>NC_065881.2:2029455-2524455 GCF_932274485.2 Patella vulgata
ATACGCCTTTTAGATTTAACTTGGCTCTTTGTAAATTTCACATAATTGTTCATTTTGGGACTAACACTTGGTTCAATTATATTTCAATAATTCACATGCGCTTATGGGTTTTTTGGGGAGGGGGCAGAGGAATCGGCTGTCACTACATGAAGATCTGACCAGTTGTACTGGGAGGTCATGTCAGGTGTCATACAAGCGACTTTCGACCCTATGAAAGACATTGATTAATCAATCAGCTTTAACGTTTCTAGGGGTTTACCCACAGTTCTGTGAAGATCACGCCAAGAACTCGCTGTAACAGACCATTTCATTAGCTAATTCCTCACATCAACTAGAACGCCTGTTACATAACAACTCTTCCAGTGTAGTAAAGAAAAGAAAACAAAATTTTGAACTATTAAAAAACATGAAACGAAATAGGATTTATAAAGAGCTGTTACCTTAAATGAGCCTACATATTTCATGTAGCATATAGTCGATCATGACTCGTACTGGCTTTATATAACTTTTGGGAAATATCCCCCCTTATTTTTAGTTTCTTTTTTATACGCCTACATTGAAATGTGGTCATATATTCAATTGTGTCACCCCCGTCCGTCCATTCGTCGGTCCGGCGCCCACAATTGCTTGTGGACACTCTAGAGGCCAAAGTGAAAATCTGATTGACATTAAATTTATACACAGTGTTTAAGGTCATGAGACGAAGAATCCTATTGATTTTCAGCAATTTCTGATAATTACTGCCAGAGTTATGGCCCTTGGACACTTCAAAATATCTTGTGGATGCTCTAGAAATGAAATGAAATGAAATAGGGTGTGACGTCCTACTGTTCTGCTCCTAAACTGGGCTAATGAAGACGGGCATACGCCATACAGTGAGCTATGAGGGAAATTTTGCCGGGCAGTGGCACTACGGCCTACTCTTATATCAAATTCCAACTGCCAAGGGATCTTTTACGTGCATGCCAATGTGTACACGGGACCTCGGTTTTTCGTCCCATCCGAATGACTAGACAGCTGTCCTTGTCAGGCCCTCCGTCCGGCATCAATGACAAGGGGAAACCAGTCCACGCTGGAAAATCTGGATGAACTTTCTCGGCCTATGCAGGGATCGATCACCCGACCTCCAGGATAGCGAGCCAGCGTCTTACCCACTTAGCCATGTGATCCCCGGATGCTCAAGAAGCTAAAGATGATATCCGATTGACTTCAAATTTATACAGTGTTTGAGGTCATGAGACGAAGAATCCTATTGATTTTCAACAATTTCTGATAATTACTGCCAAAGTTATGACCCTTGATCACTTTGAAAAATCTTGTGACTTTCTAGAGGCTAAAGTTATCATCGGATTGGCTTCAGTTTAAGGTCTTGAGATGAACAAGTATATTGATTTTCAATGAATTTTGATAACTTGAACAGCTAAATCCATGATATTAAATACTAAACGTTACCATGGGGCAGAACTTTATACAAACCAAACAAATTCTAGTGATTTTCTGATAATTACTTAATGAGTTGTTACTCTTAATCTAGTTGACTGCCCGGACGATTTAGCTGCTGTCGGCATATGTTTCGTTGCATTGGGGGGTTCGATCGCTGAATGGTTAGCGTGTGCGTGCTGTATCATAAGGTCTGTCATTGAGTCAACTGGCGTGGTTTTGAGTCCCCAGTTGTACGTGACAAGGAGTAGGGTCACCTGTCAAACCTTGTGGGTTTTCTCCGGATCCTCTGATTTCCTCCCACTGCTAAAGACTCCTACGTGCATGCGAATTATTGAAAAAAATTAAGCATATGTTTGTCCCGAAATGACCTAGTTTGTGTCGAGTGGATGTTAAACCCCATTTCTCTCTCTGTCTCTCTCTCTCTCCTCTCTCTCTCTCTCTCTCTCTCTCTCTGGACTTTCAGGGATCACGTGGCTAAGTGGGTAAGACTCTGGCTCATTGGCCTGGAGGTCGGGTGTTCGATCCCTGCATTGGCCGAGAAAGTTCATCCAGATTTTCCAGCGTGGTTCCCCCTTGTCAGTGATGCAGGACGGAGGGCCTGACAAGGACAGCTGTCTAGTCATGTGGATGGGACGAAAAACTGAGGTCTTGTGTATACATTGGAATGCACGTAAAAGATCCCTTGGCAGTTGGAAGTAGGCGATAGTGCCGCTGCCCGGGCAAAATTTCCCTCATAGCACACTGTATGGCGTATGCCCGTCTTTATTAACCCAGCATAGGACTTTTACGGCCGACCTCCTGGATCCATTCACTCGATCTGATATGTACAGTTGTTGTGTGGTGCAGTAGCAGATATTGGACAGGTCAGTCGATTTGCACTGGCCAAGACAGTTAACATGGATTTTCCACAGGGTTCCCCCTAGTCACTGGTGCAGAATGGGACACTTGTCAGTCTGATTCCAAATCAGAGTAGGCCGCTGTCCGGACATAATTTCCTACATAGCACACCGTATGACATATGCCCATTTTAATTAGCCCAGTCGGAACAGAACAGTAGGACATTAATCTTGATTTCATTTCAAACATTTAGAAATATTTTTTTCTCTATTTTAGATAAAACAAACTGAACAAGTTGGATCAGGAAAGACTATCACAATGCCTAGAAGAAAAAGGAGCAAAGGGATTAAAAATTTACAACAACATTGGCGTAAATGGCGTGATAGCATTGCAGATAAGCCCCTTCCTGATTCAACAAATGAACCCCTTCCTGATTCAACAAATGAACCCCTTCCTGGATCACAAGATCAACCTCTTCCTGGATCACAAGATGGACGCTTTCCTGGATCACGAGATGAACCCCTTCCGGGATCAATAGATGAACCCTTTCCTGGATCAATAGATGAACACTTTCCTGGATCACGAGATGAACCCCTTCCGGGATCACCGGATCAACCCCATCCTGCTTCAAGAGATCAACTGGTATGTTTGATATCTACATGTAAGCTTATCTACAAAAAAAGAAAAGCAGTTCATGTTTTTTTTTTGTTGTATATTTTTTTTTTTGGCTGAGAAATTTCATCAGCTGTTTCTAGGGTGACCCACCATAAATAAATATCTCCATATATCTCCATATATCTCGACAATTACGCCACAATATTTATATATATGCCAAGCCTTAAATCAGTTTCACACAATTATAGTCACTAAATAAACGATCATGTTGTACTTAATAAGCTATGACCATTAATCATCTATAAATAATAGACTGAAAACTGGTTCCAAGTGTCGTCCATAACATCCAGACACTTTTGAGTAAAAGATAGGTTACGTGCCCTTGTTTTGAAATTAGTCTCGCTTAACCAGTCTATTGACCATTCTACGTCTGATTGACAGGTCGGGATAATCAAGACTACTTTTTTACGAAACATAACAGAAAGCTAGAACAAGAAATTGAATTTAGAAATAAGCACGTTAGGTAGCTCAACAATCGTTTTAAGAACCTTGTAAAAGTAAAATGAAACTACTGCTAGTATCATGTTCCTGTCTAACCCGAGTGATTCAGAGATATTATTTGTACTAAACCAAAAGATGCCGCTCTTAACGGTACAGTTAATGATAAAGCGATTTAAAAAATGAAACGAACGTAATTTCTAAATCTGCTGTAATAACCAAGAAGCTTAATTTCACTGCTATTCAAAATCGTCAACAATAAATTTTTTACGGCTGTAATAGTTGATAGATTTGTAGAGAATTGCACGTGCCATGGTTATTTATAGTATCATACTGTCAGAAAGTTGGTCTCGGCACGGCGAATGTGCACGCTTCAGTGGTAGTCTCGAACTATCAGCGGTGGACTTTATTTCTGTAGAGTACATGGGCCACCCTACTGTTTCCGACGTGGTTTCGCCTTGTGAGTGGTGCAGGATGGGAACAAAAGACTGAGGTCCTGTGTACACATTGGTGCACACATAAAAGATCCCTTGGCAGTTGGAATTTGATATAAGAGTAGGCTTTTGCGCTGCTGTCCGGGCAAAATTGCCCTCATGGCACACTGTATGACATATGCCCATCATCGTTAGCCCAGTCAAAGCAGAAAAGTAGGACGTTAAACCCCATTTTATTTCATCAGTATTTTTTCAGACAATCCTTCCCTTATAGAAGATTGTATGGCTTATGCCCGTCTTCATAAGCCCAGTTGAAGCAGGCTTGTAACAATCTATACCCCGACGCCCGGGCCTACCAAAATTAACTTACAGGCTAGTGATCTATTTAACCGTACTAGTCCTGGGCTAGTGCCCTTTTACTGGTTTGTAAATTAATCTAGAGATATAGATAAATAAACTGTAAAAACATCCTACATTTATTTCTCCAATTCCACACAAAACTCTATTATAACAATAGATTTTCTGTATAAAACTTAGGGCAGTATGGACATTTTTAGTACCTCGTCGATTCATTCATTCTTGACATTTTTCTCCACCTTGCACTCTTTGACAAGTCACATATTCACCAGTTGAAATCAGGTTGATTTTTTTAAAAAAAAAGCCTACATAATATTTTATAAGATTGGTTTTGACATAAATATTTGAAAGCATGCCATTGGATTTTCAAATACAAAATAATTTTGATTATTTAACATGTCCGGTATTTCCAAAGAATTTACTACACGTGTTCGTTGCACATGGCATGCTCAATGGTACCCTATCGACACACAGCATCGTGCTCGAGTGATAATGTAAACAATTTTACTATCCTGTCTATTTTAATATTATATCAGCACATCAAACTGATTTCCTTTTGAGACTGTTTATAGAGTGACCAAGTTAATAAATACTGTAAAACAATTAACTTGTCAATCAGTCGAGACTGTCTCATGCTTTGCAGTAAGTACTTACAATAACATAACGCACCGTATTCCGTATACAACAAAACTTCAAGTGGGAATTTATAGACGTCAATTTCCCGTGATATATTACAAAAAACTGAGTAGCCGTTTACATCCTTAATTGTTAGGCAATGAAGTCTACGATCTTTATTCAAAAACATAGGTTGGCAGGTAACAAAACAAAACAGGCGCCCAAATATTGAAGATCAAAGCTTGTACCTTGTCGAACTACGGACTAGTGGAAATTAATGCCGGGCTAGTGTCTGACAGTAGACTAGTAGCCCATCTAGTGGATTCAAAAATGTTTTTATGCCCCTGGTAAGCACGTGGGCGCTGTATCATAATGCCTGTCATTGAGTCAACTGGCGTGGTTTCGAAAGGCCAGTTGTACGTGACAAGGAGTAGGGTCGCCTGTCCAACCTCGTGGGTTTTCTCCGGGTCCTCCCGTTTCCTCCCACTGCTAAAGACCCCTACGGGGAATCGAATTATTGAAATAAAATTAAACCATATGTTTTTGTCGAGTGGGCATTAAACCCAGTTTCCCTCTCTCTATAAAGTCTTGTTTCCATTATTGTACAGGAATAGTGCATCCTACTGACAGAGGTTGTAGAAGAATCGAAGAGAGAGAAATGAAATGAAATGGGGTTTAACGTCCTACTGTTCTGCTCCTAAACTGGGCTAATGAAGACGGGCATACGCCATACAGTGTACTATGAGGGGAAATTTTGCCCTACAGCCTACTCTTGTATCGAATTCCAACTGCCAAGGGATCTTTTATGTGCATGCCAATGTGTACACGGGACCTCGGTTTTTAGTCCCATCCGAACGACTATACAGCTGTTCTTGTCAGGCCCTCCGTCCTGCATCACTGACAAGGGGAAACCACGCTGGAAAATATGGATGAACTTTCTCGGCCAATGCAGGGATCGAACACCCGACCTCCAGGCTAGCGAGCCAGCGTCTTACCCACTTAGCCACGTGATCCCTGAAGAGAGAGAAATAGGGTTTAGCACTTGACATGGAATGACCCACAGGGGACTTTACTCCTTTTCACGTACAAGCAGGGATTCAAAACCACATCATGACTCAATGAACCATTCAGCCAGTTCGCTCCTACTGCTCAAGAAATGACCTAGTTTGTTTTGAGTGGATGTTAAAACCACTTTCTCTCAATACATAACATTGTTATAACTTTTATATATACTATTCAAAAAAAGTAGGGGATATTTGATTTTGGGGGCATAATACTAAAATATGCAAATGACTACGAAAAAAGTCACTATAGAACCTAACAGAAGAAACATTTCCAGTTACATGTGACGCCCAAACGCACCAATAGCTACCGCATGGAATGCAGGTGATGCTTGGGATCATCATGGGGGTCCAACCCAAGATTTGCACGACTCTGACTTTGAATGTTACAGTCATTGTGGCATTGAATTCCAGGGTGGAAACATCAGTTTAATTGTTTTAGTGACCAGAAAACAAATTTTGATATGCGTCGGCTTACCCAAAATGAAAGGTTACGTGCCCTTGCATGCTACAGATCGGCACAACACAGGCGGTTGTGGCGCGGACGATGAATGTTTCTCAGTCTGTCATAAGCAGGCTATGGTCCAGATACCGTGATACACAATCTGTACAGGACAGACCACGCTCAGGTCGACCAAGGGCGACAACTCAAGCCCAGGATCGATTTATCCGTACCTTGGCCTTGAGAAATCGTGTCATCACAGCAAATCAGATCAGCGCTCGTCTTCAAACAGACACTGCATAGGGGTCACCTTCGCGCCCGACGTCCTCGCGTGATCCCTTGTTTGAGAGATCATCACATTCAGGCAAGACGTCGTTGGTGTAGGGATCGTCAACACTGGGATAATCGACGCTGGAGCAATGTGATGTTTTCAGATGAGTCAAGGTTCACTGTTGATTTTTTGGACAGACGTAAGAGGGTGTGGCGTCGTCGAAACGAGCGCTTCCAAGACGTTAACGTCATCAGACATGATCGATTTGGGGATGGTTCTGTTATGGTGTGGGGAGGCATCACTGTTGCTGGAAGAACGGCTTTACATGTTGTTGCAGGGCGTGTTACAGGCCAGTACTACCGGGACAACATCTTGGCAGTCCATGTTGTGCCGTTCGCACGACGTCATGGCCGCCGTTTCATCTTCCAGGATGACAACGCAAGATGTCACAGGGCCAGGATCGTTACAGGTTACCTCCAACAACAGAACATCACCACATTACCTTGGCCAGCACTGAGTCCCGACCTCTCCCCCATCGAGCATGTCTGGGACATGCTTGGACAGAGGTTACGTCAACGTCAACAACGTCCTGCCAATGTCCAAGAACTTGCTGCTGCGTTGTAACAGGAATGGGACAATCTGGACCAAAATGACCTTAGACGTTTCATTAGGAGTATGCCACGTCGGATCAATGCTTGTTTGGCAAACAGAGGAGGATTTACCCGTTACTGACTTGGTTGTGATGCTGTGGTAACTTTGCTGTTTGACCCCGGGTATCATTTTACCCTTATAATGGTCAGTCTGTGCCTTACTTAGTCTAACGATCATTTGGAATAAATCGATGAATGTGAACTTCATTTCATTTTGTCATTTGTTTCTTCGTCAGTTTCATTAGGTGACTTTAATAACACTTAAAAATCAAATATCCCCTACTTTTTTTGAATAGTATATTACAGGAAACTAATAATATAACTTATCACAGGAAACTAATGATGTTATAACTTTTATATATTACAGGATACTAATAATATAACTTATCACAGGAAACTAATGATGTTATAACTTTTATACATTACAGGAAGCTAATAATGTAACTTTTATATATTACAGTAAACTAATGATGTTATAGCTTTTATATATTACAGGAAACTAATGATGTTATAGCTTTTATATATTACAGTAAACTAATGATGTTAAAGCTTTTATATATTACAGAAAAATAATGATGTTATAACTTTTATATATACTATTCAAAAAAAGTAGGGGATATTTGATTTTGGGGGCATAATACTAAAATATGCAAATGACTACGAAAAAAGTCACTATAGAACCTAACAGAAGAAACATTTCCAGTTACATGTGACGCCCAAACGCACCAATAGCTACCGCATGGAATGCAGGTGATGCTTGGGATCATCATGGGGGTCCAACCCAAGATTTGCACGACTCTGACTTTGAATGTTACAGTCATTGTGGCATTGAATTCCAGGGTGGAAACATCAGTTTAATTGTTTTAGTGACCAGAAAACAAATTTTGATATGCGTCGGCTTACCCAAAATGAAAGGTTACGTGCCCTTGGCATGCTACAGATCGGCACAACACAGGCGGTTGTGGCGCGGACGATGAATGTTTCTCAGTCTGTCATAAGCAGGCTATGGTCCAGATACCGTGATACACAATCTGTACAGGACAGACCACGCTCAGGTCGACCAAGGGCGACAACTCAAGCCCAGGATCGATTTATCCGTACCTTGGCCTTGAGAAATCGTGTCATCACAGCAAATCAGATCAGCGCTCGTCTTCAAACAGACACTGGTGTGAGAGTGAGTGGCCAGACGATTCGGAATCGACTGCATAGGGGGTCACCTTCGCGCCCGACGTCCTCGCGTGATCCCTTGTTTGAGAGATCATCACATTCAGGCAAGACGTCGTTGGTGTAGTGATCGTCAACACTGGGATAATCGACGCTGGAGCAATGTGATGTTTTCAGATGAGTCAAGGTTCACTGTTGATTTTTTGGACAGACGTAGGAGGGTGTGGCGTCGTCGAAACGAGCGCTTCCAAGACGTTAACGTCATCAGACATGATCGATTTGGGGGTGGTTCTGTTATGGTGTGGGGAGGCATCACTGTTGCTGGAAGAACGGCTTTACATGTTGTTGCAGGGCGTGTTACAGGCCAGTACTACCGGGACAACATCTTGGCAGTCCATGTTGTGCCGTTTGCACGACGTCATGGCCGCCGTTTCATCTTCCAGGATGACAACGCAAGATGTCACAGGGCCAGGATCGTTACAGGTTACCTCCAACAACAGAACATCGCCACATTACCTTGGCCAGCACTGAGTCCCGACCTCTCCCCCATCGAGCATGTCTGGGACATGCTTGGACAGAGGTTACGTCAACGTCAACAACGTCCTGCCAATGTCCAAGAACTTGCTGCTGCGTTGCAACAGGAATGGGACAATCTGAACCAAAATGACCTTAGACGTCTCATTAGGAGTATGCCACGTCGGATCAATGCTTGTTTGGCAAACAGAGGAGGATTTACCCGTTACTGACTTGGTTGTGATGCTGTGGTAACTTTGCTGTTTGACCCCGGGTATCATTTTACCCTTATAATGGTCAGTCTGTGCCTTACTTAGTCTAACGATCATTTGGAATAAATCGATGAATGTGAACTTCATTTCATTTTGTCATTTGTTTCCTCGTCATTTTCATTAGGTGACTTTAATAACACTTAAAAATCAAATATCCCCTACTTTTTTTGAATAGTATATTACAGTAAACTAATGATGTTATAGCTTTTATATATTACAGGAAACTAATGATGTTATAACTTACATATTTCAGGAAACTAATGATATTATAACCTTCGTATATTTCAGGAAACTAATAATGTTAAAACATTCCATCATTGTGTTTTTTGTGATGAGATTTTTAAAGAGTACAGTGATCTAGATCTTCACTATGAACTACACGTGAACAAGAAGATCCATGTTGAAGGAGAAAAAATTGACAGTATCGTAAAACACCGCAAAAGACATGTTAAAACGGGGCAAATTGCTAATGTTGTAAAACTCCGCAAAAGACATGTTAAAACGGGGCAAATTGCTAATGTTGTAAAACACCGCAAAAGACATGTTAAAAAGGGGCAAATTGCTAATGTTGTAAAACACAGCAAAAGACATGTTAAAAAAGACGATATTGATAATGCGGTAAAACTCCACAAAAGACATGTTCAAGAAGAAAAAATTGATTTGGAAAAACTTCACAAGAAACATGTTAAAGAAGAGGAAATTGATAACTTGAATTATTTTCAGTGTAACTTGTGTGAAAGAAAATTTGATTTATACCCTGATTTAGAAGAACATTGTAAAATACATATGGAATATGAAGAATCTCCTATCATAGGACAAAATGTTAAAGAAGGCGAATCTATTGCAAGTACTTTATATCAATGTACATTATGTCAAATTTGCTTTGAGCAATATTTTGACCTGGAAGAACATTGTAAACTTCATGGATATCAATGTACAGGCAGAGTTAGGTCTTCCATTAGGTACATGTATATTTAATGTATATTCTATGTTATAGGAAACTAACGATGTTAAACCTTTCCATCAGTGTATTGTTTCTACCTTTAGACAAACCTTTTAGGAGCTGCGGTGGCTAAGTGGGTAAGCCGCTGGAGGTTGCGTGTGGTTTCCCTTTGTCAGTGGTGCAGGACAGAGTGTCTGACAAGGACAGCCGTCTAGTCGTTCGGATGGTACGGAAAACTGAGGTCCCGTGTTCACATTGGCGTGCACGTACAAGATCCCATGACAGTTGGTATTCGATATAAGAGTAGGCCGTAACCCCGCTGTCCGGGCAATATTTCCCTCATAGCACACTGTATGGCGAATGCCCGTCTTCATTAGCCCAGTTTGGAGCGGGACAGTAGGACGTTAAACCCCATTTCATTTCATTTGTATTTTGTACAGGTCATTTATAAATAGGGGCCACGGGGGCTCGGTGATTTAAGTCGTTGAAGCATTAACGAGCAGGTCCGGGTTCGATCCAGGCGTTGGCCGAGAAATGTTCTCTTGTCATTGGAGGACGTAAAAGATTCCATGGCAATTGGAGTTCGATATAAGAGTAGACCGTACTTTACTCTGTCTATAGAGTCAAATCACACGTACTTAATGAACGTGAATAGATAGTTATACATAAAAAAACCCAGTGATATTTTGGTAAAATCATAACCATTGTCAAGATACCCATCAAGTTCTGTCTGTTAATTGACCTATGGTTGGTAGGCTAAATAATATAATGTCTCCTCCTTTAGTCCTGTGAAATAAAGAGATTTATTCCATATTTGGGATGGAAATTAACGTCAAGGCTATCTAAGACGTACAGAAATAGGGGGTATAAATTAGGGTGTAGAGCGAAATGGATCAAAGCTCATTCAGATATTCCTAGCAGCTATTATTATTGAGGACGAGGAACATTTAAAGCCATTACAGCTTAGCAATAAAGTTGTAAAATCATTGATTCTGTAGTGTTATTACGATCATGAAGAAACAAGTCCGATAGCTTGTTAAGCCATGGTCTGGCTAAAGCTAGATTTGTCTCGAATGAAAGCAATACTGATGGTTTGCTCCACTGATGTAAATCTTGTTGACCATTTAGGGAGCAATGGTGCCTTAGTAAGACGTTGGCTCGCTAATCTGGGGTCCCATGTTCGATCCCTGTGTTGGCCGAGAAAGTTCATCGCGTCTTTCCGGCGTGGTTCCTCCTTGTCAGTAGTGCAGGACAACAGAACAACGTATGGCCGGTCGGATTTTGACGAAACGCAGCGGTCCCGTGTACACATTGGTGTGTACATAAAAGATCCCTTGACAGTTGGAATTCGATACAAGAGTAGGCTGTAGAGCGACTGTCAGGCAAAAATCCCCTCATACTACACTGTATGGCGTATGCCCGTCTTCATAAGACCAATCGTAGCAGAACAGTAGGACGTTAAACCACGTTTCATTTGGAGACAGTCCTTACAATCCTATAATCCTCTAAGTCAGTTTTCAAAACTAAAATGTTTAAATTTTGAATGTTTGCTGGGACAGGTAGAGGCACCTCAAAACAAGGAAAGTAATATGCCTCGACCAAGTAGACCTCCCCACTTCCATTATGTAGCTTTTATTTTCAAGCGAAATATAATACAATTTCTAAGTATTATTGTGTAGGAAATATAAACCATTATTCAGAAAATATGAAAATATCGTTAAAACATGTAAATTCTGATGAACGAGTCGTTATTATATTTTTTACAGACACTGTATTGCCCTGAGCCGGTAGATTTAATAAAAGAACATCAGAGAAATATAAAGTAAGCAGGCCTATTTATAATTCAAGGGTGGGGGTTGGATGACTGAATGGTTAGCATGTGCGCGTTGTATCATAAGACCTGTCATTGAGTCAACTGGCGTGGTTTCAAATACAAGGAGTATGGTCGCCTGTCCAACCTCGTGGGTTTTTTCCGGGTCCTGCGGTTTCCTCCCACTGCTAAAGACCCCTACGAGCAACACCCGCAGTCTATTTATAATTCATTCATTTCATTGTTATTTTGTTGTTTCAGTTTGAGTAAAGTCCCCTCCCCCCCTGGCCTATTTCAGATTCATTGTTAGTTTTGTTGTTTCATTTGGAGTGAAGTCTGTATCATAACAATCCCAGGACTGTACAACACAGTTGGAGGTTACGGTTGGGTTAGAACCCCGAACCCATTCACTTATAAAGATGTGACGTCATACTTTGATTTGGTTGTCGAGTGGTTTTGAATCCCCGCCTGTACGTGACAAGGGGTAGGATCGCGAGCGAATTATTGAAGTAGTACTGAATCATATGTTAGTCACGAAATGACCTAGGTTTGACACCCCCCCCCCTCTCTCTCTCTCTCTCCCCGCCCACCGCCCACACATCTATTTGTATACATAGCTATATTATTTTGTTTCAGATGATTGAACTCAGTCATGGGTATGGTGTGTTCATATATCCATCAGATCTCGTCCACGTCAAGAAATTATTCGAGAAAACAAAGAGTGGACAATCCGTGACTCGTCACCTTCTGAGCGTCATGTTTACAAAAGAAAAGCTATGTTTCGGTTCAGTATCAAAAGATCCTAAACCTGGTCTGGCGTCATTGGATGCAACCGTAGTTCAAGCCATAAGAGGTAAAATTTTGTTTTCACAGTGTGGCATGGTTACTATGGTGCCAGCATATTAACACCACGTTCGATATCGGTGTAGGCCGAGAATATTTTTCGAAATTTTCCATTCCGGTTTCTTCTTGTCAATGGTGCTGGGCGGTGTGTCTGACAAGGACAAGATCTAGCTCTTGTCAATGGTGCTATGGGCGGGGTGTCTGACAAGGTCATAATCTAGCTCTTGTTAATGGTGCTAGCCGGGATGTCTGACAAGGTCATAATCTAGCTCTTGTTAATGGTGCTAGCAGGGATGTTTGACAAGGACACGCCTCTAGCTCAAATGGTTAACAGAAAATCGGGATTTATCCGTGCTAAAAAAGGCGCTTGACAGTTGGTTTAGACCCTGCACTGTAACAAACATATCCATGTAAAAACGTAAAAAAATTACGGAAACAAAAATTACCATGAAAATTTTATCCGTATTTATTTATCCTTTAATTTACAGAAATTCCTTCAATTAACATAAATTCCATTTGGTAAATTTTGTTTCCTGAGCATGAAGGTGATAAAAATTTCATTGAACGAACCATTGACTTTATACGTGTGCATTAATGACTTTATTTACTGTCCGCTTCCACCGAAGTGATATCGAAGGAAATCTTTAAACGTAACCTCTGTTCGCTAATATAAGAATCGAGAGCAAGGTATCACAAACCGCTACTCGACGGTGGTTGGAGGCTTTCAGATGTGAGTTTGCGGTATTATCAATTTGCAGGTATGTAGACGCTGTCATAGAGACAAACCGACTTACACTGGCCAACCGGTTATACTATCCAGATTCAAGCGTGCTTGATTACCAGATACTACCTTTTCACACACGCAGCGTTAAAACATATTTTTACACATTTATGAAAATACTTACAATCTGATTACCGTATGATGAATAACAATAAACTTTATAGATCTTATAAATAATGGAAATTAGATATACATGTCAATTAATATACCAAACGGTACAAAATATGATTCTTCATATTATGGTTAATATATTGAAATGAGTACTTTAACATGATAATTATTAGGAATGATTATATATGTATACGATTACTTATCAGTACCGATAACAGAATTACAGAAGGGAATAAAACATTATATCCCTAATATTCACGAAACCTCCTGGTCATTCCACCATTTATTCCGTAAAATAACAGAATTAAGTCCATTATAGAAGGGAATAAAACATTGTTCCCTAAATGTCACGGAAATTTCCTGTTTAATATTGAATATTCCACTGAAATAGATAAAACACGTAATTTGAAGAAATAATTCATACTATTAACACAATGTCATCAATTGACAAAAAAAGGTGCTAAACTACTGAATTCGCTCACATTAAAAATGGATATTTTTTACAGTGTGGGGTTACCCAGCCCATACCTAATACATATTAGCCAACTAGACTGAAACAATGGCCATTTTATAATGTATGTTAATAATTTCAGATTACTGTGTAGCAATGTCAAAGGACAAGAACGTGGCCATTAATCAAGCTCTTCACAACAAATTAACCACGTACAGATATAAGGCGAGGTGTAGGGCAACAAGTCCTGAATACTGATCATTGACAGTGCTTATCTAGATGAAATTATTGATGACGAAACCCCCGTGCTTATTGAAGGAGTCAAGTCGCTAACTAACTCAATATCATCCAGTCTTCGACAATGCAAACAGAAACGATTGATGTTTCAGTCAAAATGAAAATATTAACATTGGCACTTGAATCGCGTGTAGAATGCTTCGGGTACCATTTGCATTAAGGGACTCGATGAAGGAGACTAAATATATCCCACGTAGAAGAATATTACCTTTTAAATTCAGACCCTTCGCGTATTTCGCCAAACATAACTGATTATAAATTACAGTATGATAGAAACGATTGAATGTAAATCAGGTTATATATATTCATAATACATTATTATGTGTTGCGACCTATTTGTGTCCATTACTGGGTGCCACAGAATAGAGATTTAGCTCTTTCTGGGTTGATTGCTTATTATATTCAAATACTAGATTGGTGGGGAAAACCCGTTCTTATTTAATCAAGATGCTGAGTTGGTGGAGAGATTTAAGGCCAAGAGTAGCGGAAAGATATCAGTAGAATATACCACAAGTTCCAAATACCGATTATTGATAGTGCTTTTATTGCTGGGTTTGTGGGGGAAACACCGGATTGTTTAGTTAAAGTGCTGGATGGTGGGGGATACCCCGTGATTATTTAATAAATATACTGGGTTGGCGGGGAACCCCGGGCTTGTTTAGTTAAAATATTGGGTTGGTGGGGAAATCCCGGGCCTGTTTAGTTAAAATACTGGGTTGTTGAGGAAAATAAATTTATCTTTAAATTGAATCCGACCTCTGTTTTATTGTCTCTGAAACATTTCCACCGCGGCGCCCTAACCTAACCAGGCGGTGTGGCGTGTTTCATTGACTTGAAGACCATGATAAAAGTGACCGTAAATATAAAAGTAAATATAAAAGTAAACATAATCAATCGCTGTTTTAATGAAATGCAAATATGCTTGTTTTTGTTCAGTTAATATCGATGTGATTCATGATGTCATAAATCAACCTCTTCTATGTACCAGTTTGCATACATGAAATAAAAGGGAGTAAAATGAGATTTAACCTGTTACGAGTTTGGTCCAACTGGGATAATGAAGACGGACATACGCCGCTACGCCCTCCTCTTATATCGAATTCCAACTGTCAAATGTACGTCAAAGTGTTCACCGGAAAATCACAGAGAACTTTCGAAATCAACAACGGGATTGGACCACTTGCCCCTAGTCAACGAATAACTGAGCCACGGCCACGGCGGCTCCCATTTTTTAAAGTATCAAATATATCAAGTATCATCAAGTCTATAATACCCGCCCTTCTCTTCTGCCCCGATTGGGTTAACAAAGACGGACATACGCCACACACAAGGCGCTATGAGGGGAAATTTAACCAGTCAACGACGCTACGGCCTACTTTTATGTCAAGGGTTCTGCACGGGACCTCAGTTTTCTGTACCATCCGAATGACTACACCTTTTTTCTTGCCAAGTCTGAAGGCCTACACCACTGCCAACCCAGGATGAGTCAATAGGGGGACGATTAGGTTAACGTCCGCTTTAATTGAATCAATTGGTGTGGGTTCGATCCCGGCTTATTACTGGCCACCGTCGTGCTAAAGACCTGTACACGTGCAGGCTAATTAATTGATGGATTAGAGAAATATCATATGTCGACGGTGTTAAAAAAAAACTCAACTAGAACGCCCAGGGTCACATCCCACTTGTCCGGGATCCCTGTCAGTGAGAGGCGTGGGGGGTCGATGAATGTTAGAAGGGCAGAATCTGAAATACCCGAAAACATTTCGGTTTACAGAAAGGGAGATTTCGGGACTAACATGGTTTGTTTTATGTAAAGGATTCGCTTAAGGATCTTTAGAAGTGGGAGGTAACCGCAAAACCCGGTGAAAACTTATGAGGTTGGACACTACGTCTTGTCACGTACAAGTGGGGAATCGAAACCATGCCATTTGACTCAATGACAGACCTTATGATCTAACGCGCTCGCGTTAACCATTCGGTCACGCAACCCCAAGCAATATTTGGAGAATTAATCTCTCAACTAAATATCCGCTTCAACCACAAGGATATTAAAGATACATTGTCACAAATGTATTTATCAGGTGGTTATTTCCAGTAAAAAGTATGACATGATATATGAAAAGTTTAGACGCCCAATCTTACTAGGAAACTACTCGATTACCGTATCATCTCAATGGAAGCGGACGTAAATTAACCTTGATATTATATCAAGTATTATAATATCAAGGGAGTCGTGGTGGCTCAGTGAGTAACGTCTATCATAGAGTCAATTGGCGTGGATTCGGTTCACGCATGTACGTGACTAATACCCCGTTCAGACGCTTATTTTTAAACCAGTTCAAAATCGCCGGGGTTTTTAAGACAGCGTCGTGTTGCGTTCACACGTACTATAAGTCAAACCTGTTTAACTATTCTGACCTCTTCGGTCGGAGGTTAGAGTTAACTATGCATGCGTACATACCATTTCCTGGTAGAATATGTAAACATCCTGTGAAAAAAAAATCCGCGAAATTTGTTTCTCTTACTCTCGGATAGTTTATACACATTTCCTAGAAATGAATACTAATGCTTTGAGACATAGAATTAAACAGTTTAGACAACGACAGAGTCAACAAAGGTACTTCTTTCTGATGCTAATGATTGTCACTTCTGTGATATTCATGCCAACCAACAGGAGAATATAGTCACGGTATCACAGTGACAATTGGTGGAATCACGCATACAGGTTTGGTTTGATATATTCATATATATTGTTTTAAAATTTATAATCATTATAATGTAGTCAAATATGTACACGGACAAGGTGTATAAAACAAATATTAACCAAGGGGTCATCAATTAAATATTTATAGAAAATATAACGTCCCCCCCCTCCCAAAAAAAAAAAACAACCTAAAAAAACAAAACAATCTTCACACAAATAGGCCTGTGCTATTATATGTGCCATATAGACAATTTTTAATTTCGAATAATAATAGTTGCATGCTTAAAAGAGCTAAATTGTTAATATTTGGGATCTAGAAATTGACACAAATGGGTCGCAACACATAATTTCTAATTAGTTATATTCGGCGAAATACTCTAGATGTCTAAATCGAATGGCAATGTCTAGCAACTGGTTATTCCAGTCTACACTGATAGTATTTATTGTGCATGCTCTCCAGATAAGAATATGACTTGTGGGAATATGTCTAGCCTCGTTCTTCTAGTCCCTTGTTACAAATGACACTGAAATGCATTACACAATTCGTGTACCAATGGTTAAATGTTTGTTTTGTCTCAAATATTGGATATCAGAAACCCATCTTTTCCCCGTTAAGATCACAAGATCAATGTTGATTGAAATTGACAAATACTTTGTGTTTTCAATGTCGCAGATTTTGGATGATATTGACTACTTTAAGTTTAATTATTTACCTAATCTAATTCCTTTACATTTTATTTTCAGCTTTTATGATGATATACAGTATTTGGAAAACTTCAGAATGTCAAAATGTACATTTGAATATCTGTGCAGAATTTTGAGACCATTTCTTGAGAAACAAGTAACAAGTATGAGGGAACCAATATCTGTTGAGCGACAGGTAGGCTATTTTGCATTTTATGATCGCTGTATTGGTTGAGATATTCACTTCTGCTTGGAGAATATAAGAACATGCAACACATACTATTATTTTCTATGTTGGCCGCCTACTGATTTGGATTGGAAGTAGATATTTGTTTGTACATGTAGATGGCCTTAGTAAAAAACAAATCTAGTTTTGTCAATTTAATACTAGACTGAATAATAGATTTTATCACTGAACTAAAATGATTGGAAATATTGAGAACAATCTTCTACCCCTCCCATTTAAAGTATGGTAACCCTTTTTTTTTAGGTTGGCATAAGTTTATGGGTTTTAGGGACCAATGCTGAGTACAGAACTGTGGCTGCATTATTTGGGGTTGGCCGGTCAACCGTGTCTTCAATTATACACATATTTTGTGAGTCCCTGATTTCGATCAAGGACAAATTCATTAAATTTCCATCAGGTGAAGAACTGAATAGAGTTGTAAATGGGTATCGGTCGAAATGGGGATTTCCAAATGCAGGTGGAGCAATAGATGGCAGTCATATTCCTATATTAGGACCGAGCATGAACCATGCTGACTTCCATAACAGAAAAGGGTGGTATTCCATCATTGTTCAAGCAGTTGTGAATGATCGTTATGAATTCACAGACCTAAATATCGGGTGGCCAGGAAGTGTTCATGATGCACGAGTCTATGCAAACTCCAAAATATATGCAAAAGGGCTGTCTGGGACATTATTTGCCGGCAAGATGATTGATGTCAATAATGTGCGCCTGCCTATCGTCTTGTTAGGTGATCCGGCTTATCCATTATCCAACTTTCTAATGAAGCCATACACAGACAATAGACACCTGACCCCAAAACAAAAGACATTTAATTATAAGCTAAGTAGTTCACGCATGACGGTAGAAAATTCCTTTGGTCGCCTAAAAGGTCGCTGGCGCTGCTTATTAAAGCGATTGGATATGAATGTTGACAAGGTCCTCAATATTATTATGACCTGTTGCATACTTCATAACATATGCGAACAAGCAAAAGACCCATTTAGGGTTGAATGGCTAGAGGATGTAGCAAAGGGAGAAAACTAAATGCCTCAGCCAAATCAAAGTAACGAAGAGGCAATCAATGCAGACTGCACTAACATTAGAAATATCCTGGCTGAATACTTCCAGGAATAATTTAACCTTACAAAACAAATAATTAAGAAAGTAATAATTGGCCATACTGTTACATACACTCACTACAAAGAATTTCTATGTGTATATGCCATCTTTTGTTTACTTTTATTGTTTCATTTTGTGTGTTTGCAGAAAACTAAAAAATGGTCAAACTAAATTGGTTTATTTTCATAATAAAAATCATACAACAGAAAAATAACTGATAATCTTATAACACAGTGGGTCTATTATAACTATATATGTGATCAGCTCTGGCCAAATGGTTGCTATGGAGTTCAATTTGTTTCCAAAATTTTCAATATCTTCTTTCTTAAAAGTAATATTATGGTACATTCAAATTTAAATATTCCAAGCATATTTCTAAGTCACATACTAATTTAAAGGTATTTGGATACAGAATTTAAATTGACACCTTTTGGCATCTTGATTTTTGATCCATGCATCTCATTAAGCCAGAGTTGGATTATATAATAAGAGGTCCAATTGTCATCTTTGTTGTCCATCATTGAAGAAGTGTATGTAATTAAAAATATACAGTGGACTCTTTCACTTTCAACATTGTACAGGACCGATACAATGCCAGATTATACACCATGACGGAATACTTAATTGTCTCAAAACCGCAAGTATTATTGTACCTCGAATACCAAAGTATTATTTTAATGCACCTTCGAATACCCAGAACTTAAAAATATGATAAACCTTTTTGTACATTTGAAACTTTATTATATAAAATTATTATGTTTTTACTTTGGGTGCGTACAAAACACTTGTGCGTCGTTATGAACAAAATATTATAATGATAGTGATTCTTCATCTCAGCAATTTATATTTAATGTTGCTGTATTTGACGTGAAAAAATCAAATGAAATACCAAGCACTCTCTTACAAGAAATTATAAAATTATCAAGGTTTTATTAACAAAGACTGACACATACTTTAAGCTCACCGATAATTGATTGCTTGTGGGTTAACACCCACTGATTGAAGGCCAGATTATCCAATGTTAATTCAACAGAAATCGTTTAACGGGGTCCCCAGATTGGTCTAATAATTCGGAATATTCCGAGTCCACTGTACAAGCCTACACTATAAAGTTATTGATCAATTTTTAATTTATGTCTTTCAATTAATGTATTAAATAAAAGAGAATTTACCATTTTTGAAAACATAACAAACTGTTTTGTTCTTATTAGGGGCTTATCAATTGACTTACAAAGAAGAAAACACCCACCTCATACCGTTTCGCATTATTTGATAACGATAAGAAGCCAAGTCAAAACTTTGCTTTAGATATAAACAAGGATTGTCCTGTGTATTCCCAGTTCAATTGCTAAATGCCATTGAAACAATTAATCTCATACTGGTAATTTAAATTCATAAAAACTGAAATCACATAAAACGTGTTACAACTACAGTTAACTTTCACAACCAAGTACATATATCAGCTTCATGACACATTTGATAATGATATGGATATTAATAATTAAAACATGGAAATAAATTTATTAAAACTTGAGCCATGGTAAAATGGAATGACAAATAAAATTCATGTATTTGTAGAAACAAAAATAAACTGTTATCAATGACAATAATTGCGCTACATGTCAGATATTTTGGCACAAAATGGTATATCTTGAAAATAATATGATTCAGCTTCATGATACATTAAGTTAAATGATATGGATATTAATAATTAAAACATGGAAATTAATTTATTAAAACTCTAGCCTGGGCACAATGGAATGATAAATAAAACTATGTATTTCTACAAACAAAAATTAACTGTTATCAATGAAAATAAATGCTCTACATAGCAGAACTTTTGGCACAAAATGATAGGTCTTGAAAATAATATGGTTTTATAAATTTGTATATGTGTGTCCATTAGCTCCTTGTAAAAATTGTGGCTGCGGAACATGTCCATTTTGTTGTTGAGAAAATTGATGCTGCTGAAATCCCTGATTGGCAAACAAACTCCATAATCTTAATTCATGTTGCCTATCTCTTTCCCTATCCTCGCGTCGTTGTTCCTCAGCTCTAAGTCGATCCTCCCGTCTCTGCTCTTCTCTAAGTCTCTCTGAATCTGCCTCCATTCTCATTCTTTTTTCTTCGAATTCAAAATATGATCTTTCTTGTTCTCTTTGATAATTTATAAAGCTGGTTGTTGTCTCATTCAGAACACGTTGAATTATATCCTCTCTGTTTCTTTTTTTCTTTTCTGGTCCTGTAAGTAAATAAAATAACTCTTTAATGTTTAAATAAATGAACAATGATTGACAATTCGGGCCTCGAAATATCCCTTCAGTAACTAACCTGTCACTCTTAATTATCCAAAAACAACCACAATATTTACCATGGTGCCGTTACACATGTACTTCTGTGTAGATACTTCAAAATGCTATAGATGAAAACTTGTGTGGATGGTGTGTTAAAGTTCTTATACAATAATTGGGCGTGGTTCTGTCCCTGGAGGTCATAGGAGCGTAATTAAAATTGTCACTCGCAGACTGTTGATAAAAACAAATCAGACTGGAACCGGATACACAGGGAAAACCGGCAATGCGCATGTCAACTTACCAAATCTCGCCCAAGACGTCATACATTTTGACGTCAATGAATATAATTCTCCTACTTTTTAATTCTTTTTTTTAAACAAAATTAATCAAACAATTTAGATCTAAATTAAAATCAATTCGGAAAAACGAGATTATTTAACATTACTTGTATCAGTTGAGAAACTGAATTATGAAAGTTTTATATTTATATTTAACAAAAACCACACCAACTTTGTTCTGCTCAGTCGACGCCTTTTACATATTATATGTAGGCCTATATTTACAGAGACTGGTTTAATTCTAAATTTACAAACAAACCATGTCCATTTTTGATAAAATCCATAATTAAAATTTTAAACTACAATTTCCGCTTTAACTAAGCCTTTAACTCTGTCAACATCCGGTGGCTTGTTTGGGAGCATTTCAACCCCGGTAACTTACAATTATATTAGTGCTGTATTTTTTGTGTTTAAAAGAATACATTTGATACCATGTATGGTTCTCGAGGGGGGGGGGGGATTTAAGGATGGGGTTTAGGGCAGAGTCCAAGTAAGCGCCCAAAATTTTCACTAAAGGATATTAACAAAATCAATAAACGTAATATGATTTGAACTTTACGTCAACTTGAATCGTTAGATAATGATCGGCGAACAATAATATATAGGCAATAGGATCTATATTCTACTCAGTGTTATGGGAATTATTTTGTTGACATCCATTGTAGGGTGGGAGATTGTGGATGGCACCCTAGAATCATATCAAATATAGATACAAATTATTATTATATGAGTTGGATTTTATACATATTTTGTTTTCTAGTGAGTTTAGTGCGTTATATATTTGCGTACAAGCGACATTAGAACTTTTTACGAACTGTTTTGGGTCGGATGTTTAACTAAGGGGCTACTGTAATTATTTTTTCTTTTGACCAATTTCGGGACCTTATATACGGACGAGACAGACAAGATCACACATATATCAAATATATTTGTAGCCCGGTTATTTCCAATTATATACTATTTTTTTTTTGTTCTGTGAAAGTTCTCTTAATTGAGAAATAGAAGAAAAAAAACGATCGAGTTCTAACGAAATTGTTAAATTTAAAAGCAGATTTTTAGAACTCTTTCTTAAAATCAACGTCATACACTTATTCAACGCAACGCCGTATGTTGATAAAGTGGCGACAACTGTGAAGCCAGAAATTTCATATGACGTCATGAAAATATGACGTCAAGTGTACAAAGACGCCACCTTGGGTCCCAAGTATTTGTACCTACTCACTTTCTATTTTATGTCCTATCATACTGTTGTGTCGAAGTTGGCTGCCAATGACACAGATGTGGATGGATATCTCATAGAATTCCGCGAAAAAGAGATAAAATATACATATTTTAAACGAAAAGTATAGCTGAACAAACTATTATTATTATTATTATACAACAAAATGCGCACATTATTGTTATAATAATATAGTCTAAGAAAATGAAATGAAAGATACACCAGATAAAAGCGCTATTAAATATATTTAACTTGCATACGCTTTTAAAAATCATATTTTTTTGTGCAGACGGGTAAAGTGAAAAATTAAAATTTATATTATATAGTAATTTTGAAGATAAAACCTTTTTGTCTTCTAGCCGGCAAAATAAATGCCTGAAATTCCATTATTTTTTGGTCTGGAGCCATTCGGGATTGGGTCATCAATCATTAATTGTATCATCAATTTTTCGAAAATAGAAATTTCTTTCAATTGACTAGATAAAACATTTAAAATCAGTGTAACTTAAAATCAGTGTAATTTAAATAAATAATGCGTTTCGGTGCCATTTGTAACAAGGGACTCAAAAAACGAGGCTAGACATATTCCACGAGTCATGTCAAACGGTGACGCCATATTCTTATCTGAAGAGCATGCGCAAAAAATACTATCGGTGTAGACTGGAATAACCAGATGCTAGTGACTGCCATTCGATTGAGACCTCTGGATTATTTCGCCGAACATAACTGACTTGAAATGAGAGTAAAATCGGAAACGATTGAACGTAAATCAATTTATATACATTCATATTACATTATTATATGCGTTGCGACCCATTTGTGTCAATTTCTAGGTCCCAAATATTAGCGATTTAGCTCCTTTAAATAAACGGTGTCTAGCGTAACATTTATATACATTCATATTACATTATTATATGCGTTGCGACCCATTTGTGTCAATTTCTAGGTCCCAAATATTAGCGATTTAGCTCCTTTAAATAAACGGTGTCTAGCGTAACATGTGTTTCGGGCATATGTTTCATCAGTGACATGTGAGACGAGATATTTGTTTAGGGTAAGACGTTATCTCTCCCCGCCCATGAGTAAATAATAATATTAATCTAATATATAAATCTCACAAATTTAACAGATACAAATAATGTACATGTTATTCCACAGGTAGACATACATTGAAGGGGCCCAGTGAAGGAGACGCAGTTGCTTTAGTGTTTGTCCGACACCTTTGGGTATTTGCGTCCCATTTCCAATGAAATAATCATGTTGTTCTGATGCTCAACTAGTATCAAATATATACTCTTAAAAAAAAGTAGGGGATATTCAGAAACAATACAAAACTGCGGAAATGCACTGCTGTGTTTATTAGAGGTAACAGTGTATGTTAATAACAGGCCAATTCCGTACACATGAATATAAACATTTAATATGGGCGGCTTATCTGACGGCCCTCTTTCACTCGCAAATAGATACACCGTCAAATGTGAAAATGAACGTTTTTGATTTGTTTATAATAATGAGTAATTGCTCCACCAATCCCCAGGCATTCAGCAATTTGTCATGGCATGCTCCTAATCAACCGTCCAGTCACGATTTGGGGCAATCTGACCCATTCCTCTTGCAGTGCGACGCTAATTCTTGCATTGTGGTCGGTTGACGTTGACGTCGACGAACACATCTTCCGATCAAATTAAATGTAACACACTAAAGCAACGATACGCTAAACAGTAAATCTTATGCAAGAACCGATAGGAAAGCAAACATGGATAGATAAACCAGCAATGAACCCACGTGTATGGCGCTATTGCGTGTCGCATGTGCCGCTCAGTAGTTCTGTTGGGGCGATAAGTTCTTCATCTGTGAACATACTCTCAAAGCCATTCCGAACATCTGAGACACGCTACCTGCGGAGAAGTATCTCAGACACAGTCAATAGCCATGATATCCATATCACGTGATCTACACATCACAGGTCATGACATTGACGTCAATGGGTCATGAGGTTAACAACACGTTAAATTGTTAACAATAAGTTTATCTTCAGCATTGTGTCCTTTGCACCCATAAAGACTATATGATTCGTACAGTCCCAACATGTTCTCTCTTCTTACAATGATTTTTCACAAAAATAACATCTACAACTCATAGAATTGACGTTGTCTTCAATGACAGCGTCTGCGAGGGTTGTTCATAGAGGCCGCCATATTGCACTATTTAGTGCGTCGGTCGTGTCTATTTCAGATATACACAATCAATTCTGTTGATGTTTTTAGCGTTGGGATTGACTAATAGTTAATGTGTTTCAGTTCTAAATCAAATATTTTAAACTTTAACGCCAATTTAGAAAATAGCCAAATTCTGGCTGGAATTACTGGGCAAAATGGCCATTCACTGTATACGTGCGAAAAAAAAAGCTAGCCACCAATTAATTTTCGTACGTTAGTTACGTACGTCTCAAAGCATGTCTAGTGTCCATGACTATTTGTCATATTACAACCTGCATAGGTATTTGCATTTTAATATCCCCTACTTTTTTGAAGAGTATATCGTGCCTGAGATTTGTTACAAATCGCCTCGAGAATGTTCCACACATCTCAACATTTATCAGCTTTTTGTTTAATCTATAAAAGCCTACATTCCTACACAATGTTTTGTTAAGTCAAGTGAAACAAGAAAATGTGTAGGCTAAATAGAACTATAGAACACGTACACCCTAATGTCGACAAATACGTAAAACTATGCAAATAAGACATTCCTATGATATGATTCAACCGACAGGTCCTATATATCCATGATATAATATCTACATTCAAGTTAAACGAACCGCATCTATTCATTTTAAATCTTGCCTCGAGCTGAATAAATTATGTGATTTATAACATCTACGGGTGGTTAACAGTGTATAACTAAAAACTATGATTAGATCTTTATTGCCAACATTTGAATGTAGCTTGAATTTTCTACACCTTGTCTATTGTATCTAGATGTTTAAAGCGCGTTAACAATATATTCATTTAAGAGCAACTATGTAATTTTGGGATTAATATACCACATATTACAAGTCATAGCCAACCAATTTGAATTTCTACCATCAAGAATTCCCGAAATTAAATTTTTGAGATTATCGCTGCTTTTTTATTACCAAATTAATGGGTTTTTTTTCATTTTTATTTTAAATTTGGCTGTCATTTTGAAAGAATGCCCGCCATCAAATGAAAAATACATTTTTAAATTGATGTTTGTCAAATTCGATTTTTCGACACACTTCGCTTGCATAACCACTCTGTGTTTGAGGGATTTAGAAATAAATTATTTATCCTACCACCCCTGAAAGACACTGATTACGATATAGCGCTCTCGATAATTCCTGAAGAACGCCAAATTGAATTATGTTAATCATGTCATTTTGCCTTGGCCGATTTTGAGTATGATTTTGTCTGACATATTATCATTGAACCAAACTGCATTGGTTTCTTTTGCAATTTTTTTAGGATAAATTATAGCCCGTAAAACGTTATACCAAGAAAAAAATAAAACGTTTTGTTAAGTAAAGCTATATGACGCCATGACGTCATGAAGTGAAATGAAATGGAGTTTAACGTCCTACTGTTCTGCTCCTAACCTGGGCTAATGAAGACGGGGCCATGACGTCATAGTCTTTGTGGCGTCATAGTTGGGACCCAAAATGACGCCGGTAAATGAGTTGTCGTAACTTTCCCTATACATGGCTTTGATTCAACGTAATACAATAGAATGACGTCACAACAATTAGATTTACCATGGACCGTATATACGGTCTATGGATTTACCATGTATATCGCTACCGGAAAGTCGCAGATCATTTTTCTACAAGAAATAATGGCTATTTTCATACGAGTTTTACCCTAACCTTTGATTCTCAATTTGTATACGGTAAGTGAAAACAATATTCTATTGTTTTGTGTAAAAATCTGGTCGATTTTTTCAGATTTAATCAAATGTAATCCAAAAATAGGCCTATCAGGCTTGATTAATACTGCCTCTATTACTGTAATAAAAATAAAGTAGGCCTAATGATTATAGTTTAATTTCATTTTGTATCTTATTACAGAAATAAAGTGACGGATGTTAAAATAGTACAGGAAGAATCGAGTGAAGAAAGTCCTAGCAGACTTCGAACTCAATCAAAAGGTATTTTGAGTTTGGTTTGAAATGTTTGTTGTTTTAAATCCGTTTCCAATCTCTGAGCAAAATATTATTTTTTGTGGAACAGAGGATGAGTAAAGCTACGTATGTTTTATATGTGTTACAATCGCTTGTCTCTGTGTGTAAAATGTATTATGTTTGTGTATTTTATTATTTTTCGATTTCACAAATTGTGTTTGTAAAGTGCCACTGAGCAACAAAAGTGTTCGATATTCGGCGCTCTATAAATCATATTATCTTATAATAAATACTATTTTCTCTGTGTGTGTCTAATAAATACCGTGCCTTGCCTACAATCAGATTTCTCGTTGGCAACAATCTTTTGTAACAACACTTGATTCTGTCGGACTCTGTGATTTGCCTCAGACTAAACATCTTTCGTTAGAAACGGAAAACCGCTGTCAAATACGCCTTAATGTGAGCAGGCCTTTAGTCGAATAATGATTGGTGTCATCAGGCCTTTAGACAAACAATTCGCGGTGTAAATAGGCACATAGACAAAATAATCCTTGATGTGAACATGCGTTTAGACAAATATTTATATTTTCGTTTATTATACTATTCAAAAAAAGTAGGGGATATTTGATTTTTAAGTGTTATTAAAGTCACCTAATGAAACTGACGAAGAAACAAATGACAAAATGAAATGAAGTTCACATTCATCGAGTTATTCCAAATGATCGTTAGACTAAGTAAGGCACAGACTGACCATTATAAGGGTAAAATGATACCCGGGGTCAAACAGCAAAGTTACCACAGCATCACAACCAAGTCAGTAACGGGTAAATCTTCCTCTGTTTGCCAAACAAGCATTGATCCGACGTGGCATACTCCTAATGAGACGTCTAAGGTCATTTTGGTCCAGATTGTCCCATTCCTGTTGCAACGCAGCAGCAAGTTCTTGGACATTGGCAGGACGTTGTTGACGTTGACGTAACCTCTGTCCAAGCATGTCCCAGACATGCTCGATGGGGGAGAGGTCGGGACTCAGTGCTGGCCAAGGTAATGTGGTGATGTTCTGTTGTTGGAGGTAACCTGTAACGATCCTGGCCCTGTGACATCTTGCGTTGTCATCCTGGAAGATGAAACGGCGGCCATGACGTCGTGCGAACGGCACAACATGGACTGCCAAGATGTTGTCCCGGTAGTACTGGCCTGTAACACGCCCTGCAACAACATGTAAAGCCATTCTTCCAGCAACAGTGTCTGTTTGAAGACGAGCGCTGATCTGATTTGCTGTGATGACACGATTTCTCAAGGCCAAGGTACGGATGAATCGATCCTGGGCTTGAGTTGTCGCCCTTGGTCGACCTGAGCGTGGTCTGTCCTGTACAGATTGTGTATCACGGTATCTGGACCATAGCCTGCTTATGACAGACTGAGAAACATTCATCGTCCGCGCCACAACCGCCTGTGTTGTGCCGATCTGTAGCATGCCAAGGGCACGTAACCTTTCATTTTGGGTAAGCCGACGCATATCAAAATTTGTTTTCTGGTCACTAAAACAATTAAACTGATGTTTCCACCCTGGAATTCAATGCCACAATGACTGTAACATTCAAAGTCAGAGTCGTGCAAATCTTGGGTTGGACCCCCATGATTATCCCAAGCATCACCTGCATTCCATGCGGTAGCTATTGGTGCGTTTGGGCGTCACATGTAACTGGAAATGTTTCTTCTGTTAGGTTCTATAGTGACTTTTTTCGTAGTCATTTGCATATTTTAGTATTATGCCCCCAAAATCAAATATCCCCTACTTTTTTTGAATAGTATATATTATTTTTTATTTTCAGGTTGTTCTACCAAATCCTGTCGTCCTGTTCGCGTTAAACTGAATAATTTAGACTTTATCTTCCACCCAGATGACATAGAGAGTTTTAGACCACAAGCATTGTTCTTTAGTATCGTGGAGGACTTCCATGTTGCTGCTAGTTGCAGGAATAAGATAACACGCAACATCTTGAATTACGGTCATTATAGAAGGTCGAATCAGTAGATTAGAAATGAAATTGGTGATGGTGATACAAAACCCCTTCATGGAGATGTCAACACAAGGATGATTGGTGATGGTGATATCAAAGCATTCATGGAGATGTCAACACAAGGATGATTGGTGATGGTGATATCAAAACCCTATATGGAGATGTGAACCCACGGGTGATTGGTGATGGTTATACCAAAACCCTTCTTGGAGATATGAACCCAAGCGTGGTTGTTGACGGTGATATCAAAAAACCTTCATGGCGATGTGAACACAAGAATGATTTTTGGAAATCCTGCTACAGATTGCACTATATTTGTAAAGTCGTCCGCTGTTGTAAAAATAATGGTGATTCGTGGAAATTCCGTAACAGTTTTAACTCCATATGCCGTAAATTCGTTTGATGATGGAATCTTTCTGAAAAATTCGAATGCAGCTATTTCTGTCAAAGCAACACATAAAGAAACCATTGACACCGGAGATGCCAAGAAAGCTGACGAAATTATGCCTGAAAGTCTAATTAAAACGTCATCAAGCGGAAATAAACTCCATCAAGTGGAAATAAACGCCATCTAGCGGAAATTCTGTTTGTACTCAATTTTCCCGCTATTTAGTCAATATAGCTCATGCTGTAGGTCATGCTTATTAAAAGAGAAATCCACTGAAGCTTCGGTAACACTTCAATTAATTCTCCCGACTTGTTATCATAACATTATTACACCATGCGGGTTCTTATCAGCGCTCGCCATCCACCGTCCATGGCGAAGCCTGCTTTAAACGTCTAGAAGGAGGAAATACAATATAATGGTACTTAATACTCTCCGCTTATTGTCGTTATGCTTCCATTTTTGATCCTGTCCTGTGTTGATCAGGATCAGGACTTTAAATACTGCAGGTGAACCAAGGCCGTGTTTCAGGCGGTTGATAATACTTTCTGTCTAGGATGAAACACAATCATGTTTTAGATTATTAATATTAATTACAATGGTCTGACACCTTGCTGAATTGAATTTTAGTCAGAAATATATTTTTATCGATTTCAGAAATTATGGAAACAAATCACAAATAAATCCATCAAAAAGAAGGAAAGTCATAAACGTATTTTTTTTTATTTTTTACAAAATGGACACGACAATAAGCTAGGGAATAATGGCGACTATTTGAAGTTGATATTTGGACGGTGCCCAATTGTGGAAACGTAAAAAACTATGATTTCCTATAATTTGGAGGCGCGGTTTACCCAACGAGGGCCTGGCTAGAACAGTGTCCAGTCGTTCAGATGGGATGAAAACCCGAGGTCCCGTGTAAAAGATCCCTTGACAGTTGAAATTCAAAACAAGACATGGCTCCCGTCCAAATTATCGCAGTCGGTGTAGATAAGTAGAACGTTAAACCCCAGTCAGTTAAACTTCAGTCAGTTATATAGAAGGATAACTCGTGTTTTCCTTTTGTGCTCGTCACTTCCTTTTGTAGAAACCTTCATTACACATCTACTGTAACATTGATCTCTGTGTTAAAATTATATTTGAAATGTGTTTAACTAGTTCTGTCACATATGTAATAATAACTGACACCAATATTGTCCTTTAAAGATGAGAAAAGCAAACGAAACGAATCGAAATTGTAATAAAATAATTTATTGGATGAGAGGATCATTAAAGAAATGTACATGGAAGCCAGTACGATATGCTGAATATGACGTCATCAGTGGTGTTGTTATAGACGTTAGCGTCGTTCGCAACGTTATTGTTATGGAGCCATCCAACGTCGTTAGCAAAGTTGCTTTAAATCATTTAATGTTCATACCAGGGACTAAGGTCCAACCCTGTCAGTTTCTTACATCCGACTTTCTTGCCCCTGTAAAACATAAAAATATAATAAATTTAAATCTTGTTAAATTATATCCATGTTTTTTTTTTATAAAACACGCAAGATACGCCAGAAATTTGCAACAGATGCATGAGGACACGCGAAGAAAGCAATTTTTCGTGGGCCTCAAATAAGGGGACGTAATCCAGGATGTTACGGTCCGACATGCAATCAATATCGAAAGTAACCGAGATGATGTGACCCTATACTGCACGTGAACTTAAAACTTGTATAGATTTAAAAGTTGGCGTTTGCATTTGCAGCTGTGAAATAGATTACACTAGGCCATCTCAACCCTTCTATGGAGGTAGGATGTAACATCACACGTTGACCGATGCTGCACGTGAAGTTAAAGATCAGGCATCATGTGTAGATTTAAAAGAAGGAATTTACCACTATTGAATAGATTGCACACTCCACCACCAACTAACTATCTCGGTATAACTTTAAAAACTTACTTGTGCAGGAAAGGATTTTTTTGGATTTTAGCCAAGTTAAAAACTTGACACAGGATCTTAGACAAAGAAACTTTCTTAATGGCCTTAAGTTGATCTGGAAATTAAAATGAAGAAACCATATTTCTCTTTAACGTTTCTTTTCACCAATTAAAGAAGAATTATGCAAGAGTTAAATCTTTATATTGTAGGTAATTATTTTTCCTTTAATTATTATTTAGGCATTTATTTACATGACTAGGCTATAATCCACTCTCAACCACATCTAAGCACGATTCGAGTCCACTTTGCATGAACACGGTTAAAATAAATGAAGTATCTCATCACAAACATTTGGGGCTTATTTTTCAAAACAATCTTAAATGGAACATACATATAGAAAAGTTTCAAAATTTATCAACTGCTTAAGATCACTCAAGTATCGACTAGGAAGGAAATCACTCAAAACAATATATACTTCCTATATTTTACCACACTTTGACTATGCTGACATTATTTCGGATGGGTGCACGGATTACTTAGCTAACCAGTTAGAACAATTACAATTAGATGCTTTACGCACAATATGTGGCGCTGTGAAGGGAACTAGCCATGATCTACTATATAAAGAAGTCGGTATTTTGCCTCTAAAACAACGTCGTGAAAGACATAAGTTGATATTTTTATATAAAATAATAAACCACTTAACCCCTGATTACCTTTATGATAATTTAAACAAAAAACAAAGTAAATACTTATTAAGAAATGACAAAAACCTTCCATACTGTTTTTGTAAAACCAATCTATTTTATAATTCTTTCTTTCCTTCAACTACACGACTTTGGAACAATCTAGATCCTTCTATACGTAATTCAGATACGTTATTCATTTTTAAACAAAATCTCTCAAAACATGATCACTTGGTACCTTCTTATTACAATATTGTTAAAAGTTCAAATCATCCATTCAAGAATTCGTTTATCTAACAGCGATCTAAATGGACATACATTTTTGAGACATATAACCGACTCTCCAACCTGCCGATGTGGACAAAATTTTGAAGATCCTTATCACTTTTTGCTGATATGTCCCTTATATTCAGATGCACGAAATAAAACCATAAAAACATTACCAACAGAATACATCAACACAAAGTTTCTATTGTACGGCTCTACAGATATTTCACTTGAGCAAAATAAATTAATATTTTCTGAGGTGCAAAACTTTTTAGAATTAAGTAATAGATTTTAAATACTGTAATCGTCATTTATCATTACCATCTCTAGATTCTGTTTACATATTGACATATTTGTACACTTTCAGGCCTTAAACCAAAATAGTCATTATGTATATCAATTAACCTTTTATTTGTAAAATATTATTGTATACTTGCACAATTGTATTAATTAATAACACAATATGAATAGTTTGGACTATATACATGTATATAAGTAAACTAATTGTAATTATATTGTTTTGTTGAAAGGAGAGGGATGATATAGGCCTAGCCTGTTCCCCAATCCCATTCTTATTGAATAAAATATAGTTTAAAAAAAAAATCCATTCTCTAGAACATCGGAATGCCAAGATTTATATGGATTTAAACATCCGCGAGATTTAAAAAACTAACTGACGATAAAATGAACAATCGAAGTGTTGGAACGATAATGAACGATCTACGCTATATTTTCAAACAGTCCTCTATCTACGATCAGAATAAATTATTTCAATGAAATTTTCAATATATTCATTTTTCAATATCCATTTTGAACTTATATAGCAGAAACCACCCGGCCACGAGTTCACAAAGCATTGCCAGGCTTAATTTAAGAATTTACTCAAAATTGTTAGCCTTATTTTGACTAAAATATAGTCCTTTATAAAACTTTTGTTGTCGGGAACAAGGTCTAATCTTAGATCCCCGACATACATAGGTTTTTCTATGCATAATTTTATTCGAATACGATCAAACTAGAGCTCCATATAAAGACTGAATAATAATATATTTGTGGTATCAACATCGTTAAAATCGGTACAGCCATGTTTTCCGGTATACTATTTTTACCTCTCTAAGAATCGAGGATGTCACGTCTAATAATATTTTGAGCTCTCTATGAATCCAGGATATGTCTAATACTATTTCGACCTTTCTAAGAATCGAGATACCATTTGTAAATGAAATGGGGTTAACGTCCTATATCGCTGCACCGTCTTGACAAATGAAGACGGGCATACGCCATACAGTGTGCTATGAGGGAAACTTTGACCGGACAGCGGCGCTACGGTCCACCGTTCTATCGAATTCTGTTGCGTGCACACGTTTTTCTTCCCATCCGAAGGACTCTACGCTGTCCCTTCCCAGACCCGCCATCCATCTACACCAACAAGGGGGAAACCTTTCCCGGAAAATTTCGATGAACTTTCTCGGCCAACACCAGGATCGAAAACGGAACCTCCAGATAAGCGAGGCAGAGTTGACTCACTGAGACACCGCGGCTCCAGAGGCAGGTGGCATAGAGGGGAGAAAAATTACTCACTTTTCGAGAATCCTCGTTTCTGGTCTGTTGTTTCATACCAGAAACTGTCTCCACATTTCAAATCGCTGAATTGTCTGCCCAAGATACAATTGAAGAGCGGGCCAAGAACCGACCCATTTTCATTTTGTTCTGCCATACCACCGACGAATACATCAATATCATCAACACTTCTACAAAATAAATGTGCTTTTCATTAAAGGCTGTTGGTGGATACTCCATAGTACAAGCTAGTGGACTGTAAGAAACAAGGGAGTCGCGGGGAGTTCATCCCCATTGTCCGACGTGGTCCATGAAGGAGGGCCTGGCTAGGGCAGTGTCTAGTGGTTCGGATCGGACGAAAAACCGAGGCACTGTGTAAACATTGGCATGCAATTCGAATTAAAAGTTGGATGTAACCCCGCTGTCCGGGCACCCCCCCCCCCCCCCCAGAGCACATTGTATAGCGTATCTCGTCTTCATTAGCCCAGTCGGCGCAGAAAAGTTGGACGCAAATCCCATTTCATTTCATATATTAGAAAGAATCAGTGAGCTAGAAAAATAACGGTGTTTAACGTCCACTCAGCACAAACTATGTCATTTAGGTCTAACATGTGGTATTGAACACATGACACTTGCATCGATGACGGTACCTATTGAATACAGGTAATGTTCTTTGACAATAGGAGGGGTGGGATGGCCAAATGGTTAGCACGTGCGTGCTGTATCATAAGGTATGTCATTGAGTCAACCGGTGGGTGTGGTTTCGATTCCCCGGTTGTACGTGACAGGGAGTTGTCCAACCTCGTGGGTTTTCTCCGAGTCCTCCGGTTTCCTCCCACTGCTAAAGACCCCTACTCGCAAGCAATTTATAGAAATTTGTGTCGAGTGGACGATACCCCCTCTCTCTCTCCCTCTCTCTCTCTCTCTCTCTCTCTCTCTCTCTCTCTCTTTGACAATAGGTTCCTTTAAACATGCATTATGAAATGAAATGGGGTTTAAGGAAATGGAATCGATAGGTCTCTTAATCAATCACCCGTCTCCAACCTACACGAGACAACAATCTTATTTGGAAACAGTTGTCTGCGATACCACTTCAGGTGGACGCGGGCGTTAAGCCCCAGGGGAGAAGAAGGGGAAGAAGACGAAGAAGAAGTTGTCCAACTTACTTGTAGGTCTTTTTAAGAGGTTTTCGAGCCGTTTTCTCGAATTGTTCACTGTTGAAGTTGTTGGCTTCAGGTAAATTGCAGAATTTTCTAAAGGTGTTGTAAGGTGGTAGACCGTGATCTCGACCTCGCTGGATATTAAAGGCACCCAAATCAAACGATCCCATGGCAGATTCAAACAGGTGATCTGTGATTTGTTCGGACAGGAAACGATCTCTGAGCTGAGCTGGGTCGGATAGAATATTTTCAACAACTGACTTCAAACTGGTGAAAATAAACTGTGGATCATTGAAGAGTTTTCGAGTTGGAACTACCTTATCGTCTATAACTAGAGCATCGGGAATTTTAGAGTGTCCATATCTAAACGCTGCCGCGGCAAAAACGTTTGCGATACTTGGATTAACGTTGATGTTGTACTGGTAGTTGTCGTTTCCCTCCTTTAGATTGTAGTGATTCATGGTGGCATCGGATAAAACTTCAGGTAAAAATTCCGTGTAGGTGATTCTCTATTTAAAACAATATATGATGAATGAATATAAGAGAGAGAGAGAGAGATAGAGAGAGAGAGAGAGAGAGAGATTCTTTACACTGTACAATAACGCGCTTAAGCTGTGGAAGGAAATCGGAGGACCCAGAGGTAACATACGAGGTTTGACATGCGAACCTACTCCTTACCTCGTACAGACATAGAACAAAAAGCATACCACTTCACTCAATGCCATACCTTACGATGTAACGCACATGCGTTAAACCATGCACTCCACCTCCAGTGGCGGCGCCAGTCGTCGATGGTTGGAGGGGCAAAGCTGGGGCAAAGTCCAAGTTTAAGGGGGCAAAGGGACGAGCTTAAACTAGGTGTAGGGGGCTCCCCCAGAACATTGTGAAAAACAAGTTGCCGGAAATGCAGCCTGACAGTATTTCAGGCACTGATCGTTGAGGTAAAGTGTCAAACGAACGGACTTGCGAACCTCTTGTGGCCTACTCTTATATCAAATTCCAACGGGACCGCGGGGTTTCGTCCCATTCGAACGACTATAAGCTATCGCTTGCCAGGCCCTCGGTCCTGCATCACAGACAAAGATGAACCACACCGGAATATCTCGATGAAATTTCTTATTAAACCTTTCAATATTCTAAAATAATAAAATAACTCCCCTCACCTGTAGAAGGGCACTGATGATTTTTCTGGTTTCCTGGAACAATCTGTCCCCATCCCACCCTGTATTGTGTTGTTTTAAATCATCAACAATATAATTATGGTATCGGACGAAAGCTGTGTGTAAAACTGTTAATCCGGGATACACATGTACCCTTTCGTCACCTAGAAAATAGAAAACCTGTCTGTTAAGAGAGAGAGAGAGAGAGAGGGAGAGAGAGAGAGAGAGAGAGAGAGAGAGAGAGAGAGAGGGATAGAGAGAGACGTTTATAAATACCAAATAATTAAAGATAAATTATGGGAGATTAAATAAAAGAGCTGGCAGTTCTAATGATAATAGTTAAAAACTAGATAAGGTAAAGGGAATTTGCTTAAAATTTCAGTCAAATTGATCCACTCTGAACCGAGATTGTAGCGATTGAATTTTAGGCTTAGCCTCGATCATCATTACTAAAGTCGTTACGATAAAAACATAGTCTCGATTATCCATGTCATGATTAAATCATGAATGGAAGTCGAACAGCAAATCGGAACCTAATCCAATAAACATCACAGGCTAGCGATGACATCGAGAGTTGATTATGGATCTGGGAATGATGTTGGAAAGGTGACTTACCAGCATCGAAACAGAATGGTGCATTCTTTCTGATACAGTCTCCATTTCTACCTTTTGGTAATAAATCACCTTTCGATGTCTTCATACGACCTGGGAAATAAAGACCATAATAAATATAGTTATTTATCTTTTAATTCGTGGGGTTATTGTTGTCAAGTGGTCGACTGTCTAACACCTAACATGTCATCTCTACCTGTTGGTAATAAATCATTAGTGGATGTCTTCATACGACCTGGAAAAACAAAACGTAATAAATATAGAGTTATTTATCTTTTAATTCGTGGGGTTATTTTTGTCAAGTAGTCGACCGTCTAAAACCTAACACGTCATCTCTACCTTTTGGTAATAAATCACCTGTCGATGTCTTCATACGACCTGGGAAATAAAAACCATAATAAATAGACAGTTATTTATCTTTTAATTCGTGGGGTTATTGTGGTCGAATGGACCAGATCCCGGTTTTGATTCTTACGCTTTTACAGACGGATGGGACAAGACAAACCCAGACGTGTGGGGGGGGGGGGGACAGGACAGGTACTGGCAAGCAATGAACGTCTTGCCGTTCAAACAAAACCCGTCTATTCACTGACGGGTACATTTAACATGTAATCTGGAATTCTAAAACAGTGGAGATTACAAACGTTGGATGTTTAACCCTAGTTCAGTCCATTTCTTACCGTTAGGTAATCGTAGACGATCTTGTGTTTCCTGGTCACTGCCATAAACATTGGAACCATCCACAAAAGGTGTCAATAGATTCTGTTGTTCTCGTGGATTCCTACGGTCTGAAATAAGAAATAAAGCTCAATATTATCCAAAGTCTTCGACATTGAAAACACGATTATTTGTTAATTTAAATCAAGATGTTGTGATCTTACCGGGAAAAGATGGGCTTCTGATATCCAATATTTAAGACAAAATACAAATTTTACCATTGGTACATGAATCATGTCCCATAATGCGTTTCAGCACCATTTGCAACAAGGGATTCGAAGAACGAGGCTAGACATATTCCCCAAGTTATGTCACTCGGTGACGTCATATTCTTATCTGGAGCGCATGCGAAATAAATACTATCGGTGTAGACTGGAATAACCAGACACTAGAGACTGCTATTCGATTTAGACTTCTGGAGTATTTCGCCAAACATAACTGATTTGAAAATAGAGTAAAAACTGAAACGATTGAATGTAAATCAGAGATATTCCCATACTGGGACGAACGTTTATAAATACCAAATAATTAAAGTTTGATTATTGTTCGGAACTAACATATGTTTCAATTTTATTTCAATAATTCAATTGCGATTAGAAGTCTTTAGCTGTGGTAGGAAACCAGAGGCTGGGCAGACGACACTACTCATTGGTAAGTACAAGCTGACATACCTGATGATTCAACACGCATGCGTGAAGCCATTCGGCCACCCTATTTAATTCCTGATTCTAGGAAAATGAAATGAAATGAAATGAAATAGGGATTAAAGTCCTACTGTTCTGCCTCGACTGGGTTGATAAAGATGGCCTATATGCCTACTCTTATATCGAATTCCAACTGTCAATGGATCTTTTACGTGTACACGGGACCTCGGTGTTTCGTCCCATCCGAACAACTACATGTTGTCCCTTGTCAGGCCCCTTGTCATACATGACTGACAAGTAGAAACCACACCCTACAATCCCAATGAACTTTCTCGGCCAACGCAGGGATCGAACACCGAACCTCCCTCCTGGTTAGCGAGCTAATGTCGTACTCACTGAGCCACCGCGGCTACTGAATCTAGGGTCAACAAAGTCTGATTATAATAATAATAATAATTCAATAAACTTATATAGCGCCAAAATCCAGCTGGAAAAAGCTGCTCTATGGTGCTTTTACAATGATACAATTCGAAAAAGCGAATAGATTCTTTAGAAAATAAAAAAAAATAAGGTCTAGCAAAGAAACCATTACATTTAATAGACATGTTAAAGTAAAGTAAACTTATAAAGAAACAACAAATAAAGTCTAATTAGTTATACATACTTACTTATTCTGGGGTTAATTGAGCGAGATCGGATAAAGTCTAAACATTTAGACTTAAAAAAACGATCAGCAGGTTTTTGAACGATAGGTATTGGAAAGCATCTTTTATTTCTGAAAAATATAATAATAATAAGTTATGGTAGAGCTAGAGTTTGGGTAGGGGTCAACAAAAGTCTAGAGTTGGGATAAAGGGTAAATACTCTAGAGATGGGGTAGAGGGTAAATACTCTAGAGTTGGGGTAGAGGGTAAATATTCTAGATTTGGGATAGAGGGTAAATACGCTAGATTTGGGATAGAGGGTAAATACGCTAGAGTTTGGGATAGAGGGTAAATACGCTAGAGTTTGGGTAGATGGTAAATATTCTAAAGTTTGGTTAGATGGTAAATGTTCTACAGAGAGAGAGAGAGAGAGAGAGAGAGAGAGAAAGGCAGACAGACAGACAACAGACAGACACTCGAGAGAGTGAGAGACAGAGGGAGAAAGAGATGGGAGAGAGAGAGAGAGAGAGAGAGAGAAAGAGAGAGAGAGAGAGACAGACAGACAGACAACAGACAGACAATAGACAGACACTCGAGAGAGAGAGGAGGGAGAAAGAGATGGGAGAGAGAGAGAGAGAGAGAGAGAAAGAGAGAGAGAGACAGACAGACAACAGACAGACAACAGACAGACACTCGAGAGAGAGAAAGAGAGAGAGAGAAAAAAGAGAGAGAGAGGGGGAGGGCGGTGGTGTAACGTGTGCTCGACACAAATCTCGTACAATATTATTTCAGTAATTCGTTTGTGTGTAGGCGTCTTTTGGCAGTTGTGGAGCGGGCGGAGAAAATCCACGAGGTTCAACAGGCAGTGGGAAGAGCCACCAGTTGGTTTACCAGCCAACCAGTTTAAATTACAACAATAAATGTTTTACTTTTTAAAGGAGTGTCGGTGAAGTTTTCCTTTTTTAGCCCTTCTATTATCACAGCACGGTGAAGCATTTTCTTCGGCTGAAAGAAGAATAGAAAGAGATTTTAACCGTTTCTAGGATGACTTCACTACACACAAAAACAACAAGACAAACATGTGGACAAGAGAGAGAGAGAGAGAGTCATTTCGGGACTAACATATGGTTCAATTTTAATTCAATAACTCGCTTGTGCGTAGGGTCTTTAGCAGTGGGCGGAGAAAAAGCACGAGGTTGGATAAGCCACCATACTACTTGTCACTTACAACCGGGGAATCGAAACCACGCCAGTTGACTGAATGACATACCTTACGATACATGCTAACCATTCGGCCATTGAACCCACCAATAACAATACCTTATGATGCAACGCGGACGGGTCAACCACCGGGGATGAGACAAGCTACATAGACCCCCTACGCGCAAGCGAGTTATTGAAATTAAATTGAACCATATGTTAGTCCCGAAATGACCTAGTATGTGTCGAGTGGACGTCAAACCCACTGGATAATGTATTGGATAATGAGCTGGCAATGCAATTGGCATTTCTGAAATGTCAATTTTTAAATGAATTTCATAGGCGTCGACATCTTGTTTTAGGGCTAGTTACCTCCCTTTGTTTATGACACCCTAGCCGATATTGACAACCAATCTAGACTAATATTCGTAGAACATTTGCTTGAATAAGAAAGACTAAAATGCTTAAAGAGCTCTACCATTTAAAAAAAGCTACATAACAAAAAAGGGATTATCTTTAAAGTTTTAGTTAACGGAGCTGAATCGCTAATATTTGGGACCTAGAAATTGACACAAATGGATCACAACGCATATAATAATGTATGAATGTATATAAACTGATTTATATTCAATCGTTTCTGTTTTTACTCTAATTTCAAATCAGTTATGTTCGGCGAAATACGCCAGAAGTGTCAATCGAATGGTAATCTCTAGCGTCTGGTGTTTCCAGTATACATCGGTAGTACTTATTGCGCATGCTCTCCAGATAAGAATATGACGTCAACGATTGACGTGACTTGTGTGATATATCTAACCTCGTTCTTCGAGTCCCCTGTTACAAATGACGCAGAACGCATTCTGGTACACGATTCGTGTACCAATGGTAAAACGTTTATTTTGTCTTAAAAATATTGGATATCAGAATCACATCTTTTCTCGGTAAGATCACAAACATATGTTTTAAATGTCGAAGACAGTGGATGATAATGAGTTAAAAAATTAGCCACTTAAAATTACTTCATTCTGAGAGACGTTAGGATCGTTTGGAGAATGGCGGAGTCTCGCATGTCATTGCTACCGTTGTTACGACAGTGAACAAAGTCTCGGTTATCCATTTTTTAATTAAATCACTAACCGTCCATCGTGTTTAAATCTGTTGAAATCTAGAACATCCAAGACTTGATTATGACCTCGGCAAGTTAATAAATGTCTAATTAATAACTTAAGGCCTAACGAAAGGCCTACTGGTGGTTTGTTTTACTTACGTTGTTGAATGGCTGATGCAGTTAAATCATGGTCCAGAAATTGTCCCCATTGCATGAGCATCACCGAGTGTTGTGACATGTGGGTAACTGGCGTGTGAACTTTGATACTGACTGTTCTAGCACTAGGTAATAGACATCTTCGACGCCTAGGCCATTTACAAGGTCCAGAACTGGAATAAATTCTTGGGGCCCCAATTCCTGGAAAAGAAACCAAAAGAACAAATGATAAGTAAGGATATGATTTTGACAAAATTTCTAGTATCCCCGATTTCTGCAACACGAAGAAACAAAATGAAATGGGGGCTAGTGGTGTAAGTTGTCGCGCTTGTCGTTGTGGTTTTGGTTCCTGGTGTGAGCGTATGTACTCCCGTTTCCTCCCACACGCGTGCGCTAAGATAATAAAAATGAAAATAAAGGCAACTTGTCTGCAATATCAATTTCGGTGGAAGCGGACGTTAAACACTAAGAAAAAAAATATGTACATATGTACAACATGTACATATGTTTAAAAATGAAATTAAATGGGGTTTAACGTCCTACTGTTCTGCTCCAACTGAGATAATGAATACAGGTATATACACCAATCAGTTGTTCTATGATGGAAATTTTATCCAGACAGCGGTTTTCGACTGTCAAGGCTTCTGCTACGTGTATCTCAAAGAGTACATCCGACTTCGGTTTCTTGTTCTGCCCCACTGCCAGGACATTATTAGCGCCCACGTAAATGATCCCTTAGGCAGCTGAAATTCGATATAAGAGTAGGCCATGGCGCCGCCGCCGTGAAAAATCTCCAAACTATATTGTATGAAGTATATTCAGTCGGTGCAGAACGGTAGGCCGTTAAACCCTATTTCATTTCATTTCATTAAATGTATTACCATCAGCATACTCTGCATCCACATAACGTTTAAATCGCTCCAATGATTGTCCCCATGAGGGTCGTTGGATGTTGTTACAGGAGCCATCAGCTGTACGGAACAAACGACCAGAGTTCGGACAAGACGACATGTGTACAGCTGGTCGAATCAATCTAAAAATAAACATATGACATTTACTAACAGCGAGAGAGAGAGAGAGATCATTACATGGGTGATACTCTAATGGTGTGATAATCTGCCAATCGCTAGTAAGTCGTTAACCTGTCATCACTTTAGTGCCATCTATTGTTTCTCTGTTGCTCGATTGTTTAATTTTAGTCCTTGCTTGAACTTATAACTTTAGGAATACAATATTTAATATTATTTATTATTGATTTCATCATTCAACAAATAATAATATATATCATTTCTTTCGTATGCGTCTTTTCTAAAACAGAGGAAAGTATAATGATGTTCTTATCTGCCAATCGCTAAGATAATTAATGTTTCTTAAATTAACCACTTTAAGATCAACCGGCTAGTAAGTCGTTGGGTAACGACGTTAATACCATCTATTGTTTTTGTTGATTTATTATATTGTTTAATCTTTTATGCATTGTTCATCTATCGACACGTCAGTTTTAATTACAACATTTACTTTTAACCAATTATCTGATTTTCCTTAAATATAACATTGAAGGCGAGAAAAATAATAACAAAAGGAATAAGGAACCTTAACAATCAATTTAATTTAATTTATGTCATGTATTATTTCTATAAATGTTTTAATTTGTTTTAATTGCTTTGTTCTGTGTTGCTGCTGGCTCTTCCTTTTCTTTTCTTTACTTTTCAGGTAACATTTATCTGGAGAGAGGCATTAGCAAGAAAACACTAATGACATGCCTTTAACTTTAACTTTTAAATGCTTAAGTGTAAATAATTGAATTAAATCAACTTGTCCATAATATCATATGTATTGTATTGGACGTTAAATCTGTAATAAACAACAACAACTACATTGAAGGCAGTCACTAGTTAAGATCTCTTACTAAGTGCAGTAACTGGCCAGTCAGTACTGTATGAAGATATATGTTTATATATATGTTCCGGTATATTAAAGAATCATTCTGTTATATCGAAGAGAGAATTTACACCTTTAAAATACTGGGATAATAAATACAAGTTTAACTTACCTTGATTCCGGTTCTAAACGTACTGGTGAAACGTCTCGTAGAGTATACCTGTCGTTCATACAAGATAGTTGAGCTAAGCACATAGTCAAAGACATAATATGTGTGCCATCATCGATATTGATTTTGTCACCGGCCTGGGAAGAAGGTATTTCTGATAAAAAAACACATTTCATTGTTTTATTTGCAACATGTATACAACAATGTCATCAATTTCATATCATCTTAAGCGGCTGTTCCATCGGTTTTTAGTGATGGCCGGGAAACGTCCGCGGGTTTGTCAGTGATGTAGAACAGGGGGCCTGGCATGGACAGCGTCTAGTCTTACGGATCGGACGAACAGTCGAATTCCCGCATTGGTGTGCCCGTAAAAGAACCCTTAACATTCCGATAGACGATTTGATTGTTGTTCCGCTGTCCAGGCAAAATTTTCTCATAGCAGACTGTATGACTTATGCCCATCTTCATTAGCCCCTCTCCTACCACTGACAGCAACACCAGGGTCGACGCAGGACCACTAGGTTATCGAGCCAATGTATGTCCTGCATCAATGAACTTTCTCGACAAACACCGGAATGAAACACGGGACCCCCAAGTTAGCAAGCTTGTGTCTTAGTCACTGAGTCCAAATAACAATACATCTTGAAGAATGTGGAGCAATTTAGAAATCCATCTTTTGTCTACATTTAATTTTCCTCTGCCAAAAAAGTAATTTTTATAAATTTACCACTGACTGGAGACAATTGTCCTGGGGCTCGAGATATCAGACAGAATAGTCCGAAAAGCACCCCGCCTCGCCACATGATGTAATCTGAAAAATAGGGAAATAGATAAAAAAAAAACCCAACATTAATGAAGAAGGACATACGCCATACAATGGCCAGAGAAAACCCTCCAGTTCTATTCAAACGAAACGGGTGGGGGGAGGTGGGGGGGGGGGGGTCATCCAGTCCAAGAGTGTAATGAGAATTAATTTTATTTTTAGAAATTTAAAATTATGGCTATTAATAATAAGCTGGTTGTTCAAGTTGCCCTCAATAATACAATAATACGAATGGCAAAGTCTTTCTCTCTCGAATTTCTGAGTACTGAGTCCTATCCGTGAGAGAGAGAGAGAGAGAGGGAGAGAGACAGGGGGGAGGGGTAACGTGTGCTCGACACAAATCTTCTTTAAATCATTGTTAAGGATCAACAGTTTTTATAGCGAGTTATACAGGTCATCCCGTCGAATTAATTAGAAATAAAATGAAGTGAAATGGGGTTTAACGTCCTACTGTTCTGCTGCGACTGGGCTAATGAAGAAGGACCTACGCCATACACTGTGCTGTGAGGGCATTTCTGCCTAGACAGCGGCCCTTCCGACTACTAAATTCCATCTGCCAATGTATACGAGATTTCGTCGATGAATATTCGACTGCTGGGGTGAACTACGGAGGTCCTGTACACAAGAATAGAAGTAGTCTCATCCTTTAAACTTTTAGATGTCGTTTTAAATCATAATTTAACTTGGAAACACTATATTCAATATATCTCCAAAAAATTAAATCAGAAACTTTTCCTTCTCCGTAAGATTAAACAATATCCCCCTCTCTCCTACGCACTCTTTTTTTTATAATGCTTATATTCAGACACATTTTGATTACTGTTCTCCAATCTGGGACTCCTCGACTCCAAATCTCTTGAATGTTTTTTTCTAGACGACAAATCGTGGCTTTTAAACTACTGCTTAATGTCGATCATACCGCTAAACTACTGCTTAATGTCGATCATACCGCTAAACTGCTGCTTAATGTCGATCATACCGCTAAACTGTACCATACCCAACAATAAATACCTTAAAACTTTTAACAATAGAAAACCACCATGCCTACAATTTATGTAACTTTATTTCCAAAATTGTATCTAAGCAACGTCCTGATTACCTGTTCAATCTTTTGTCTTTCTATGAAACTTCCTATAACAACATTAATAACAAACTAATCACTCTGCGACCAAAGTTTAATATTGTAAAAAAAACAGCATCCGTTTTAAAGGCTCAAACCTAAGAAATTTTTTACCACCATACTTAAATCTGACCACTAACTTAAATTCTTTCAAGAAACAACTTTTTAAATATTTTACTGTCAAAGAATAATACTGGTACCCTCTACATGTATGTCCATATATAAAAATAATGTATAGGTAAATTTTCCTTGTTTCACATTTTTATGCATTTTGCTATTGTAAGTTATACAATCTACCAACGCATTCAATATAACCAAGGAATGCTCACCTTCAAAATTCTAAGAGACAAATTACCATCATATTTATATAACACATTCTGTGAAAATTCTAAATTGACCGAAACTACCATGACATTGAGATCAGAAAGTCAACTTAAATTAGCAATTCCAAAAAAGTAAGAAAAAGTCAATGACAAGAATATTCCAATATACCGCCTCTGTATTCTGGAATTCATTACCTCAAACTGTGAAACACGCGTCTTCAAGTTTTATCTTCAGAAAGGAATTAGTAAAACACGTTAAATCTTTGAACCCTTGTTAATTACTGTTGTCCTCTGAATGTATGTTTATTTTCCCTTTTTTTTTCTTTATTGTTTGTTTGTTTGATATTTCTTTATTATAAGCTTATATAATATGATATATATGCACTCTGTAAATATTATTACTGTGTAGTTGCTAGTTTTATAGAGTAGGAGGGACATGTTGAAAATTTGAACTCATGTACTAAATATGTTCCCTCAGAAAATAAAGTCATTATTATTATTAGGGTTTCACACTGCGTAGCTTGTGTGAAACACTATTGTTTTTGTTAAAATTATTATTAAGCTTTCATATTACATATGAAAGCTTATTGTTTCTGTTAAGATTATTATTGTTATTTTTTTTTTGTGTTTTGTCCACAAATCGGATTTCTCAGAATCTAACCATAGGATCGTTCTGAAACTTTTACCTATCCCCCCAAAAATGGGTGGTGGCTGTTGATTAAATATATTTTCAAAACGTTTTACGAATCCGAAATCACCGAATTTTACGAAGGAATGCATTTGACCTACAATGCTGTAACTTTGTGACTATTTGACCTATTTTACTAATTCTTTTTTCTTTGAGTATCTTGAAACATTTACTTCAAATCTGCAATTTCGGATTTTGGCATTTCAAAAATTCGTCGCTGTCATTTCGAACCGGAAGTTATTACCAATTTGACAACTTCTTTAATAGTTGTGCGATTTTCGTGAAATTTAGAATGTTAGTAGATCTTGCCAATGCGACTTCAATGATGTCCTTGGAAATTTTCTAAATTATCTCCCCTTGGTGAAATTAAGGATCAAAGTTTTCAAAAAAATCGTCGAAATATAGGTCAGAATGACCTAAAAAAAAAATTCGATACTAGACAAGTAATTACTGATTCGTACACAAAATATGGAGTTTGTCGATCGAACCGGAAGTGCCACCATCTTTAAACGTGAAAAATCAAAAAGGCTTTTTTGCTATTTTACTTACAGACTCGGGCGTCATATTTTCGGAATCCTGGAAGGAATGCCTAAAAATCTATCGGATCAGAATTTTGATTTCGGTCACGTGATGGTCACCATTTTGAATTGAAAATGAAAAATAGAAGGGCCGGGACTTTGGAACACAAGAACTCTCCTTCTAATTAAGCTAGAATGTTCAAACTTGGTGTAGGCGTTCACTAGGTCAATGTCATGATTGAGTTCAAAGATGAGCATTTTTTGCCTAGGGTAAGCAGAGATAAGCAAGCTGATTTGTTGATTCTTTAGGGCACGATGACATTGGTTATAATGAATGGAGGGCGATGAAACTCTTGTCAATCGAGAGGCTAATAGCTGGCCTATTGTGTGAATTCATTGTATAATTTTTTGAAAATGTCCGGGGTAGCCGAAAAAAGGAGATCGAAATCCAAAAAGTCGTAGTTTTACGATTTGGGGCATTTTTAGAGGTCGTGTAAAGTAAAATAAAGCATGCATATACATATATTATTGATATTAAATATATCATATAAAAAACTAAACAATGAATCAGCTGTCATTGACAGATTTTATATTATAAGCATGGTCAGTGGAAGGTCAGCGTATTGTCTAACTTGAACTCACTGACTCCGTAACATTATTGTGGGTATGGTATAAGCTGAATTTGATGAGATGCACATATCTCGTATGACTATTTGGTACTTACAGTGTTAGACTTTGTCGTAACGTTACGGTCTCCATTCATCAAATCGTCGTTGGGGCTATAATACGATTTTGAATCAAGTTATTTATCACTGAGGGACTCAAAATTAGGTTTGATGTAGCTCTGCTCATTTACAGTGGCGAATTTAACGGGCTCATGGGTTCCAGCTCCCTCCTCTAGAAATTTCACAGCACCCGCATGGATTGTGGCTAATGTACTGAATTTCTTAGACAGTTATCAGAAAGGTAAATATTTGTGATGTTTTTTTTATTTGTATTCTCCGCCTTCTTGCCACTGGTATTATTCAAATAAAACTGAACCATGGGTGAGTCCTGAAATTACTATGTTTTTGTCCAGTGGACGTTAAACCGCAATTCTCCTCTCTATCTCTCCTTGTACTGCTAATGCCTTCCTGTCTTCAGTAGCTGGTTTCTGCATGAAAATAAGATGTTAACCCCTGTGTAAGTGTCTTTTTCCTCTGTTGTACGAAATTAATGAGAGTAAACCAAGCTCCAGAATTTTGTTTTAATTGTGTACATGTATATGTTTATTTATATTTTTCAGCAAAGATGACTAGCCCTCCGTCGAATATTAAACCACATACAATATATTCTGTGAAGATGTCATAAGAGAAAGAATCATAAATGGCCAGCAAAGTTGTCTTGTACAGAGAGAGAGAGAGAGAGAGAGAGAGAGAAATGGGGTTTAAAGTCCACTCAACACAAACTAGGTCATTTTGGGACTAACATACAGTTTCAATTTTATTTCAATAATTCGCTTGCGCGTATGGGTCTTTAGCAGTGAGAGGAAACCGGAGTGCCCGGAGGAAACCCACGAGGTTGAGAAGACGCCTCTATCTCCATGCCACATACGCTCACACCTGGGATCAAAGCCACAGCCACAAGCCAGAGGTGACCGACCAGCTAGAGGTCGAAGCGCGGCACTCTAGGCCATCCCAACCCCCCTTTCTTGTACAGACCTGTGCATGTGTAGTCAATGTGAAAATGAAAAAAAACTGTTAAAGAGACCGAATTTGATGTTAATACATTTAGTGACAGTGATGATGATAATGAAGATTAACTTTGATGACATTTGATGTGCAGAGTAACTGTTTAATTTTGATTTTCAATGATTGTTTCACTTTAATAAATAATTTCACAACTGTTCATCCTGTTTTCTAACCTTTCCCTTCATTCCAGCCCAGATACACAATTATTTTTTTTAACTTATATCTACATGTATGTTTGTAATTTGACCATTAATCATATCCGAAATAGTAGTTCACAGCTACATGTACAGTTGTAAAAATACTGTAGTGGCTAATTGAAAGGGAACATGTATGTGGGTTTAGAATGTTTATCTTAGTGGAAAAAAATCATGTGGTTCAATGCTTATAAAGTGCTACTGATCTCCATTATTTCAAAAGCATATCACTCAACTACTGTCAAACATATCCCCTGGCTAGAATATGCTACAAATCGACTCTAGCATGTTCCATACAAGCGATAATTTCTGAGCAAACATCCAACAACCAACCCTAACAGGCCCTTGAGATCCAACAAACAAAATAATTATTGGGCTTGTTTGCCCACACCTGGTCTTATGATTCATACAAGACCTGATAGTCTATCAATTACAGGCATTTGACAGAAAGGGAGATAATTCTTTTTTACCGTTAATGGATTTCCACAATTCTTTATTCACCCATGACATTTGTGTTTTGAGCATTTTTATTTACATCAAAATCTGTCCAATAAACTGTTCATTGCCAAGGATGAAGGCATGAGGTGTTTTACCAACTATTTAATTTTATGTCAACTTTAGAATTGTTAGTACACAAATAGCATTTATTTGACAATTTTGACGAATTTCATCTGGCCCTAAATCAATAAATTGCAAACATTTTGCTTGGAACTCCCAGATTTTGTCTTCCTGGCATCATAAGCTTTCCAAAAATGTATAGTTTTTCTTTTATGGAAGACCGTGTAGCGGAGTTGTGTTTCTAAGCTAGCTAGAAATTTTGGCTGCAGGCCTACACCTCCCAAGCTAAATTTCCCTCATGTCATCCTGTATAGCAAAGGCATATGCCTGTCTTAATTAACCCAGTACTAAACACAATTTACTTGTTTAATTTTTCCAGCATTTTTCAGGATAGCTGATGGGATGCGGGTCAAGTTATGCCACTTGTCTATTTAATTATTTACCAGTGAAAAATCGAATTAACTTCACCAAATTTTTACTCATTATAATGATTTTTTTTTTCTGTTTATATTATTTCTATGACATGTGACAGTGACTGTGAATATGAAAGCTTTAATATCTGCTTAGCAGATCTAGTTCTTATTATTATTATTAGGGTTTCACACTGCGAAGCTTGTGTGAAACACTATTGTTTTTGTTAAAATTATTATTAGGGTTTCACACTGCGAAGCTTGTGTGAAACACTATTGTTTTTGTTAAAATTATTATTCTTATTATTATTATTATTCTTCTTTTGTTTTGAGTAGATCTCAGCAACTACTTGTCGCATCGTTACGATTTCTTCGGTTTTACTGGGAAAGTGGGTGTGACTTAGAGGATAAAGCTATTTTGAACGTTCTGCGACAATGCGAAATGTCCGAAATCACCGAAGTTATCGTTTTTACAAATATTGCGGTAATTTTAACAATAATCATGGGATTTTAACTTTCGATACATTTTGGCATAGCTGGAGACAGGGCACATAGCTGCGCTACTTTTGATTTTTGATTTTCGGCAAATCTTCGCAGATATTAGGCGCTAAATTTAGAAAATTTAAATTTTTACAAAAAACTTTTTTATTTATGAATATTTTTTAGTCGTGTTTTACACAAATATAACGAGCCCTCTGACTTGGGCAAAAATGTGAAAAATTTTTGTCTCGGTAATTTTCCTTGGCCCCCATTGGCTAATTCAGTTTTTCAGTCCTAGATTAATTATTTATTGTTCGATTTGTATAAAACAAAGTTCATATGCTCCGTTGTCTCAATTGTCATTTTTTTTGTTACCAATAGTGTTATCTGTCGGCACCGGAAGTGGCGTAAATTGACAAAAAACTACAATTTTGACAGTTAGGTACCATTTTTCGAAAGCAAATATTATTGTTTTCAAATCTGGTATAACTGAAATTGTGCGCCCTTTAAAGGCGCACAAAATGTTGGGACCAGTTTTTTTAATTTCGATTCCGTTTTCGGGCTATTTCGATTAAAAGGTGAAAAAAGGTGTAAAATTAAGCTATTTACAACCCATCCAGCGTTTTCATATTTTAAAATATTACTTCGTAACTTTCATAAACTCGTAGCAATAATCTATACGGAGAGAATGTATGTGAAAATTAATTTGTAATATGCGCAGTTGCCGAGAAATGGGCAATTTTGCATGAGTCACTTTTTACGCTAGTTTGCCTGTAAAAGAGTCAATTATTATTCGATTTTCATAAAAGTGACACCATTTGATGTGTAATGTCAATTTTAACTAGGTCAAACCAAATTAACCCTTTCAATATCACCGGAAATGACGTAATTTGGGCAAAAATTGTATTTATAGCCTTCGAAACCAGTAATTTATTCAAATGAGTCATATTTGTTATTTGTTTAAAATTTTGATATTTGATTCAAATCAACTAATACAATGACCCCTTACGATCATATAGATATCACAAAATGGTTTCTAACTTGTTCAGTTGCGGAGAAATAAGCAATTTTCAACAGGTCACTTTTTAAGGTTTTTTGTCAATAAAAGTCTCAATTATTATTCGATTTTCATGAAATTTTCACTGTGTGATACATAATGCCATTTACGATTTCATACAAGTAATTTCAGATTTTCATTATCACCGGAAGTAACGTCATTTTGGCAAAAACTGTATTTTTAGCCTTCAAAACAGATATTTTATTCAAATGAATCAGATTTGTAATGTTTTTAAAATTATGATATTTGATTCCAATCAACAAATAGAATGAACTCATTCGATCATACAGATACCTCAAAATGGTTTCTAACTTGTACGGTTGCAGAGAAATAGGCGATTTTCTACAAGTCATTTTTCAAGGTTTTTGGTCTATAAAGGTGGCAATTATTATAGGATTTACATAAAATTTTCACCATGTGATCATGCTATTTCTGATTTCATAAACCAATTTAACATTTTCATTATCACCGGAAGTAATGTAATTTTGACAGGATCACTGACATGTAGCAAATGAATTGATTGCTGGATTTGGTTGTTTCTGCGTCCATTTTATTTCATGTGTGCAATGCTTATGTGGAAACCTGTTTAACGGTTTCATTGGTACCGGAAGTGACATAAGTTCAAGGGTAACGTGGCACTGGTGAAACCCGTCATTACTGCTTCGCAGTTCTAGTTCTTATTATTATTATTATTCTTCTTTTGTTTTGAGTAGATCTCAGCAACTACTTGTCGCATCGTTACGATTTCTTCGGTTTTACTGGGAAAGTGGGTGTGACTTAGAGGATAAAGCTATTTTGAACGTTCTGCGACAATGCGAAATGTCCGAAATCACCGAAGTTATCGTTTTTACAAATATTGCGGTAATTTTAACAATAATCATGGGATTTTAACTTTCGATACATTTTGGCATAGCTGGAGACAGGGCACATAGCTGCGCTACTTTCGATTTTTGATTTTCAGCAAAAATTCGAAGATATTAGGCGCCAAATTTCGGAAATTTAAAATTTTACAAAAAACTTTTTTATTGATGAATATTTTTTACTCGTGTTGTGCACAGAATTAAAGAGTCATCTGACTTGCGCAAAAATGTTAAAAATTTTTGTCTCAGTAATTTTCCTTGGCCTCCATTGGCTAATTCAGTTTTTCAGTCCTAGCTTAATTTTTTATTGTTCGATTTGTATAAAACAAAGTTCATATGCTTCGTTGTCTCAATTGTCATTTTTTTTATTACCAAAAGTGTTATCTGTCGGCACCGGAAGTGGCATAATTTTACCAAAAACTACAATTTTGACAGTTAGGTACCATTTTTTGAAAACAAATATTATTTTTTTGAAAAATTATATGACTCAAAGAGTGTGTCCTTTAAAGGCGCAAAAAATGTCGGAAGCAGTTTTTTTAATTTCTTTTTCATTTTCTAGCAAATTGGATTAAGAGGTGAAAAAAGGCGTAAAATTGACCTATTTACAACTCATTCAGGCTTTTCAGATTTTAAAATATTTTTACGTAACTTTTATAAACTTGTAGCTATAATCCATACGAAGAGAATGTATGTGAAAATTAGTTTGTAATATAAGCAGTTGCCGAGAAATAGGCAATTTTGCATGAGTCACTTTTCACGTAATTTTGGCTGTAAAAGAATCAATTATTATTCGATTTTCAATTTTCTTTCGCCATTGGATGCCTAATGCCATAGTGGACTATGTCAAACCATTTTACCCCTTGCGCTGCCACCGGAAATGACGTCATTTGCTCAAAACTTAAATTTTAGCCTTCAAAAAACAATATTTTATTCAAATGATTCGTATTTGTTATTTTTTTCAAATTATGATATTTGATTCTATTGATCAAATAGATTGAACCCATACGATCATACAGATACCACAAAATGGTTTCTAACTTGTACGGTTGCAGAGAAATGGGCGATTTTCCTTAAGTCACTTTTCAAGGTTTTTGGTCTATAAAAGTGTCAGTTATTATTCGATTTTCATAAAATTTTCACCATATGATATCTTGTGTCATTTATGATTTCATAGAACTAATTTAACATTTTCATTATCACCGGAAGTAACGTCATTTTGGCAAAAACTGTATTTTTAGCCTTCAAAACAGATATTTTTTTCAAATGAGTCTTATTTGTATTGTTTTTAAAATTATGATATTTGATTCCAATCAGCAAATAGATTGAACCCATACGATCATACAGATACCAGAAAATGGTTTCTAACTTGTACGGTTGCAGAGAAATAGGCGATTTTCTACAAGTCACTTTTCAAGGTTTTTGGTCTATAAAAGTGGCAATTGTTATTCGATTTACATACAATTTTCACCATGTGATGCCCTATGTCATTTCTGATTTCATAAAAGTAATTGAACATTTTCATTATCACCGGAAGTACAGTACACTTACATGTAACAAATGTATAAAATGAATTGATATTGCTGGATTTTGTTGATTCGGCGTCCATTTTATTTGATGTGTGCAATGCTTATGTGGAAACCTGTTTAATGGTTTCATTGGTACGGGAAGTAACATGTTCAGGGTAAAGTGGCACCGGTGAAACCCGTCATTACTGCATCGCAGTTCTAGTTCTTCTTTTGTTTTGAGTAGATCTCAGCAACTGATTGTCGGATCGTTACGATTTCTTCGGTTTTATCGGAAAAGTGGGTGTGACTTAGAGGATAAAGCTATTTTGAACGTTCTGCGACAATGCGAAATGTCCGAAATCACCGAAGCTATCGTTTTTAGAAATATTGCAGTAATTTTAACAATAATCATTGGATTTTAACTTTGGATGCATTTTGGCATAGCCGGAGACGGGGCACATAGCTACGCTACTTTTGATTTTTGATTTTCGGCAAATCTTCGCAGATATTAGGCGCTAAATTTAGAAAATTTAAATTTTTACAAAAAACTTTTTTATTTATGAATATTTTTTAATCGTGTTTTACACAAATATAACGAGTCCTCTGACTTGGGCAAAAATGTGAAAATTTTTTATCTCGGTAATTTTCCTTGGCCCCCATTGGCTAATTCAGTTTTTCAGTCCTAGATTAATTATTTATTGTTCGATTTGTATAAAACAAAGTTCATATGCCCCGTTGTCTCAATTGTCATTTTTTTTGTTACCAATAGTGTTATCTGTCGGCACCGGAAGTGGCGTAAATTGACAAAAAACTACAATTTTGACAGTTAGGTACCATTTTTCGAAAGCAAATATTATTTTTTTCAAATCTGGTATAACTGAAATTGTGCGCCCTTTAAAGGCGCACAAAATGTTGGGACCATTTTTTTTAATTTCGATTCCGTTTTCGGGCTATTTCGATTAAAAGGTGAAAAAAGGTGTAAAATTAAGCTATTTACAACCCATTCAGCGTTTTCATATTTTAAAATATTACTTCGTAACTTTCATAAACTCGTAGCAATAATCTATACGGAGAGAATGTATGTGAAAATTAATTTGTAATATGCGCAGTTGCCGAGAAATGGGCAATTTTGCATGAGTCACTTTTTACGCTAGTTTGCCTGTAAAAGAGTCAATTATTATTCGATTTTCATAAAAGTGACACCATTTGATGTGTAATGTCAATTTTAACTAGGTCAAACCAATTTAACATTTTCAATATCACCGGAAATGACGTAATTTGGGCAAAAATTGTATTTATAGCCTTCGAAACCAGTAATTTATTCAAATGAGTCATATTTGTTATTTGTTTAAAATTTTGATATTTGATTCAAATCAACTAATACAATAAACCCTTACGATCATATAGATATCACAAAATGGTTTCTAACTTGTTCAGTTGCGGAGAAATAGGCAATTTTCAACAGGTCACTTTTTAAGGTTTTTTTGTCAAAAAAAGTGTCAATTATTATTCGATTTTCATGAAATTTTCACTGTGTGATACATAATGCCATTTACGATATCATACAAGTAATTTAAGATTTTCATTATCACCGGAAGTAACGTCATTTTGGCAAAAACTGTATTTTTAGCCTTCAAAACAGATATTTTATTCAAATGAATCAGATTTGTAATGTTTTTAAAATTATGATATTTGATTCCAATCAACAAATAGAATGAACTCATTCGATCATACAGATACCTCAAAATGGTTTCTAACTTGTACGGTTGCAGAGAAATAGGCGATTTTCTACAAGTCATTTTTCAAGGTTTTTGGTCTATAAAGGTGGCAATTATTATAGGATTTACATAAAATTTTCAACATGTGATGATGCTATTTCTGATTTCATAAACCAATTTAACATTTTCATTATCACCGGAAGTAATGTAATTTTGACAGGATCACTGACATGTAGCAAATGAATTGATTGCTGGATTTGGTTGTTTCTGCGTCCATTTTATTTCATGTGTGCAATGCTTATGTGGAAACCTGTTTAACGGTTTCATTGGTACCGGAAGTGACATAAGTTCAAGGGTAACGTGGCACCGGTGAAACCCGTCATTACTGCTTCGCAGTTCTAGTTATTATTATTATTATTATTTTATTATGTGTTATTATATCTCGAATCCCGCTGTTGGTGCTATCATCTTTTGTATTATAATTTCATCCTGATTATTTTATACTCTTGTTCAACCTTCTGCAGCCTAATCCTTTACCTAATATTAAGATCAAATGCATTCTACGTGTGATGTCCCATCACATAACACGGCTTTGGTCATTGGCTCAATGGTGCGTGAATAATAAGACGTAGTAATTGAAACTGGTTCGGTTCGTTCATTCGTTCGCGGAGTTTTACGTCCACTTCCACCAAGGGTAGATAAGCGTTACCTAAGAAAATTGTCAGTGGAAGCCACAAAATAGGCTTGATCCAGCTTATTTGGATAAGACACATTGTCTTTGCAAGGAAGCGCCCAAGGAATATTTCATCCAAGGGGGAGGCTCCAGGTGTAAGAAAAGCAAAGCCCGGCCAGTTTGCCATAAATACTACGGTCTTAGGTGTGGTAGGTAAATTTAGGTTTGACTATCAGCCGGGCGCTAGGGCCCGCCGCCTGTTCGACCTAGGTTCTGGTATCTGGTGTGTGTGAAATGGCTTTATTTAACGCCCGCTGCCACCGAGGTGATATCGCAGACAATGTTCTGGTCTAGACAGAATGGCGCCTTTTATAGTTATTTTATATACCCATTTACACTAAATATGAAATATGAAATCCAGATATACCTCAAACACCTTTATTTATTTTTCTTATATGTACAAATATGATTTAGAATTTGAATTACCGAAGGAAAAAGGTTAATATTGTGAGCTAATTAACCCGCAGCTACGTCATCCCTATGTCAATGTGTCATGGCGAATCCTCGTCTTTTGACTATTTGCGTCACTTCTCAATTCACCAATGCTTTGTTTTGCTACGGTTATCGCTTCAAATCAATTTTGCCTACTTTTATTTTAATCCCAACTACCAAGGGATCTTCTACGTGCACACTAATTTGTGTACGGGACCTTGGTGTTTGATCTCATCCGAATGACTAGACACTATTCCTGGTCAGGTCCTGCGCCACTGACAAGGGGGAAGACATCGGAAAATCCCGGTGAACCCTCCCGGCCACCACCAGCATCGAACCCGGAATATGCCAAAGAGGCTATAAAGATGCTAGAAAAGAACTTATATCGGGTGGCACAGAAAAACTAAGTACACATATATCATGATGGTCAACATGAATGTAAGACAACTTCACGCCAACTTAACTTGCACGAGTCTTTTTTTAAAAAAACCTTGGGGGGTTGGATCGCCGAATGGTTAGCACGTGTCCGCTGCGCTGTATCATACCGTCTGTCATTGAATCAACTGTCGGGGTTTCGATTCCCCGGTTGTACGTGACAAGGAGTCGGGTCGCCTGTCCAACCTCGTGGGTTTTCTCCGGGTCCTCCGGTTTCCTCCCACTGCTAAAGACCCTTACGCGCAAGCGAATTGTTGAAATAAAATTGAACCATGTGTTAGTGTCGAAATGACCTAGTGTCGAGTGGACGTTAAACCTCATTTCTCTCTCTCTCTCTCTCTCTCTTTAAAAACTTGCAAGAGTCCTTTTTTTTGAAAAAAAAAAAATGTCAAATTACGTATTGCCGGAATGAGACGTTACACTTCGCTCGTCCAAGTTTCCATTTAAGGGGTCTTATTCAGGATTAGATAAAGAGCTGACAATTCTGCTTATAATAGTTAAACAAATAGATAAAAAAAACAGGATATGCTGCAAATTTCAGTCAAATTGTTTCTCCCTGAACCGAGATATTATTGATTCAATTTTAGCATAGCATCGAATGTCATTACTACCGTCGGTACGATATTAAACAAAAGTCTCGTTTATCCATTTTACGTTAAATCATCCGTCGTCAAAGGTATATAAATCTACTAAATATCGGAGACTGGCGATGCCATCAAGAGTTGAGTGTGGTCTGGATAAGTTAATTAATGTCTAATTAATAGTTTAGATAACATTTCAGGCATAAATAGGTAGATTTAGCTCTTGCATAATGTATGTTTAACAATATATTTTTGCTACATGTATAATTATTCAAAAATAAATATATTGACAATTTCAGTCATATAACTCTATTCTGAGCACTGTTTGAAGATATATGTAATACTATGGTCCTTGCGATCATATTGTATCTTGAATTAAATATTTGGTTCACACATTCTATTGAGTCAAATCCCACGGACTAATGAAAGTAAATGATATATTTATATATAAAAAACAATGATATTTTTTTGTAAAATCCTTACCATTGTAAACATATCCATCACACATTGTTAAATTTTATTTCAATAATTTGCTTGCGCGTAGGGGTCTTTAGCAGTGGCAGGAAACCGGAGGACCCGGAGAAAACCAACGAGGTTGAACAGGCGACCCTACTCCTTGTCACGTACAACCGGGGAATCGAAACCACGCCAGCTGACTCAATGAAACAACAAGGAAGTCCGATATTACTACATATAGCGTAGATAGTTTATTATCGTAGCAACGGTACTTGATGGTCAAGAGTTAGCCTCGATTGTCCATTTTATCGTTGAATATTCAAATCTCGTACTTTTTAATTCCTAGAGCTGGCTTTGGATTTGGGCAAATTTATGTCTCTTGGTGATTAAGATTCCTATTAAATACTTGGATGATATGGTGATTTTCGATCATTTGTTGTCAATTGGTGAATAAAATTAACACCGTTAATTGGGTCCTAATAACAACATGCCTCTCTTCAAATAAAAGCCGACAAGTCCATATCTGCGCCTTCGGGGGAAGGATTGATTTTGGTCACGCTCTGTAACGGCGCCGTCGTGGGAATACACCAAGTTTATTTGTCTAGAGAGTTAATTATAGGTTTGTCATATGAATAAATGTATAATTAATAATTTATAAAACATTGGGAACCAAACCAAAAGAAAAACATGCAATGCTCTTGAAACATGCATTTTGCAAGAACTAAATCTGCCTATTGCAGGTGTTTCTTTAGCCCTTAACTGGTATAGAAATGCTTAATTATCAATTAGACATTAATTAACTTACCAAGACCATAATCAACTAATTTTCCTTTAATGAATTAAAATAACATTAAAATTTACGTACCTTTGATGTGTGCGTTAAATCCCGGGTCAATGTGTGCGCTATATCCGTGGTTATTTATCGCGCACTGGTCCGATTTAAAATTTAAACCATTTATATCAGAAGACAAAAAAATCTGGTGCGTAAGAAGATGACACGAAAACACAACTTTTGATTGGTGAAAATCCGTCTATTAATATTCAGATAGGGTGTAATCGATGTGTATATTTCGAGTGTTTGGGATATATTTATTTATATTGTTAATTTACCCAACAGCAACCGTTTCGTTATCATCAAAATCAATATTATTTATAAGAAAAAAACAACAGAAAAAAAATTCACGATAGATATAAATGATATATTATGTCATTTAAAAGAGTAATTTCCAAGATTTTCAAAACCTGTTGGAGACATAATAGGCATATATATATATATGCACGGTTTTTTTAAAATTATTATTGTGTCATTTGTGAATCGGCCTTTACTAAGTACTTCCACATTGTGTTGTAGGATATTTATTTGTTCATTACAAAATGGCACTCGTATACGGATTATAAAATGTTAATAGTGTCTTAAATATTGGATATTAGTACCCTATATAGTTTCACGGCAGGATAACATCAATATTGATTGAAATTGATCAATACTGAATTCTAATTCTTGTTTTTAACTTCGAATATTATGGAAAATATTGAGTTAGAGTAAAAAATCTCTATACGGTCAATATTCATATCTTAAACATAAATTTAGAGACGTTCACTGAATATGACTGGGTTTTAAGGACATCAAGATATTCAGTCGATGTGACTCTGCCGAAAGTACACACTCTGCCGCCGGTGATGAGGTTTAACGTCCTACTTTTCCAAGAGCCAACTACACCCCGCAGGCTACACCAAATCAAAGCGACATCTGCACGTTTAACTAAAAAATATGATACAACTTTAATATATTTTTGGTGATAATTGAGTCGTTCCGCTTTGTTTGCTTCACGATTATATATTCCTCTGTTAATATATATAATTATATACACCTTTCGTTTAGCGCAGCTGTTGTCTGTCATATCTGATGCATATTTTACCTGATTCTAGGCATATGACGTCGAGGGGGAATAATGGGATAATTTATTAAAAGATACAAAAAATTGAATGAAATGGAGGCGCTAGGGTAATCCTCTTTTAAAAAAATATTTAGAAATCGATACTCAAAATTGTTTGGTTTTTTTTTGTTTGTTTTTTTTTTGGGGGGGGGGGGGCGTTTCATATTATAAGTTCTGTCATTGAGTCAGGCGCCTTTGTTTCGACCCCACACTTGACAAGGGGGAATTCTAGAGCCAAAACAGATGCTAGTACTTCCGCATTTAAGCTGTTGCGTCGGGCCATCTGGGCATGCCTACGCATCCCCCCCCCCCGACCCTTATTTTCTGTCTAATAAATGGCGTAATTAACATTTTGTTGAAGTTTGGAGGAGGGGTGCGGTTCAAGAAATGTTCCATTTTCGACATAACTCTACTTCCCTTCACCAACTTCCTTTTCATTTAACGATTTTTTTATTGGTCAATAAAAATAACACAGTCACCAAGGGCAGATAATTTGAATACGTGTTCCCCCCGCCATTGGATGGACGCAAGGGTTAGTGGTGTGGGGTGGAATGAGACCACTGAGAATATCGAGGGTGGCATAAAATGGGGTTTAACGCCCTACTGTTCAGCTCTGAAGATGGACATACGCTATACGGTGGAAATGAAATGACATGAAATGAAAAGAGGTTTTAACGTCCTACTATTCTGCTACGATCTGGGCTAATGAAGTCAGACATAAGCCATACAAAGTGCTATGAGGGAAATATTGCTTGGGCAGCGGCACTACTCTTATATCGAATTTCAACTGTCAAGGGATCGTTTACGTGCACGCCAATGTGTTCACGGGACCTCGGTTTGTGCCCCATCCGAACGTATAGACAGGCACCTCCGTCCTGCATCACTGACAAGAGGGAATCATGCCGGAAAATATGGATGGACTTTCTCGGCCAATGCATGGATCGAACACCCGATCTCCAGGCTAGCGAGCCAGCGTCTTACACACTTAGCCACCGTGACCCCCGCTATACGGCCTACTCTTATAGGGAATTCGAGCTATCAGAGGTTCACGCCAATATTTAAATTGAACCTCGGTTTTTCGTTCCACCCAAAAGACTAAAGGTTATCCCTTGCCAGACCCTAGGTGCTACACCATTGTCAAAGAGGGATCATTGGACTTCTTACTCACTGAGTCAACGTGCCTGCCAAAAAAGAAGGACGTGTTGCCAGGTACAGTATTGTTGTTATTAGGGTTATCGCTACCTGTATCGGTTTGGGCTGTACATTGCTAGAGGCTTCAATCATAGCTTTCGTCTAACCAATCTAATATTCACAAAAAGCATAGAAACTCATAATATGAGATTAAATATATAGACATGAATTATATCCCCTGCAGCTGTATAATAAAACATTAATTATATCCCCTGCAGCTGTATAATAAAACATTAATTATATCCCCTGAAGCTGTATAATAAAACATTAATTATATCCCCTGCAGCTGTATAATAAAACATTACTTATATCCCCTGCAGCTGTATAATAAAACATTACTTATGGAGCAACATGTAGCAACTTCGTACTCAAACACCTGAATAGTAAGTACAGGCGAACATCACTATACACTCATGATAAACCTACGGGCAAGACAAACTACTATAGACATTGCATTGCAAGAAAGAAACAACAAACATCAAATCAAGTGAATAGATCTAGGGGCCACGGCGGGCTTAACGGTGAAAATTGAACCCAATGAAGCTGGACTTAAAACAGCCTTTGTTACATCGTGATCGGTGGTAATGCTAGGTTTCGACTATCATGACCCGTGCTACGATTGAAATCTTGGTTTTAATCGTGGCGTAATCTTTGTGATCCTATCATGTCTAATCATATATTGAGGTGAGGCGTAGCCACCTGGTTAACCATATCGAAACGTATCCGATCGTATCTGAACGTAACAGAGTCATTAGGAGCAATCCTATGTAACGCATCACATGGCAGTGAGAACCTAGCATAAGGCGCTGTTGGTCCGAGCGCAATTTCTTCAGAAATGGGGCACCACATTCGATACGTGATAAATACACTGGCTCACTAGCCTTGAGGTTTCGGGATTAACAGGCTTTACTCCCGTTGTTCGCCTTCGGATGGGTCAAAAAACTTAGGTCTCGTGTACACATCGGCATGTAAAAGAACTCTTGCAATTTGGAGTACGATATAAAAGTAGACCGTAGCGTCGCTGTCCGGGCAAAACTCCTCTCATAGTACAATGTACGGCGTATGTCCGTCTTCATTATCCCGGTCGGTGCAATACAGAACAGCGTGTGTACAGGGGTGGAGAATCTTCAACAGAAGGCATGGTTCCGCTAGATGTTGTAAAACCCGAGATCATTGCTTTAGGAACATTTCCTGATCTACCACCGGAGGGAGTTTTACTGTAAAATGGACAACCGATTGTGGACCAAATGAGGGTCCGGAAAATGCCCTTCATGTTGTCAAATCTAAATTAGAATCTCTCGATCATCCAATTGATCTTTTGAGCTTTTACTCAACCCAAAATGCGTGCACCTCCACCCTCTCCCCCAAACACATCTTCCCACTCGCAAATGTGGGAGACCACGGACATTTGACCCACTTTGTGCTCTCTAGATCCGGTACTGTAGGGTGAATAATACGAACACGGATTATGATATTATTTTTGTTAGAAATTAGAAAGTTAGTTTAATCTGGGTTAAATTATTTTAAGAAGAGAGTTCAGCCATGCGATACGACTTACATGGATCTCGGCGAATTCTGCCATGACTTGTGGTACCCCTTAAATTTTTTTAAAGAGGTGTGCACAGATAGCAACACGACAGTTTATTTAGTTCAAATCCGTGTAGTAATATGGAGGGAAAGAATTTGAGCTTTGAAACATCTTTGTAAAATAATATTAGAGTTTTGATTAATTATTCTCCATTGGCAAAATATTAGCTATGGTATAAGTTAATTCTGAAACGCAAATTAAAAATGTTTATGAATATTGTGACAATAACAAGACATGTGGCCTACAGTCAAGAATGTGGAAATATGATGACTGGAACAATATTATTGATTCTAACTTCATAACCACAAATATAGAAAGTATATGCTGGTTATTTTGATATGTTAACTAAGCTATAGATTAATGAAAATGTTGGTCGTTTACATTTTTCTTTGTTATAAAACATATATCACATTTGTTGACTAAATTAGGAAACAATCCCTGTCGATATACAGGTTTGGGGTGAATGTCCATTCCATATTTGGAATTTAGCTGTTATCAGTTGATTACGTAATTAACAGAGACAAAAGAATATACACCTATAAGGGAGTGGGACTAGAATAATGGGGAGAGATCGTATGTTTTCCTGGGTCTAGCCATGCTGGCTAGATTTTTACAGGACTGGGGTTGGAGAGAAAGAGATGTTAACTTTAAGTAGTGTAATGTAGACTACTGTGTAACTGTTGTGACATAAAATGTTTAGCAAAAACACTATCGTTGTTCCTGTTACTTATTTGAGTCGGTATGTGGGAAAACACAATGGCGAAGTCCTTAAGAAGAGAGATACAGCAGTAGCAGTCCAGAGCCAACCAACCCGTATTAGACGATCAGGCCAAAAACTAAGATGTGTAGTTTGATAGTACTACATCCGCCGGGGGGGGGGGGGGGGTTGGATGGCTGAATGGTTAGCGTGCGCGCGCTGTATCATGAAGTCTGTCATTGAGTCGACTGGCGAGGTTTCGAATCCCCGGTTGTATGTGACAAGGAGTAGGGTCGCCTGTCCAACCTCGTGGGTTTTCTCCGGGTCCTCCGGTTCCCCCCCACTGCTAAAGACCCCTACGCGCAAGCGAATTATTGAAATAAAATTAAACCATATGTTAGTCCCGAAATGACCTAGTTTGTGTCGAGTGGACGTTAAACCCCATTTCTCTCTCTCTCTCACTACATCCGCCGCCTAACTTATTTTAATCTTAAGTAAACTGCCGAAATTAAAACGGGGGAAAAATATTAACTTCACAAGTTTCTTCTCTTCTGGAGCTACGATGGCTCGCTAATCTGACGGTCCCGTGTTCGATCCCTGCGTTGGCCGAGAATGTTCATCGGGATTTCCGTCATGGTTTCCCCTGTCATCCTGTCTAGACGTTCGGAGGGGAAGAAAAAGAAAAACTTAGATCTCGTTTATAAATTGGCATGCATGTAAAAGAACTCTTGACATTTGGAACCCGATATCAGAGTAGACCGTATCGTTGCTGGCTGGGCAGAATTATCATCATGGCGCTATGTATGGCATATGTCCTTCTACATTAGCCCGGTCAATGCAATACAGTAGGATGTCAAACACCATTGTATATTCCGTTCTTCTTTTGTTAGTTAAGATATAGGGCGGACGCGTGTATGTATTTATTACGAGATGACTGTTGATAGTTACCTGGTCTTCTCCCCAACTAACCTGGTCTTCTCGACAACCGACCTGACCTCCTCCCGAACTAACATGTTCTACCCAAACGACTCTACTCTTCAAATAACCTGATCTGTCCAATCGACTTGATCTTCTCGACAACCCACCTGATCTCCTCCCGAACTAACATGATCTCCCCAATCGACCTGATTGCCTCCCCAACTGGTCGGATCTCCTCCTTAGTCTGCTTGACACCCATACCCCACCTCCCCTACACATACACAACGACCAAAGATCTCCTCAATCTGAAATATTGATAAACACTACATCCAGGTTATCATTTTGCTGTATTTTGATAAGCTTGTTTACGATTTAAATGGTTTATCATTCGTATCGAAATCGATAAACAGTTCATCAACAAAAAAAAAACATTTAATATCGACACATTTTGATTTATTGTCAAACAATATACCGGAATAAATTCAACTTATATCTTCGCCATGTTACAGTGGACGTATCATACTCTTCAATTAAATGCAATTGATTTTTTTTATTATGCTGAAAATCAACAGTTTATTAAAGGCTATATGCACCATATAGTCGTATAGGAATGTCTTGTAATATTGTTGAAGGTTAATACCTAAAAGGAATATCAGTCCAAAAATGGTTCAATTTCATCGATATGAAGCCCGAGCGTAATATGACCCTGCCATATTTTATCGATATATGAAGCCCGAGCGTAATATGACGCTGCCATATTTTATCGATATATGAAGCCCGAGCGTAATATGACGCTGCCATATTTCATCGATATATGAAGCCCGAGCGTAACATGACGCTGCCATATTTCATCGATATGAAGCCCGAGCGTAATATGACGCTGACATATTTCATCGATATATGAAGCCCGAGCGTAATATGACGCTGCCATATTTCATCGATATATGAAGCCCGAGCGTAATATGACGCTGCCATATAGGAATGTCTTGTAATATTGTTGAAGGTTAATACCTAAAAGGAATATCAGTCCAAAAACGGTTCAATTTCATCGATATGAAGCCCGAGCGTAATATGACGCTGCCATATTTTATCGATATATGAAGCCTGAGCGCAATATGACGCTGCCATATTTCATCGATATGAAGCCCGAGCGTAATATGACGCTGCCATATTTCATCGATATATGAAGCCCGAGCGTAATATGACGCTGCCATATAGGAATGTCTTGTAATATTGTTGAAGGTTAATACCTAAAAGGAATATCAGTCCAAAAACGGTTCAATTTCATCGATATGAAGCCCGAGCGTAATATGACGCTGCCATATTTTATCGATATATGAAGCCTGAGCGCAATATGACGCTGCCATATTTCATCGATATGAAGCCCGAGCGTAATATGACGCTGCCATATTTCATCGATATATGAAGCCCGAGCGTAATATGACGCTGCCATATTTCATCGATATATGAAGCCCGAGCGTTATATGACGCTGCCATATTTTATCGGGTGCAGATAAATCTGATGGGCCTGCTTTATGCCCCAATAAATCCATACCGGGGATTATCTAGTTGTTATTTTGATTTCGTCATTAAATGTTAAATAATCAATCTGAATATATATATAGAGAGAAATGGGGTTTAACGTCCACTCGACACAAACTAGGTCATTTCGGGACTAACATATGGTTTACTTTTATTTACACAATTCGCTTGCGCGTAGGGGTCTTTAGCAGTGGGAGGAAACCGGAGGACCCGGAGAAAACCCACGAGGCTGGACAGGCGACCCTACTCCTTGCCACGTACAACCGGGGATTTGAAACCACGCCAGTCGACTCAATGACAGACTTTATGATACAGCGCGCGCACGCGAACCATTCAGCCATCCAACCCCCCAATCTGAATATATATTTAGCATGTATTAAGCCGAGGGACATTTGATATTTTAGCCAAAATGTAAATGACGTATCGAGACTTTAAATAGATCAAGGATATTTATTTCGAGGATGTGTACAGAAGGTTTCACGAGGTATAAATATTCTTCCACAACATTACGAAACTATTATTTAGGGGAGCACCTGCTTCGAAATTGCTTTCTATTGCTGAAATTACACCGCAAGCTGTATAACCCGAGTTGGGGGTCACTGCAGTGGCCCAGTTGTTAAAGTGGTAGGGTTCGAGAACGTGCCTCGTGTAGCCTCGGTTTTTACAATCTGATCTATATTTCGTTTCATTTTTTTATACTCTCGGTGGCCTCTCGTACATTAAGGTCTGAGCGGTTGTAGTGGAAGGTCGCGTCAGGGGACATCCGAGCGGCTTTTGACCTATGACGTCAGAGATTGATTAATGAATCATTGTTGACGTTTCTAGTCGTTTACACACAGTTCCGTGTATCGCACGCCCAGAAGTCACCGTCGCCGTAACAGATGGTTTCATTGGCTAATCCCTCAGAACGCGGGTTATGTAACAACACTTCGAGATCCCAGTATAGTACAGACAAATAAAACGAAATTTTGAACTATTAAAAACGAAACGAAATCGGGTCTGTGTTTTAATCAGATTGACTACAGGTCGATAAAAATGAAATCAACTGAAATGATGTTTAACGTCCTCTTTGCTGCTTTGACTGGGGTAATGAAGATGGACGGTTATACGTCATAGAGTGTGCATACGTCATAGTGTGTGCTAGGAGGACATGTTTGTCCTGGCAGCGGCGATGCGAACTACTACCAATATGTACACTCGACATCTGCTTTCATCCCATCCCAACCATTACATGTTGTCCTTTGTCAGGCCCTCTGTTCTGCACTACGCCGGAAAATCCCTCCAAAACTGTCTCAACCAACATCACTGAAAATGATAATGACAACCAATATCACAGACTAGCAAAATAATACATGAGTATCTAGAAAAAAAATGATTCAAAATAATTAAAATGAATTCAAAACAATGACTAAAATGAATTCAAAACAATGACTAAAATGAATTCAAACGATAACAAAATTTAGAATATTAATTTAAAACTTAAAGTAAAACTGTGTCTCGTTTACAAAGTCTAGTGTTTCTCAAACAAAGATAGACCATTGATGTAACGAGGCGGTTTTACATCAGAGAGAGAGAGAGGGGGGGAGAGAGAGAGAATGAAATTGTAATAAAATTGAACCATGTGTTAGTCCGGAAATGACCTAGTTTGTGTATAGTGGACGTTACTCTCTCTCCCTCTCTCTCTCTCTCTCTCCCCTCTCAATATTGAAATAGAAATTAAACCATATGTTAGTCCCGAAATGACCTAGTGTTTGTCGAGTGGACGTTAAACAGCATCTCTCTCGTGTTTAGCCCTGTTCATCGAGTCGCTTCATTACAAATGGTACTCATGTGCCAGTTTTAAAATTTTCATTTTGTCTTAAATATTAGATATCAGAAACGAGTTATGTATACTGTATATGATGAAACCTATAAAATAGTTCTTAAAGCTAGTAAGCATGTCAGACAATAGGCTACATAAATACTGTGTTAAATGTGTTAAAATCTTATACAATCTCGAGGTATTTGGGAGAACCACCTAGTCTCCGGTGAATGATTTTTGGGATTCCAGATTGAACTATAATACATGTATAGTATCATCCCATGGTGTACCCATATAAAAAGTATTCGATATAGCTGTGGATATGCAGTTGTATGGGGGAAGTCGGGAATGTAAAACTATATAGCAAGAGTATGAAGTTAAGATTTAGGGACATGGACCTACGGGATTGGAAATCAAATATAAACAGTTCTTATAAGTAAAACTTGTATATAACAAATAAAGATTATTATTATTATATTATTATTATCAGAAAACAATCTTTTTACAATAAGATAAAAACACCAATTTTGATTTAAGGTAGCCAATAAGTATTGTTCGTATTGCCTCCTTTAATATGGTCTAGCGAGGCAGCGATAGCAATATCAGTTGTAGCGATAACAATATCAACAATATCAGTTGTAGCGATAACAATATCAACAATATCAGTAATCGATATAGTCTGGGTGACAGCGATTTATTTCGAAGGTCGTTATAAAAATTAGGTTACTGAGATACTGTAGCAGGATTATGTATGTACAGTCCACAGTCCGAGGAAGATAAACTGTACGAGACGATGACAGATCTGGTTTTCTATATGATTTAGACGTCTCGATGTCGAATATTATATTGTCCTGACTATTTTATTCTGTAGTTTTTTTCCGGTTTCAACTCGTGTTTTATACAACCAGTGCAACACACAGTTATTCAAGATGCCAGAGAAGGAAGTGTGTAGTATTTGTTTGAACGAATTTCAACAACGTGTGGTACTCGATTGTAAACACGCCTTTTGTTTCATCTGTTTAGAAGATTATGTGAACAAAACCTCCACTAAAGATCAGCTTCAATGCCCATTGTGCCGTAGCTATATAAATCTCACTAACGGAGGTCTGGATCGATTTAAACCTAAACCAATTAACATTCCTCAATGCGATGTATGTACTGAAGATACGTGTCAATATTTCTGTCGAGACTGTGATCAATATTTATGTAAATCATGTAAAATCATGCATGATAAGATGAAAATTTGTAAAGACCACGTTGTGTCTCGATATGATGAAACACAAATCTATCAAGCGCCTACTTCAAACGAAACAATAAAGGAAAAAGCTTCGGCTTCGTCTATCACAAATCCTAAAGATTTCTGTCTGCGCCATGAAGAAGAGACTGTAAAAGTCTATTGTAAAGATTGTACCGTAGCCGTTTGTTGGAAATGTTTCGTGGCCGATCATAATGGACATAAATTTTTAGATTTACAGGAGGATGAAGTCAGACAAAGTATCAGACACGATTTAAAATCAATGAATGATGAATTAGAAAAACAAATCACTAACTTTCAGAAACATTATGATAATTTAAATAGCAAATTAACTGAAGTCAAAAACTCCACAAAAACTGAATGTGACAAAGTAGATGCGCAGGTTGAGAAAATCTGCTCAGAATTTCGTAAAATCGGAGAAAATATCAAAAAGGAAATGCAGAAAACTAGTGATGAGGAAGAATACAAATTCAGGAAATTAATGGAGGACATTAAAAGACTAACGGAAGATTTAAAAGCTAGTGTTAAATATTCAGTGAATGTTTTAGAAGATTCATCCGTTGTTCAAGTTTTACAAAGAATACCTAAAGTTAGACAGGAGAAAGATGAAAGTTGTTGTAGAAAATTGGATATACCTGATGTAAGATATTCAACATTTCAAGTAGCAGAGATAGATAAAACTTTGTTAACTAATCAACTTGGTAAAATTGTAAGTTGTCATCAGAATATGATTGGTAAAGTTGTAAGTTGTCATCAGAATATGTTTGAAGATGTTTTTAATGTGGATACTGTGAGAGGTTATGATGGTGTGTATAATGGTAAACAACATGTAGTTTCAGGTTTTACATTTAGTATTGCTGTGTATAAACTAGGATCATCATCATTACGTGTTGTATTATACCTGAATGACGTAGAAGATAAAAGTATTACGTCATGTAAAGTTGACGTCACATATAAAGTTATAAATAAAACAGATGATAGACAATCTGTAGTTAAACAATGTAATTGGACTGTTAAACCTGGTGGTTGGTCAGAATGTTTTACTGACTGGCAGAGAAGACTCAGTAATCCTGGCAGTGGATTTATTGATGATCATAGAAACTTTACAATTCAAGTAACAATTAATGACATAACTGACATTAAAAGATGTTAATAATTAGACTACTGTTATGGCTGAATGATTGTTAAATAATGTTTTGTTTACGGTGTAAGGGAGATAACATTATTTCTATCCGAAATGGAATAAATTATGGTCAATCGCTGGAAGAAGTAGTTGATAGTTTTTTTCAGATGGAACTTTAATACATGTATAATATCATTCCATATTATAATAAAAAATGATTCCAGATGGAGCTAAAATACGTGTATAATATCTTTCCATATTAGAATAATAATTGTAAACTCTTTGTATTGTTGTTTTATTATGAAGCACTGGTAGTAACCAACAGGTCAAACAGGCATTCCAACCCATTCTTGTTCGACACCGGCTTTGACTGAGAAAGTTGAACAATTTCCAGCCTGTTTTCCACTTTGTTAGGAAAAACGTGTAGTTACCATTTTTAAAACAGTTCTTGATCTTGAAGTCTGTTAACTTACATTAATGCAATAAGAAAAAAACCTGTGCGCCGTTAATATAGAGGTAGCAGTTTACTGTTAAAGGTACACCAGTGGGAGGAAACCGGTGGACCCAGGGAAAACCCAAGAGGTTGGACAGGCGATCCTACTCATTGTCATGAACAAGCGGGGAATCGAAACCACGCCACTTCACTCAATGAGAGACCTTATGATGCCACGCGCACGCATTAACCATTAGGCAACCCAACCACCTCTCACTAGAAGATAGGATAGAGGGTTACAAATCTGATCACAAATTTGTATTAATACCTACTTTAAATTAATAGCTGACTTAATTGGGTAGAAACGCCATTGTACGGACTAAATTCTCCCCTGTGCATTGCATTGTGAATCGTTATGTAAAAAAGTGAAGCAAAGTCTCTATATATTGGTGAGATTACAAGATTGTACCAAGGGTTAAGTAATTATCAGGAATTGTTCTTCTTATATAAAATATTCTTCGAAATGTCGCCTAAATATGGTACCTATTAACCATAAGCATGGTTAATACTGGTTTAGTCTATCCAATTAGTAAAACAAGCCAAAATATGGTAGCTGTTTACCTTAAGCATGGGTAATAGCATGTTAGTCTATCCAATTAGTAGATATCACTAACAGATTATTGCTCTGTCTTACTAGCTATCCTTGTATAACCCACCATACAAGTTGTACTGATGTCGTCATGTCACGTTATATAACACAGCTAGCAATATATATCTGATATGAACTGTAAGAAACTATACAGCTGCTATATAAGACTCTGACACATAAAAAAAACATGTTAAAAAGCCAAAATTAGTATAGAGCCCCCCCCCCCCTCAAATACACCCGCTTATAATTCTAAACTAGTTTATGATAACACATCCACTCGAGTTGGTGAAGTTGAAGGTAGACAAGTGAAATGATATGAAATAAGGTTTAACGTCCTACTGTTCTGCACCGACTGGGCTAATGAAGACGGGAATATACGACAAACAGTGTGTTATAAGTGAAATTTTGCCCGGATAGCGGAGCTGACTCTTATTTCGAATTCCAATTGTTAAGGTTTTTTTAAGGTCCCCGCCAATGTGTCTACGGGTCCCCGTATAGTCGTCCTATCCGAACGCCTACACATGTTGCCCCGTGGCCGTACCACTGACAAGGAGGAAATATGCCGGAAAAAAAACGATGAACTTTCTTGGCCAACGATATGAGACCTCCAGGTTAGCGAGCCGACGTCCTACCTACTGAGCAACCGTGGCTGTCATGGGTTCTTTTACGTGTCCGACAACATTTAACGTCTTACTAATCACCACCGACTGCAATGAGGGGCCTTCTTTTATTTCGAATTCCAGTTGCCATGGATTCTTTTACGTGCCCGACAACGTGAAGACTGCAAAATGTCCCTCATAGTACACTGTATGGCGCATGCCCGTCTTTATCATGTCCACCCGAATTCCAATCAACCAATCAATCAGACGTCGGCATTGACCCGATGCCTGAAATTTCACACCCCGGGAAACAAGGCTCATGCCATGTAAAATGTGGCGCATAAAGCAGAGTGACAACTCTACTATTGCGCTAAACACTGTTTATTACACTGATTTAAAATGTGTAAATGTTAAGAGTGGTACTTGAGCTTTATCTCCGATAGGAATGTTTCTTAAGAGCTGAAAATGTCATATAGATTAAATTGTCGTACATCTCTGGACACTGTATCGGCACATAGTGTACAGGAGCATGGGAATATACACTCTGTCTCTGTCTCCCCCTCTCTCACCCTCTCTCTCTCTCTCGCTAACAAACAGACAGTGCTAGATTGACCTGTGGGCTTGACAGGATGAAACCTAGGAGGGTCTCAAGATATGAGGGTCATCGGGCCAAGATATGGGTGAGTGGAGGGTGGTGTGGGGGCTCATCGGGCCATGATTGGGGGGGGGGGTCATCGGGCCAAGATGAGGTATGGGAGGAGGGGGGGGGGGCATCAACTAAACATTCGTCAATATCTTCAATAGTGTTTAATAGTCACTTTGATCTTCCTGTTGTCGTGAGGATGGGGAGGGGCTTCAACTAAATCTGGCAATGCCAACAGAAAGACAGACAGAGCTAACATGTAATGTGTCTGATTTAATTAAAAAATTTAGTTGCCAGTTTGTTTTTGGTATAATCGTTCGGATGGGACGAAAAAACGAATCTTATGTACAAATTGGCATGATCTTTAAAGATCGCTAGATAGTAAGAATTCGATATTAGAATAGGCAGTAGCGCCGCTCTTCGGGCTAAATTTCCCTTATAGCACAGTGCATGACGTATGATCGTTTTCATTTTCACAGTCGAAGCAGTAGGGCGTTAAACTCCATGTCATTTATCATATCGTAAAATACGTTCTAAAAGAAACCCACAAACAGTTGTAATAATACATATCATTCATTTTAAACATATAAATTGAAATAAAATGACGTTTAACGTATTAAACCTGATTGACGTAGAAGAAATCCAACTGCCAAGGGATCTTTTACGTGTAGGCCAATGTATACGCGGGTTGTTTTAAGGCCCTCGGTCCTGTATCACTTTCAAGGGGAAACCAGGCGACCTCTAGGCTAGCGAGCCAGTGTCTTACCCACTTGACCACCATGGTTCCCTCTCCTATTTATAAGCCAGTACGAACACTATAAAGATATTCGGAGGTTGGTTGACCGAATGCTTAACGCGTGCGCGTTTAATAGATGGCCTGCCATTGATCAAGTAGAGTCGTCTAGCCAAGATCGTGGGTTTTCACCGGATCCTCCATTTTCCTACTATTGCTAAAGACCCCTTCGCTCAAGCGAATTATTGAAATAAAATCAAACCATTTATGTTAGTCCCGAAATGACCTAGTTTGAGTCGAGTGGACGTTAGACCTCATTTCAAAGATTCAAAGAGCCATAGAAACACACTTTCCAGTGATGTATGACACAATAACTGGAACCTCGTATTAAGACCGGTAATTTGACATTTGTTGGACATTCTCCCAAATGGTTAGTGCGCACTGTAATTGAATAAACTGGCGTGGTTTCGATATCCCGGTTGTAGGAGTAGGGTCGCCTGTCTTACCTTGTGGATTTTCTCTGGGCCTCCGGTTTCCTCCCAATGCAAAAGACCCGTACACACCAGAGAATTATTGAAATAATATTGAACCACTGTCCCGAAATGACCTAATTTGTGTCGATTGGACGTCAAACCTCATTTCTCCCTCTCTCTCTCCCCCACCGCCCCCTCTCTCTCTCTCTCTCTCTCTCGTTAACTAACAGAGAGTGCTAGATTTACCTATAGGCTTGGCATGCTGAAACATAGGAGGGCCTCAAGATATGGGGGTCATCGGGCCAAGATAGTGGTGAGGGGAGGGGGGGGGCTCATCGGACCAAGATAGGGGTGGGGTCATCGGGCCATGGTGTATAATATTTTGACTGTAGTCTTAAACATTCGTCACCATCGTCAATAGTGTTTAACAGATACTTTGATCTTCCTGTTGTCGTGAGGGTGGGTGGGGAGGGGGCTTCATCTAAATCCGGCAATCCCAACAGCAAGGCAGACAGAGCAAACATGTAATGTGTCTGATTTAATTCAAAAATTTAGTTGCCAGTTTGTTTTTGTTTTTGTGTTTTTTAAACTAGAAACGGAAGTTTCGTATGAAAACCTGGGAGCCACAGTGGCTAAGTGAGTAAGATGCTGGCTCACATGAACATATTGGCGTGCACGTAAAAGAACCTTGGCAGTTGGAATTCGATATTAGAGTAGGCCGTAGCACCAAATGGCGTATGCCCAGTTGTAGCAGAACAGTAGGACGCGTCCGGATAAGCGGTTTTAACGTTCACGTCCAAACGATTCAATATCTTTAGACAAGGTAAATACATTGCATAAAAACACGGACATTTATTTCTGAGACTTTTTTTTCAAATCGGAATGGTCCCTTTCAACCAGATTTCATTTCGGATGAAACCCAACAGATTGAACAGATGACATTATCAAAACTTTATCACGTACAAATGTGATATCGAACCCTGTATCGGTGGTTAAGTTATGATAAAATTAGTATAGTCAGTTCCTTGTCCATAGTAATATCGTGTTTGTTTTTTATCAGATTCTCGGTAAACACGAGGCTTTCCATTGATAAATATTAGATAGAGCTCTTAACAAATCACGGACATCAACGAATAGTCGTTTGGATGGGACGAAAAAACGAGTCACATGTACAAATTGGCATGCTCTTTAACGATCCCTTGGCAGTTTGAATTCGATATTAGAATAGGCAGTAGCGCTGCTGTCCAGGTTACATTTCCCTCATAGCACTCTGCTTGGCGTATGTCCGTTTTTATTTGCCCAGTCAAAGAAGTAGGGCGTTAAACTCCATTTCATTTATCATATCGTAAGATACGTTCTAAAAGAAACCCACAAACAGTTGCAATAATACATATCATTCATTTTAAAGATATAAATTGAAATAAAATGGGGTTTAAGGGTCTACTGTTTTAAACATATCAATTGCAATAAAATGGGGTTTAACGTTCTACTGTTTGTCACCAACCCGGGATAATACGGATGAGGATGAGGGACTTACTGGTTTGTGAGCCCACGGGGGACGATTATTTAAACTACCCAGGGTCACATCCGACATCACCCACTTTGAAGTTCGATAGCCATGAATTCCATTATTTTTCAATCCTATATCAATTATATGGTATGTTGCGTCGTTTAGTTATATATAAATATGATTATATCACGACTGATTTATTTATTTTGATTTCGTTTATTCAAGATGTCATAACATATATTTTACCTGTACCTTTAAATGATATTGTATTAAATTCCTTTATTTTATTTTATTATTATATGTGTAACAATCCACCTGTTTATTTAATCAGTGCAAGACAATGATAGATACGGTACATTATAATATTGATATTATTAAATATTTTCATAGAATGCTTCAATAAAACCTATATTACATTAGCAAGTATTATAAAAATAACCAAACAACATTTAGAGAAATATTCATCCCTATTTGTTAAATATAATTATAATGGAGAAATTGAACTCGACTTCTCCTAACCAGCACAGAATTCTATTTGACTTGTACCATTAAAATAAAAGTGTGAAAAGTGATTGGATGAATGATATGTCTCTTTGTTTAAGAAATAACCTTTGGGTATGAAAGTTGATTTTATCACACTAAAATACATTTGTCGTATTTAGGTATGAAAGTTGCCATACTTAAATATATTTGTCATATTTAGAATACACATTGAACAAGCTCAATCCTAAAAATATATCTAAAAATAAATAATTCCCATACCCTCTCTCTCTCTCTCTCTCTCTGTTGAATGCAGTCTGAATCTAATCAATTAAGTGGAATCTAATCATTAGTCAATATTGCAAGGGAGTTAAATCTTTGTTAATTTTTAGAATATAATAATTTATGTGTATATTATTCTTAAATCAGTCTGAATTTAATCAATCAAGTGGAAGTTCAGTTTACTTTTATTACAAATATTATTCGGGACACTTTATTACCTCGAAACTTTTAGATCTTTCGAACTTCGAGGTCGGGTATTCCCGAACTTAGTTTAAAATTACTTTTTAAAAGTATGTTGATATACTGTCTGAAGAGCTTGGAATCCATTTCTCAACTCTGAATGTAATATAGACAAAACATTCAAAAGCTTTTGCGTAATCTTAATAATTTTTTCAAAACAATTCATTTCACTCTGAATCTCTTCATATTTTACACTTTTGCCGAAGAGCATCTAATTCTTCTATCGTTGAACCTATTAAAGTCAAAATCTCCATACCTGAGAAATCTTTTTGGTTTCTAATTTATTTAGAATCTCATATTATTTCTCACTTGTTAGCACGCGCGCGCTGTATCACACGGTCTGTCATTGAGTCAACTGGTGGGGTTTCGATTCCCCGGTTGTACGTGACAAGGGGTAGGGTCGCCTGTCCAACCTCGTGGGTTTTCTCCGGGTCCTCCGGTTTCCTCTCACAGCTAAAGACCCCGTTATGGAAATTATGGAAATAAAATTCAACCATATGTTAGTCCCGAAATGACCTAGTTTGTGTCGAGTGGACGTTAAATCCCATCTCTCTCTCTCTCTCTCTCTCTCTCTCTCTCTCTCTCTCACACTTTGATAACTATTCAATGATTATTCCCTCGAACACCTCTTCCGAAGAACTTGTAATTAAATATTATATTGTTAAATATAATATAATAAGATCAAAACCTTCAAACATCCCTATTAGATTTCTTTAAGGTAGAAAAATTTATTGATGAGAATGCTTGAATATTCCAGAACATCCCTAAATATTCCTTCTAACACCTTCTCCGAAGAGCTTCGAAATGAAATGAAATGCTCCGAACTCGACTAATGAAGACGGGCATACGCCATACAGTGTGCTATGGGGGAAATTTATTCCGGATAGCGGCACTACGGCCTACTTTCATATAGAATTCCAATGTGTACACGGGACCTCGTTTTTTCGTCCCATCCGAATGACTAGACAGCTGTGCTTGTCAGGCCCTCTGTCCTGCATTGCTGACAATGGGAAACCACGCTGGAAAATCTGGATGAACATTCTCGGCCAATGCAGGGATCGAAAACCGACTTCCAGGATAGCGAGCCACCGTGATCCCCTCCGAAGAGCTTCGAAGTCTTTCATCTATTTCAATCTAATATAGAACAAATCTACTTTGTTTAAGAAATAACTTTAGATATGAAATAAGCCTAAAGGGTAATTGTCATACTTAGAAATCACAATAAAAAAACTCAATCCTAAATATAACATCTAAAGTTACTAAATTAAATACCCTTAAAGTTGATATAACTGACAACTTAAATCCTTTATTAAATATCTCTATAGAATAGCAGACGAATTGCCGTCTGCAAGCATTCGACCCATCTTTTAACCCCTAACATAAACACCCAATGTTTGTCAGTGATACAAGCCCCTACTATCCAGCTCTTTCTAAACTATACAAATCATATTAGTCTTGCTCATCCAGTCATCTCAAAAATTACCATGGAAATTGGTTATTGTAAACCTTTTCACAAGATATTCTCAGCCAACTCTGAATTATAAACAATTTTCTTGCTTACATTATCTTTATTTGCTATTGAAGTCACCAAATATAGTAACTTTTGAAACATTAAGAGCCATATTTTAAAATTTGAAGCATATTTTCAGATAGACACTATGTACTCAACAGCCAAAAACCTTTACACTCCAAAATCCCACTGCCAACCTGTTTAATTAGAAAATATCTGCAAATTATTTATTTAATGTAATTCTTTTTCTCTATATAATCTTCATTTAGACGTAAAGTCATCAAATATTGCAATAATTGAAACACTGAAATTTATAATTAGTATTTAAAACCAGATTTTCTTATTGACACTAAATGTACTTAAAATCTGTATCGCTCTATTGTATATAGGTGTGCAAGATACAGGCACTGATTTTATTTGTATATATTATATTTTACTTTTTAATCTTTTATACATACTCAACTCTTATCCTATACATATTATAAATAATCAAAAATACCTGTTTTTATTATTGTATATTACTGTATTTTTCTTTGCCTGTGTGTCTTATATAGTAACAGTGAATAAGTAAAAAATAAATTAAAGGTGTGGAAATTATAAAATACTATAAATATTATAATGTATAATTATATTCTGTGAATAAATATATTACAAGCTAAAATAAATATTAATAAATCATGTATTATATACCTCACTGATATCATTACAATATCATTAGACATCTACTACTAATCAATCAAATTATATGTTATGATATCTCGTTTAGTCATAAAATACTATATTACTCGTCTTATGATAGCAGGTGTTTTAATGTTGATTCATTTCACTTGAATAGAAGTTCATTATACCCATTATAAATAATTACATCACTAGTACATTATAGCTTAGATTAACATTTGTTACAATTCTGATTCATTCCACATGGGAGCCACATTGGATCAGTGAGTAAGACATTAACTCGCTAACCTGGAGGCCCCGTGTTTAACCAATGCGTTGATCGAGAAAGTCCGCCCACATCAGTGGTGTAAGACGGAGGGCCTAGCAATGGACACCGTAAAGTCTTATGGATGGGACGAAAAACCGAGGTGAGGTTCCGCGAACACAGTGGCGTGTACGTAAAAGAACCCTTGACATTTGGAATTGGAAATAAGAGTAGGCTGTAGAGTCACTGTCCGTGCAAAATTTCCCTCATAGCACACTGTATGGCGTATGTCAGGTATATAATACATGATTTATTAATATTTATTTTAGCTTGTAATATATTTAGTATACTAATGAGAACAATTTTGCCCGGACAGCGGCGTTCATCGAATGTATTTTACGTGCACCCCGATGTATGAATTGAAAAGTAGTGTGGTAGTAAGCACCGTGATATTAAGGGTATATCTTTTTTTTCTACCTAAACTTCATCTCCGCAAACACGTTCAATCTAGAAAAGTCTACAAACTGTTACTTTAATGAAGTGTGTTGAGAGATCCGGCTCCTACTTCACAAATATGTAAGACGATATGAACACCACTACATAAGATATATAACGTGATTTAACTGGAAGGTGATATATATTCAACATAGATAATAATCTTCATTCAAGTTAAACCAACTGTATCTATTTATTGTTAAGTCTTATGTCAAGCTGAATAAACTATATGATTTATTGTCATTAACAAATCATTGTGTGGTTAACAGTGTCTAATTAAAAACTATAATTATATTAATTTATTTAAGGTGACAAACGGTTGCACATACCCTCCAAGTAGCACAATAAACCCTAAAATCAATAACGTAACATTCTGGAATTACAATAATCAGTAGGGGAGATTATAATCTATTGTTTAATACTGTGATTATATTCAAGACAATAAATCATATTCTAAACCACAAACAAGCCATAGCACGAAATACCTTCTAGTGCCAACATTTTAATGTATCTAGAATTTTCTACATCTAGTCTACTGCATCCAGATTTTTAAAGCGCGTTAAAAATATGTCATTTTGGGATTAACATATCGTGCAATTCATATTCATTTGACAATCGGCCTAAAAATGTTGATTAACTTAAAATCGACCGTTTTATAATGCTGTCATTTTGGATTTCGAAATTTACATATAGCTTTAAATTAAAGGTCTGACTATTTATTTGATTCGTTCAAACCAGTGATGTGTTAAGATAGATATAGAATATGTTAATACAGCCGTCGTAATGCTAGGCTCTACTCGATAAGTCTCGATCCTTCGTCTCGTATGATCTTAATACGAATTCTAGATATCATGTTAGGTATCACTGAAACGCACGTTCATTTCTATTTTCAAATATTTAAATAATTTTCTGGCACATTTATATTTACATACTTTGAAAAAATGAAATGAAATGGTGTTTAAGGTCCTACTGTTCCAGTCCGACCGGGATAATGAAGACGGGCATACAGTGTGCTAAAAGGGAATGTTTGCCCGGGCTGCGACACTATGGCCTACTCTTATATCGAATTCCAACTGCAAAAGGATCTTTTACGTACACGACAATGTGTACACCCGAATGATTAGACAGTTTTCCTTGTCAGGCCCTGGTCCTGCAAGCACTGACAAGGCGAAAGCACGAAGGAAAATCCCGACATACTTTCTCGGCCAGTGCAGGGAACACGCGACATACAGGATAGCGAGCCAGCGTCTCGCCCACTTAGCTACCCTGGCTCCTTACTTTGAAAAAAAGATAAAAAAAAATCTAATCTGTATCTTTTAACAACGGACGTAACAATGAATATATAGGGTCCGTCGGATACACCACTGGCAAATAAGAATGTACGTTTCCAACGTCTTCCAAAGTCCTACTCAATGAGCCAACGTGGCTCCAGAACAGTGTATAGTCGATCGGATAGGTCTAAAAAAACGAGGACATTGTGCACGTAAAAGAATCCACCACTATTGGAATTGGTTAAGAGCAGATGGTATCGCCGCCTGTCTGAGTGAGCTGCCCCCCCCCCCCCCATAGCACACATCGATGGTCTTGGGTGGCCGAATTGTTAGCGTGTGTGCGTTGTATCATAAGGTCAACTAGTGTAGTTTCGATTCCCCGGCTGTTCGTGACAAGGAATAGGATCGCCTGTCCAACCTCGTTGATTTTCTACGGGTCCTCCGGTTTCCTCCCACTGCTAAAGAGCCCTACGCGCAAGCGAATTATTGAAATAAGATTGAACCATGTTAGTCCCGAATAACTTGGTTTGTGTCGAGTGGTCGTTAAACCACATCTCTCTCTCTCTCTCTCCCTCCCTCTCTCCCTCTCATATTACAAACATTGTTCATTACATGTAAACACGTCAAGTAAAGACAGTCATGTAAAATGAATGCCGTACCAATTATTTATATAAAACACGAACAAAGTGAGTAAAATAGTAAAGACTTCCCTATTACAACCACTATATCAATCATTACAGTCACGAATATTCAGTTGAACTACAAAACATAATTAGAGTTCAGCGGACTCTCTCTAACTCAACAGTCAATTCCCGGTTCTGCTATGAATTGCGAGATCGCTTCATCAATCTGATATGACATATTCCGAGAAGGTATGTTATATTTGGGAAGGTATATTTATGTTTAGCATGTTCTGTTATATTTATTACAGGGACTCCCTTCTCTTCCAAGTTAATGCACTAGTGACGACATGATTAATGGTTAGAGTGTAGCCGCATTCACACTTCACAGGATATTAAATCTTTAGTTCTCTGTCTTGTGATTACACGCCCAGTGATTGAGTCCTTTAAAAACAACAGGTGACGTTTTGTTTTGACAGAACAGATTCATTGTAACAGCATGTCAATGGTTTTGTTCGCGTGTATATGTATACATGTACAGCTGCGTGTAATAAAATTGTTTCATGTTCAATGGTAGACCGCTGATTGAGTTGGATTCCAATCTATTAGAAACAAAAACGGGTTTGGTATTAAATATTGTCAACCAAAACATATCATCTATAAAATCAGATATAACAGAGATCAGATGCGAGAAGTTGATCTTGTATACGATATCAGATCAGATGCTACAAGTTGATCTTGTATGCGATATCAGATGAGATGATAGAAGTTGATCTTGTATACGATGTGGAAGTAGACGTAAAACTCCAGGTACGAACAAACGAGGCAGTTGAGCGACATCATCGCACTAGGTGTAAGCGGACGTTAACAACGACACACACACACACACCCACACACACACGCACACAACAGTAGAATCCGGTGTTAAGCAGCAGTTTATAGTGAAAAACTGTTTTCGTGTCCAAATCGTTTAGAACATTATTACAGAGAGATTTAAAGTATTAAAATTCTTCAAGGTGTATGGATAAGTTGAGTGGGAGAACGACGGTAGCTACTCAGTAGTATCTGTGAAAGATATCGGCGAGTCTACGAAGGTAGATAGGCCTACACCTTACGGAACAGGAGATAAAGCTAAGGTTAGAGGTCACAAGAAGATTTACAGCCGTAAGCTAGCTACAGTACCTGGTGGGTCTAATTGGTAAAGTAGCTAAGTTGGTTTATAGACATAACGGCGCTAAACCATAACGGCCAAAATAAGTCAATATCATCCAAAGTCTTCAACTTTCAAAACACGAATTATTTGTTAATTTAAATCAACATTGATGTTGTGATCTTACCGGGAAAAGATGGGCTTCTGATATCCAAAATAAACATTTTAACATTGGTACACGAATCGTGTACCATAATGCGTTTCATGCCCATTTTTAACAAAGGACTCGACGAACGGGGCTAGACATATTCCACAAGTCATATCAAACGGCGACCCATATTCTTATCTGGAGAGCATGCGCCATAAATACTATGTAGACTGGAATAACCAGACACTAGAGATTGCCTTTCAATCGAGACTTCCCCGAACATAACTGATTTGAAATTAGAGTCTCGGTTATTCATTTTTGCATTTAATTAGTTTTCAAAAATTGTATCCCAATCCGCTAAATATCGCAGGCTAGCGATGATATCGAGAGTTGATTATGGTCTGGATAAGTTAATTAATGTCTAATTAATAATTTATATAACATTTCAGGCCTAAAGAAAGACATGCAATAATCCGATTTAGCTCTTGTATAATGTCTGTTTAAGCCACGTTGATATATACCCAGATTCGTTATTTGACACATAATTAAGAAAACAAAATCATAATACAAACGCTGGATAATCTCCCTGACTGGATTCAGTCGGATTTAAAACGGGTTTGTCATTAAATTGTCGCGACAACAAAATGGCCGCAGGCGTACTTCATAGCGAGTAACATAGATCGATGGAATTTCTATATTGTATATATCTTTGTAAATACTGGGCAAAATTGAACCAACTTATAACTGATATTACAATTAGATATTTGTCTTCCACCAGCGAGCCACGGTGGCTGAGTGGGTAAGACGTTGACTCACTGACCTGGAGGCCCCGTGTTCTATCTCTGTGTTGACAGAGAAAGTACCCCAATGTAGTTCCTCCTTGTCAGTGGTACAGGACTGCAGACCTGACAAGGGACAACGCATACTGGCTCGGGTGGGACGAAAAACCGAGGTCCGCATGTATGTGGCGTGCACGTTAACGATCCCATAAGAGTATAGGCTGTAGAGCCACTGTCCGGTCTAAATGTCGCTCATAGCACACTGGCAATGAATCTGGATTATCTAGTTTAGGTAGCGTAACATAATTAAACCGACTGCTCAAAGAAACAGCAGTGGCACCTGAATTAAATGGAGGTATGGTCTTAATCATCTAAATTTCACATATAAAAAAATATGGAGTAGTTTTTAATTTTAAATCATTGAAGTAACTTTCTACACAAAATACAATTTATGATCCAATGTTCCTCTGATTTTTTAGCAATCCTGGCTGATAACGAAGTGTCCACCTTTCCGGAATTTGAACATGGCACTGTACACGTGATGAGATTCCACTTGAATCGGACGAATCGGAAGAGGGACCTAAACGAGAGGAGCCTGCCTGTAGTTAGTATTTAAAAATGGAAATCATCGAAATTATATTTTCTACAGGGGCTCGCTGTGGCTAAGTGGATAAGACGCTGCCTTAACAGGTTTACAATAGCCCTTTTCAGTGTTAAATTTTAAGAGCACTGGAAGAACTGGACTTATATGATGTATAGTGATAAAAAAGAACTGGAAAGTAGAGTCTTGTATAGCTGACACAGACTGAGTGTGTATAGTAGGTCAGTAATTAAGACGCGCCGCGCAGGCGACAGAAATCTCGTCTGCTAGATACTGTGTAAAATCTTATCAGCTCGTAAATATAAGCTAAGATTTGTAATTGTCGTGACACCTTAAATACACTAATTAATATAAATGATTAGAAAACGATGAAGTAATTAATATTTAATTTTAAACTATAAATTATACTATTCGTATTGACTTAAATTACCATTACTGAATATCAAAATAGCCAAAACATCTTTAACATTATGTACATACTATGTAACTTTGTGTAATTATATCTCGATTGAAGTTTCAAATTGAATGGCACCTTCTTTTAATACATATTGTAATTAACCTAATTTAAATATATTTATGAATTAATGTATGGATCCATTGATTTATTGATGTATTATTTCATCAATGTGTTAATGTGTCAATGGTTTTGTATTTTGATTCAGGAATGTATTTCTTTTCTTTTCATTTTTCTTGTTTTTTTAAAAAAATAAAAATAAAAAATAAAATAAAAAAATAATGCTTTTAATTGATTAAGAATATTTTGTGCTGTTCCATGATTAAAATGTATGATTATATATTTATTGAATAAACATATTTACAAAAAAAAACCGCTGGCTCGCTAGTCTGGAGGTCGGGTGTTCGATCCCTGCATTGGCCGAGAAAGTTCATCCAGATTTTCCGGCGTGGTTTCCCCTTGTCAGTGATGCAGGACAGCAGTCTAGTCGTTCGGATTGGACGAAAAACCGAGGTCCCGTGTACACATTGGCGTTCACGTAAAAGATCCCTTGACAGTTGGAATTCGATATAAGAGTAGGCCGTATTGCCGCTGTCCGGGCAAAATTTCCCTCATAGCACACTGTATGGCGCATGCCAGTCTTCATTAGCCCAGTTCAGAGCAGAACAGTAGGACGTTAAACCCCATTTAATTTCATTTCATTTATATTTTGTACAGGTCATTTATAAACCGGGGCCACGGGGGCTCGGTGATTAAGTCGCTGACTCATTAACCAACAGGTCCGGGTTCGATCCCCGTGTTGACCGAGAAATGTCCATATAGGATTTATAAGTGGTGTAGCATGGAAAGTGTGACAAAGAAGACTCGCTCCCGGTGTTGGGTGAGAAATGTCCATATAGGATTTATAAGTGGTGTAGCACGGACAGTGTGACAAAGAAGACTCGCTCCCGGTGTTGGTCGAGAACGTTCGTCGAGATTTTCCGGTGTGGTTTTCCCTTGTCATTGCAGGACGTAAAAGATCCCATGGCAGTTGCAATTAGATATTAAAGTAGACCGTAGCGCCGCTGTCCGGGCAAAATTGCTTCATACCACATTGCATGACGTATTTATTTTACTTGTCTTCATAACACTATGATCTGGAAGAGTTGTTATATAACAGGCGCTCTGCTTCATTTGTGGAATTAGCCAATGAACCGGCCTGTTACAGCGTTCCGTGCATGGAACTGTGGGTAAACCACTAGAAACCGCAACGCTGATTGATTAATCAATGTCTGACGTCATAGGGTGAAAAGACGCTCGTATGACCCTTGAAACGACCTCGCACTACAGTCAGATCTTCGAATAGTAGAGGCCGTCGAAAGTATCAAAAACGAAACGAAATATAGATCTGTATTTTAATCGGATTGGAGTGAGATGTTTGTATTCTATAAACGTAATGTCTAACACATTCGAACCATGTATGTTTTTTGATTAAATTTTCGACAGCTTTGAGATAGCAATAATGTAGAATAAATGTTCGCATTGTTTAAACAGAACATTTTGTTAAACTAAACATACATTATTACGTCACATTAATAATGATGTCATAGGAGTGAAATGTTATATATTATATAAACTATTGAATAGACATTTATTAACAAAACAAGACCATTAATCGACTCTCGATGGCATTGGATACTCGAGATTTTAACTAGATTAAAACGGTTCCCCATTTAAAAATTTAATTTAAAAATCCCGATTAGGCTATATCACTATCAGTGCCCTGGTTAACACTGTGCATACATCTTGTCAAAACTACAAACAATGATAACTTGGCTGAGAATGAAGTAAATCAAGGGGTTTCCACATGTTGCTCCATCTGTCTAAGATACGAGAATTAACATTGTCAATGGGGAAATCTTTAGTGGTCTGTGACCAAATAAATAAAACTGTGCTAACAAAATGAAACTAGATTTGCCACGGCTAGATCTTATTCTTAAGGTCAACTCAATTCTCGTCGATGTCGCTGGGATGTAATAAGTAGAGCGCGTGATTGTTGACGAGATTGTAGGTTAGGGTTAGACTAAGTATTAGGGCTATGTCCAGGGTTCGGGTTAAGGTTGGGATTATAGCGTTAACCCTGTTTACATCTCGTGACCTTTGGCCAAACTTGAAGTTGGCCTTATCAATTAGATTTAACCCTTTGTGCCTATCTTCCTATAAATTTTACTCGAAACGAAATATAATTTTATATAATTAATGTTGCAGTGTTTTCAGCACTATGTCCTTCCGGCACATTTAACCAAATGTGAATATTTTTGGGCATGGTAGGCCAACATTAGATAACTACAATGACTTAATATTGAAAATAACTGAAAAATAGATAAATTTCGTTTCGTGTGAAATTCTGTGTTTCAAATTTGAATTTGCTAGAGTTCGCCAAGGGAATAATACTAGATCATTGTGTCATCTGGAGAACATCTTCTCGAGGGTTAGGGTTAGGTTTATAAATTACATGTCAAACATACAAATTGAAGCTGTAACAACGGTGGATTGTGGCTAAAACTATTCTGAAGGGTTAGGGTTAGATTTGTGGGTATAAACACTGACAGATATTCTACAGATCGGTCAAGATCCAGTTATCGGTTTGCAGTAGAGTTTTTGGAAATCTCGTTAAAAAATCAACAGTAAAAAAATATTTTGAGAAAAAAAAATGGATATGATATGTAAGTTTAACGTGTTAGCAGTGCAGGTAACTGAAAATTGTGAATTTTGCTGTCAGCTGAAAGAAGCAAACAAGTTGTCAACATTTGGCTGCGTCGATTTGTTTTGTTTAGATTTTGAGCGGATACTAAATCACCGGAATTCACTTTGCAAATATCAAAATTTGACCCCAAGGCCTACCTCTTTACATATATTTTGCATTAATATTAATAATAAATAATTAAAAAACACCGATGATCACCGGAATTCACTTTTAAAAACATATAAACACCGGAATTCACTTTCAAAAAATGGGGGGTTGGATGGCCGAATGGTTAGCACGTGCGCGCTGCGCTGTATCATACAGTCTGTCATTGAGTCAACTGGTGGGATTTCGATTCCCCGGTTGTACATGACAAGGGGTAGGGTCGCCTGGCCTACCTTGTGGGGTTTCTCCGGGTCCTCCGGTTTCCTCCCACTGCTAAAGACCCCTACGCGCAAGTGAATTATTGAAATAAAATTGAACCATGTGTTAGTCCCGAAATGACCTAGTTTGAGTCGAGTTGAGGTTAAACCCCATTTCTCTCTCTCTCTCTCTCTCTCACTTTCAGGGGGGTTGGATGGCTTAGTGGTTAGCACGTGCGCGCTGTATCATTAAGTCTGTCATTGAGTCAACTGGCGTGGTTTCGAATCCCTGGTTGTACGTGACAAGGAGTAGGGTCGCCTGTCCAACCTCGTGGGTTTTCTCCGGGTCCTCTGGTTTTCTCCCACTGCTAAAGACCGCAAGCGAATTAATGAAATAAAATTAAACCATATGTTAGTCCCGAAATGACCTAGTTTGTGTCGAGTGGATGTTAAACCCCATTTCTCTCTGTGTCTCTCTCTCCTCTCTCTCTCTGGACTTTCAGGGATCACGTGGCTAAGTGGGTAAGACTCTGGCTCATTGGCCTGGAGGTCGGGTGTTCGATCCCTGCATTGGCCGAGAAAGTTCATCCAGATTTTCCAGCGTGGTTCCCCCTTGTCAGTGATGCAGGATGGAGGGCCTGACAAGGACAGCTGTCTAGTCATGTGGATGGGACGAAAAACTGAGGTCTTGTGTATACATTGGAATGCACGTAAAAGATCCCTTGGCAGTTGGAAGTAGGCGATAGTGCTGCTGCCCGGGCAAAATTTCCCTCATAGCACACTGTATGGCGTATGCCCGTCTTCATTAACCCAGCATAAGAGCAGAACAGTAGGACGTAAAAACTCCATTTACTTTCATTTCTCTGGACTTTTACGGCCGACCTCCTGGATCCATTCACTTGATCTGATATGTACAGTTGTTGTGTGGTGCAGTAGCAGATATTGGACAGGTCAGTCGATTTGCACTGGCCAAGACAGTTAACATGGATTTTCCACAGGGTTCCCCCTAGTCACTGGTGCAGAATGGGACACTTGTCAGTTTGATTCCAGTAGGACATTAATCTTGATTTCATTTCAAACATTTAGAAATATTTTTTTCTCTATTTTAGATAAAACAAACTGAACAAGTTGGATCAGGAAAGACTATCACAATGCCTAGAAGAAAAAGGAGGAAATGGATTAAAAATTTACAACAACATTGGCGTAAATGGCGTGATAGCATTGCAGATAAGTCCCTACTTGATTCACCAAATGAACCCCTTCCTGATTCAACAAATGAACCCCTTCCTGGATCACAAGATCAACCTCTTCCTGGATCACGAGATGAACGCTTTCCTGGATCACGAGATGAACCCCTTCCTGGATCACGAGATGAACCCCTTCCGGGATCACCGGATCAACCCAGTCCTGCTTCATGAGATCAACTGGTATGTTTGATATCTACATGTAAGCTTATCTACAAAAAAAGAAAAGCAGTTCATGTTTTTTTTTTGTTGTATATTTTTTTTTTTGGCTGAGAAATTTCATCAGCTGTTTCCGACGTGGTTTCGCCTTGTGAGTGGTGCAGGATGGGGACAAAAGACTGAGGTCCTGTGTACACATTGGTGCACACATAAAAGATCCCTTGGCAGTTGGAATTTGATATAAGAGTAGGCTTTTGCGCTGCTGTCCGGGCAAAATTGCCCTCATGGCACACTGTATGACATATGCCCATCATCGTTAGCCCAGTCGAAGCAGAAAAGTAGGACGTTAAACCCCATTTTATTTCATCAGTATTTTTTCAGACAATCCTTCCCTTATAGAAGATTGTATGGCTTATGCCCGTCTTCATAAGCCCAGTTGAAGCAGGCTTGTAACAATCTATACCCCGACGCCCGGGCCTACCAAAATTAACTTACAGGCTAGTGATCTATTTAACCGTACTAGTCCTGGGCTAGTGCCCTTTTACTGGTTTGTAAATTAATCTAGAGATATAGATAAATAAACTGTAAAAACATCCTACATTTATTTCTCCAATTCCACACAAAACTCTATTATAACAATAGATTTTCTGTATAAAACTTAGGGCAGTATGGACATTTTTAGTACCTCGTCGATTCATTCATTCTTGACATTTTTCTCCACCTTGCACTCTTTGACAAGTCACGTATTCACCAGTTGAAATCAGGTTGATTTTTTTTAAAAAAAAGCCTACATAATATTTTATAAGATTGGTTTTGACATAAATATTTGAAAGCATGCCATTGGATTTTCAAATACAAAATAATTTTGATTATTTAACATGTCCGGTATTTCCAAAGAATTTACTACACGTGTTCGTTGCACATGGCATGCTCAATGGTACCAGTAAATACTGTAAAACAATTAACTTGTCAATCAGTCGAGACTGTCTCATGCTTTGCAGTGAGTACTTACAATAACATAACGCACCGTATTCCGTATACAACAAAACTTCAAGTGGGAATTTATAGACGTCAATTTCCCGTGATATATTACAAAAAACTGAGTAGCCGTTTACATCCTTAATTGTTAGGCAATGAAGTCTACGATCTTTATTCAAAACCATAGGTTGGCAGGTAACAAAACAAAACAGGCGCCCAAATATTGAAGATCAAAGCTTGTACCTTGTCGAACTACGGACCAGTGGAAATTAATGCCGGGCTAGTGTCTGACAGTAGACTACTAGCCCATCTAGTGGATTCAAAAATTTTTTTACGCCCCTGGTAAGCACGTGGGCGCTGTATCATAATGCCTGTCATTGAGTCAACTGGCGTGGTTTCGAAAGGCAAGTTGTACGTGACAAGGAGTAGGGTCGCCTGTCCAACCTCGTGGGTTTTCTACGGGTCCTCAAGTTTCCTCCCACTGCTAAAGACCCCTACAGGGAATCGAATTATTGAAATAAAATTAAACCATATGTTTTTGTCGAGTGGGCATTAAACCCAGTTTCCCTCTCTCTCTAAAGTCTTGTTTCCATTATTGTACAGGAATAGTGCATCCTACTGACAAAGGTTGTAGAAGAATCGAAGAGAGAGAAATGAAATGAAATGGGGTTTAACGTCCTACTGTTCTGCTCCTAAACTGGGCTAATGAAGACGGGCATACGCCCTACAGTGTACTATGAGGGGAAATTTTGCACTACAGCCTACTCTTATATCGAATTCCAACTGCCAAGGGATCTTTTATGTGCATGCCAATGTGTACACGGGACCTCGGTTTTTAGTCCCATCCGAATGAATATACAGCTGTCCTTGTCAGGCCCTCCGTCCTGCATCACTGACAAGGGGAAACCACGCTGGAAAATATGGATGAACTTTCTCGGCCAATGCAGGGATCGAACACCCGACCTCCAGGCTAGCGAGCCAGCGTCTTACCCACTTAGCCACGTGATCCCTGAAGAGAGAGAAATAGGGTTTAGCACTTGACATGGAATGACCCACAGGGGACTTTACTCCTTTTCACGTACAAGCAGGGATTCAAAACCACATCATGACTCAATGAACCATTCAGCCAGTTCGCTCCTACTGCTCAAGAAATGACCTAGTTTGTTTTGAGTGGATGTTAAAACCACTTTCTCTCAATACATAACATTGTTATAACTTTTATATATTACAGGAAACTAATAATATAACTTATCACAGGAAACTAATGATGTTATAACTTTTATATATTACAGGAAACTAATAATATAACTTATCACAGGAAACTAATGATGTTATAACTTTTATATATTACAGGAAACTAATAATATAACTTATCACAGGAAACTAATGATGTTATAACTTTTATATATTACAGGAAACTAATAATATAACTTATCACAGGAAACTAATGATGTTATAACTTTTATATATTACAGGAAACTAATGATGTTATAGCTTTTATATATTACAGGAAACTAATGATGTTATAACTTACATATTTCAGGAAACTAATGATATTATAACCTTCGTATATTTCAGGAAACTAATAATGTTAAAACATTCCATCATTGTGTTTTTTGTGATGAGATTTTTAAAGAGTACAGTGATCTAGATCTTCACTATGAACTACACGTGAACAAGAAGATCCATGTTGAAGGAGAAAAAATTGACAGTATCGTAAAACACCGCAAAAGACATGTTAAAACGGGGCAAATTGCTAATGTTGTAAAACTCCGCAAAAGACATGTTAAAACGGGGCAAATTGCTAATGTTGTAAAACACCGCAAAAGATATTGATAATGCTGTAAAACTCCGCAAAAGACATGTTAAAAAAGACGATATTGATAATGCTGTAAAACTCCGCAAAAGACATGTTAAAAAAGACGATATTGATAATGCTGTAAAACTCCGCAAAAGACATGTTAAAAAAGACGATATTGATAATGCGGTAAAACTCCGCAAAAGACATGTTCAAGAAGAAAAAATTGATGTTGTAAAACTTCACAAGAAACATGTTAAAGAAGAGGAAATTGATAACTTGAATTATTTTCAGTGTAACTTGTGTGAAAGAAAATTTGATTTATACCCTGATTTAGAAGAACATTGTAAAATACATATGGAATATGAAGAATCTCCTATCATAGGACAAAATGTTAAAGAAAGCGAATCTATTGCAATTACTTTATATCAATGTACATTATGTCAAATTTGCTTTGAGCAATATTTTGACCTGGAAGAACATTGTAAACTTCATGGATATCAATGTACAGGCAGAGTTAGGTCTTCCATTAGGTACATGTATATTTAATGTATATTCTATGTCATAGGAAACTAACGATGTTAAACCTTTCCATCAGTGTATTGTTTCTACCTTTAGACAAACATTTTAGGAGCTGCGGTGGCTAAGTGGGTAAGCCGCTGGAGGTCGCGAGTTCGATCCCTGCAGTGGCCGAGAAAGTTCATCAGGATGTTCTGATGTGGTTTCCCGTTGTCAGTGGTGCAGGAATGAGGGTCTGACAAGGACAGCCGTCTAGTCGTTCGGATGGTACGGAAAACTGAGGTCCCGTGTACACATTGGCGTGCACGTACAAGATCCCATGACAATTGGTATTCGATATAAGAGTAGGCCGTAACCCCGCTGTCCGGGCAATATTTCCCTCATAGCACACTGTATGGCGAATGCCCGTCTTCATTAGCCCAGTTCGGAGCGGGACAGTAGGACGTTAAACCCCATTTCATTTCATTTGTATTTTGTACAGGTCATTTATAAATCGGGGCCACGGGGGCTCGGTGATTTAAGTCGCTGAAGCATTAACAAGCAGGTCCGGGTTCGATCCAGGCGTTGGCCGAGAAATGTTCTCTTGTCATTGGAGGATGTAATAGATTCCATGGCAGTTGGAATTCGATATAAGAGTAGACCGTAGCGCCGCTGTTCGGGTAAAATTGCCTTCATAGCACATTGCATGACGTAAACCCGTTTTCATTAGCCCTGTCAGAGCAGAACATTTTATTTGGTTAACCACGGTGGCGAACTAACTCATTTCATTTCCTTGACAAGTTTAGAAAATGGTTCTTAGTATTGAAAAGTCACAAATAAATGTATTTGCTTGATGGGTCGTCGCAAAAATACAAGTCTAAACCCAAATAATATGACACATTAAGGGCAGGGGTTATAAAAATTAAGATGGGATTGCTTCCTTGTACGACTTTGATGTAAAAGGACCCAGACACATACTTTTAAATCTGATTAAAACACGGTCCTATTCGTTTCGTTTTTTATAGTTCAAAATTTCGTTCTACTTGTCTTCACAACACTACGATCTGGAAGAGTTGTTATATAACAGGTGGTCTGCTTGATGTGAGGAATTAGCCAATGAACCGGCCTGTTAAAGCGACTTCTTGGCGTGTTGTGAATGGAACACTATAGAAACGTCAACGCTGATTGATTAATCAATGTCTGACGTAAAGGGTGAAAAGACACTCATATAACCCCTAAAGCGACCTCCCACTACCGTCAGATCTTCGAATAGTAGAGGCCGTCGAAAGTATCAAAAACGAAACGAAATATAGATCTGTATTTTAATCGGATTGGAGTGAAATGTTTGTATTCTATAAACGTAATGTCTAACACATTATTTGAACCATGTATGTGTTTTGATTAAATATTGGACAGCTTTGAGATAGCAATAATGTAGAATAAATGCTTGCATTGTTTAAACTACATTTGTTAAACTAAACATACATTATGACGTCACATTAATAATGATGTCATTGTAATAATCATATTAAACATAGATTATGCAAGAGCTAAATCTGTCTATTGCAGGTTTTTCTTTAGGTCTAAAATGTTATCTAAATTATTAATTACACATTTATTAACAAAACAAGACCATAATCGACTCTCGATGGCATCGGATACTCGAGATTTTAACTAGATTAGAACGGTTCGCCATTTAAAAATTTAATGTAAAATTGGGAAAGCGAGGCTAAGTCCCGATTTCAATATTTCTTTTTTCATCATCTAATTTTGAATTATTATAGCAAGAATGGCCAACTCTTTATTAAAACTCTTAACTAATGTATCTTTAACTATTCCCCAGATTCAAAAGAAAATACATCCAAAACAGTTTTCTGTGAACACTGTGGGGTTCTTCAGAAGCAGATAAGAGAATTAGAAGCAAAGCTGGATAAAGCCAACAATAAATTGGAAGATAGTCGATATGTTGATATACCTGTCAATACCTACACAGGTATGTACATTTATATATACCTACAGTGTTTTATCAAAATTCAGATTTTTCACTCAAATTTTAAAAAAACGCCCTTGAACATGTGTAACACTTTGGTCCTTAAGACAATTTTGGTTCTTTGAAAAATTGTTACTTTACTCTGTCTATAGAGTCAAATCACACGTACTTAATGAACGTGAATAGATAGTTATACATAAAAAAAAAACAGTGATATTTTGGTAAAATCATAACCATTGTCAAGATATCCATCAAGTTCTGTCTGTTAATTGACCTATGGTTGGTAGGCTAAATAATGTAATGTCTCCTCCTTTAGTCCTGTGAAATAAAGAGATTTATTCCATATTTGGGATGGAAATTAACGTCAAGGCTATCTAAGACGTACAGAAATTAGGGGGTATAAATTAGGGTGTAGAGCGAAATGGATCAAAGCTCATTCAGATATTCCTAGCAGCTATTATTATTGAGGACGAGAAACATTTAAAGCCATTACAGCTTAGCAATAAAGTTGTAAAATCATTGATTCTGTAGTGTTATTACGATCATGAAGAAACAAGTCCGATAGCTTGTTAAGCCATGGTCTGGCTAAAGCTAGATTTGTCTCGAATGAAAGCAATACTGATGGTTTGCTCCACTGATGTAAATCTTGTTGACCATTTAGGGAGCAATGGTGCCTTAGTAAGACGTTGGCTCGCTAATCTGGGGTCCCATGTTCGATCCCTGTGTTGGCCGAGAAAGTTCATCGCGTCTTTCCGGCGTGGTTCCTCCTTGTCAGTAGTGCAGGACAACAGAACAACGTATGGCCGGTCGGATTTTGACGAAACGCCGCGGTCCCGTGTACACATTGGTGTGTACATAAAAGATCCCTTGACAGTTGGAATTCGATACAAGAGTAGGCTGTAGAGCCACTGTCAGGCAAAAATCCCCTCATACTACACTGTATGGCGTATGCCCGTCTTCATAAGACCAATCGTAACAGAACAGTAGGACGTTAAACCACGTTTCATTTGGAGACAATCCTTACAATCCTATAATCCTCTAAGTCAGTTTTCAAAACTAAAATGTTTAAATTTTGAATGTTTGCTGGGACAGGTAGAGGCACCTCAAAACAAGGAAAGTAATATGCCTCGACCAAGTAGACCTCCCCACTTCCATTATGTAGCTTTTATTTTCAAGTGAAATATAATACAATTTCTAAGTATTATTGTGTAGAAAATATAAACCATTATTCAGAAAATATGAAAATATGGTTAAAACATGTAAATTCTGATGAACGAGTCGTTATTATATTTTTTACAGACACCGTATTGCCCTGAGCCTGTAGAGTTTATAAAAGAGCAGCAGAGAAATATAAAGTAAGCAGGCCTATTTATAAATCGGGGGGTTGGATGGCCGAATGGTTAGCACGTGCGTGCTGTATCATAAGGCCTGTCATTGAGTCAACTGGCGTGGTTTCGAATACAAGGAGTATGGTCGCCTGTCCAACCTCGTGGGTTTTTGCCGAGTCCTCTGGTTTCCTCCCACTGCTAAAGACCCCTACGAGCAACACCCCCCAGTCTATTTATAATTCATTCATTGTTAATTTGTTGTTTCAGTTTGAGTAAAGTCCCCCACCCCCACCCCAATAAGCAGGCCTATTTATAATTCATTTGTAGTAACGCCCCCTAGTTCCCCCCCCCCCACCTTTGTTTCATTTTGAGTGATACCTGTATCATTACAATCCCAGGACTATACAACACAGTAGAATATACCACAGTTCCAAATACCGATTATTGATAGTGCTTTTATTGCTGGGTTTGGGGGGGAAACACCGGATTGTTTAGTTAAAGTGCTGGATGGTGGGTGGAAACCCCATGATTATTTAATTAATATACTGGGTTGGTGGGGGAAACACCGGGCTTGTTTAGTTAATATTCTGGGTTGGTGGGGGAAACACCGGGCTTGTTTAGTTAAAGTGCTGGATGGTGGGGGAAACCCCGTGATTATTTAATTAATATACTGGGTTGGTGGGGGAAACACCGGGCCTGTTTAGTTAAAGTGCTGGATGGTGAGGAAACTCCGAGCTTGTTTAGTTGAAATACTGGATGGTGGGGAAACACCGGGCCTCTTTAGTTAAAATACTGGGTTGGTGAGGGGTAACACCGGGCTTATTTAGTTAAAATACTGGGTTGTTGAGGAAAATAAATTTATCTTTAAATTGAATCCGACCTCTGTTTTATTGTCTCTGAAACATTTCCACCGTGGCGCCCTAACCTAACCAGGCGGTGTGGCGTGTTTCATTGACTTGAAGACCATGATGAAAGTGACCGTAAATATAAAAGTAAATATAATCAATCGCTGTTTTAATGAAATGCAAATATGCTTGTTTTTGTTCAGTTAATATCGATGTGATTCATGATGTCATAAATCAACCTCTTCTATGTACCAGTTTGCATACATGAAATAAAAGGGAGTAAAATGAGATTTAACCTGTTACGAGTTTGCTCCAACTGGGCTAATGAAGACGGACATACGCCGCTACGCCCTCCTCTTATATCGAATTCCAACTGTCAAATGTACGTCAAAGTGTTCACCGGAAAATCACAGAGAACTTTCGAAATCAACAACGGGATTGGACCACTTGCCCCTAGTCAACGAATAACTGAGCCACGGCCACGGCGGCTCCCATTTTTTAAAGTATCAAATATATCAAGTATCATCAAGTCTATAATACCCGCCCTTCTCTTCTGCCCCGATTGGGTTAACAAAGACGGACATACGCCACACACAAGGCGCTATGAGGGGAAATTTAAGCAGTCAACGACGCTACGGCCTACTTTTATGTCAAGGGTTCTGCACGGGACCTCAGTTTTCTGTACCATCCGAATGACTACACCTTTTTTCTTGCCAGGTCTGAAGGCTTACACCACTGCCAACCCAGGATGAGTCAATAGGGGGACGATTAGGTTAACGTCCGTTTTAATTGAATCAAGTGGTGTGGGTTCGATCCCGGCTTATTACTGGCCACCGTTGTGCTAAAGACCTGTACACGTGCAGGCTAATTAATTGATGGATTAGAGAAATATCATATGTCGACGGTGTTAAAAAAAACTCAACTAGAACGCCCAGGGTCACATCCCACTTGTCCGGGATCCCTGTCAGCGAGAGGCGTGGGGGGTCGATGAATGTTAGAAGGGCAGAATCTGAAATGCCCGAAAACATTTCGGTTTACAGAAAGTAGTTCCGGTCGTCTGCGAGCGGCGAAGGAGGCCATTCCCGCAAATGCGTTTTCTTGCTGTTCCAGCCCATGAATGCAGCAACTTCAAAGTGATCTAATGTACCCTTACTTAGGTAGATGACTCGAATACCAAATCATTCACATTCCACGGAGACGGGAAAGTCGGGAGAAAATTTTGAAACTTTAACTGCCGCAAACCCGTTTTCCTGTCTCGTACACCTATGAGAGAGAGAGAGAGAGAGAGAGAAAGAGGGAGATTTCGGGACTAACATGGTTTAATTTTATGTAAAGGATTCGCTTAAGGATCTTTAGAAGTGGGAGGTAACCGCAAAACCCGGGGAAAACTTATGAGGTTGGACACTACGTCTTGTCACGTACAAGCGGGTAATCGAAACCATGCCATTTGACTCAATGACAGACCTTATGATCTAACGCGCTCGCGTTAACCATTCGGTCACGCAACCCCAAGCAATATTTGGAGAATTAATCTCTCAACTAAATATCCGCTTCAACCACAAGGATATTAAAGATACATTGTCACAAATGTATTTATCAGGTGGTTATTTCCAGTAACAGTATGACATGATATATGAAAAGTTTAGACGCCCAATCTTACTAGGAAACTACTCGATTACCGTATCATCTCAATGGAAGCGGACGTAAATTAACCTTGATATTATATCAAGTATTATAATATCAAGGGAGTCGCGGTGGCTCAGTGAGTAACGTCTATCATAGAGTCAATTGGCGTGGATTCGGTTCACGCATGTACGTGACTAATACCCCGTTCAGACGCTTATTTTTAAACCAGTTCAAAATCGCCGGGGTTTTCAAGACAGCGTCGTGTTGCGTTCACACGTACTATAAGTCAAACCTGTTTAACTATTCTGACCTCTTCGGTCGGAGGTTAGAGTTAACTATGCATGCGTACATACCATTTCCTGGTAGAATATGTAAACATCCTGTGAAAAAAAAATCCGCGAAATTTGTTTCTCTTACTCTCGGATAGTTTATACACATTTCCTAGAAATGAATACTAATGCTTTGAGACATAGAATTAAACAGTTTAGACAACGACAGAGTCAACAAAGGTACTTCTTTCTGATGCTAATGAGTGTCACTTCTGTGATATTCATGCCAACCAACAGGAGAATATGGTCACGGTATCACAGTGGCAATTGGTGGAATCACGCATACAGGTTTGGTTTGATATATTCATATATATTGTTTTAAAATTTATAATCATTATAATGTAGTCAAATATGTACACGGACAAGGTGTATAAAACAAATATTAACCAAGGGGTCATCAATTAAATATTTATAGAAAATATAACGTCCCCCCCCCCCCCAAAAAAAAAAAAACAACCTAAAAAAAAAAAACAATCTCCACACAAATAGGCCTGTGCTATTATATGTGCCATATAGACAATTTTTAATTTCGAATAATAATAGTTGCATGCTTAAAAGAGCTAAATTGTTAATATTTGGGATCTAGAAATTGACACAAATGGGTCGCAACACATAATTTCTAATTAGTTATATTCGTCGAAATACTCTAGATGTCTAAATCGAATGGCAATGTCTAGCAACTGGTTATTCCAGTCTACACTGATAGTATTTATTGTGCATGCTCTCCAGATAAGAATATGACTTGTGGGAATATGTCTAGCCTCGTTCTTCTAGTCCCTTGTTACAAATGACACTGAAATGCATTACACAATTCGTGTACCAATGGTTAAATGTTTGTTTTGTCTCAAATATTGGATATCAGAAACCCATCTTTTCCCCGTTAAGATCACAAGATCAATGTTGATTGAAATTGACAAATACTTTGTGTTTTCAATGTCGCAGATTTTGGATGATATTGACTACTTTAAGTTTAATTATTTACCTAATCTAATTCCTTTACATTTTATTTTCAGCTTTTATGATGATATACAGTATTTGGAAAACTTCAGAATGTCAAAATGTACATTTGAATATCTGTGCAGAATTTTGAGACCATTTCTTGAGAAACAAGTAACAAGTATGAGGGAACCAATATCTGTTGAGCGACAGGTAGGCTATTTTGCATTTTATGATCGCTGTATTGGTTGAGATATTCACTTCTGCTTGGAGAATATAAGAACATGCAACACATACTATTATTTTCTATGTTGGCCGCCTACTGATTTGGATTGGAAGTAGATATTTGTTTGTACATGTAGATGGCCTTAGTAAAAAACAAATCTAGTTTTGTCAATTTAATACTAGACTGAATAATAGATTTTATCACTGAACTAAAATGATTGGAAATATTGAGAACAATCTTCTACCCCTCCCATTTAAAGTATGGTAACCCTTTTTTTTTAGGTTGGCATAAGTTTATGGGTTTTAGGGACCAATGCTGAGTACAGAACTGTTGCTGCATTATTTGGGGTTGGCCGGTCAACCGTGTCTTCAATTATACACATATTTTGTGAGTCCCTGATTTCGATCAAGGACAAATTCATTAAATTTCCATCAGGTGAAGAACTGAATAGAGTTGTAAATGGGTATCGGTCGAAATGGGGATTTCCAAATGCAGGTGGAGCAATAGATGGCAGTCATATTCCTATATTAGGACCGAGCATGAACCATGCTGACTTCCATAACAGAAAAGGGTGGTATTCCATCATTGTTCAAGCAGTTGTGAATGATCGTTATGAATTCACAGACCTAAATATCGGGTGGCCAGGAAGTGTTCATGATGCACGAGTCTATGCAAACTCCAAAATATATGCAAAAGGGCTGTCTGGGACATTATTTGCCGGCAAGATGATTGATGTCAATAATGTGCGCCTGCCTATCGTCTTGTTAGGTGATCCGGCTTATCCATTATCCAACTTTCTAATGGAACCATACACAGACAATGGACACCTGACCCCAAAACAAAAGACATTTAATTATAAGCTAAGTAGTTCACGCATGACGGTAGAAAATTCCTTTGGTCGCCTAAAAGGTCGCTGGCGCTGCTTATTAAAGCGATTGGATATGAATGTTGACAAGGTCCCCAATATTATTATGACCTGTTGCATACTTCATAACATATGCGAACAAGCAAAATACCCATTTAGGGTTGAATGGCTAGAGGATGTAGCAAAGGAAGAAAACCAAATGTCTCAGCCAAATCAAAGTAACGAAGAGGCAATCAATGCAGACTGCACTAACATTAGAAATATCCTGGCTGAATACTTCCAGGAATAATTTAACCTTACAAAACAAATAATTAAGAAAGTAATAATTGACCATACTGTTACATACACTCACTACAAAGAATTTCTATGTGTATATGCCATCTTTTGTTTACTTTTATTGTTTCATTTTGTGTGTTTGCAGAAAACTAAAAAATGGTCAAACTAAATTGGTTTATTTTCATAATAAAAATCATACAACAGAAAAATAACTGATAATCTTATAACACAGTGGGTCTATTATAACTATATATGTGATCAGCTCTGGCCAAATGGTTGCTATGGAGTTCAATTTGTTTCCAAAATTTTCAATATCTTCTTTCTTAAAAGTAATATTATGGTACATTCAAATTTAAATATTCCAAATACTAATTTAAAGGTATTTGGATACAGAATTTAAATTGACACCTTTTGGCATCTTGATTTTTGATCCATGCATCTCATTAAGCCAGAGTTGGATTATATAATAAGAGGTCCAATTGTCATCTTTGTTGTCCATCATTGAAGAAGTGTATGTAATTAAAAATATACAGTGGACTCTTTCACTTTCAACATTGTACAGGACCGATACAATGCCGGATTATACACCATGACGGAATACTTAATTGTCTCAAAACCGCAAGTATTATTGTACCTCGAATACCAAAGTATTATTTTAATCCACCTTCGAATACCCAGAACTTAAAAATATGATAAACCTTTCTGTACATTTGAAACTTTATTATATAAAATTATTATGTTTTTACTTTGGGTGCGTACAAAACACTTGTGCGTCGTTATGAACAAAATATTATTATGATAGTGATTCTTCATCTCAGCAATTTATATTTAATGTTGCTGTATTTGACGTGAAAAAATCAAATGAAATACCAAGCACTCTCTTACAAGAAATTATAAAATTATCAAGGTTTTATTAACAAAGACTGACACATACTTTAAGCTCACCGATAATTGATTGCTTGTCTGTTAACACCCACTGATTGAAGGCCGGATTATCCAATGTTAATTCAACAGAAATCGTTTAACGGGGGTCCCCAGATTGGTCTAATAATTCGGAATATTCCGAGTCCACTGTACAAGCCTACACTATAAAGTTATTGATCAATTTTTAATTTATGTCTTTCAATTAATGTATTAAATAAAAGAGAATTTACCATTTTTGAAAACATAACAGACTGTTTTGTTCTTATTAGGGGCTTATCAATTGACTTACAAAGAAGAAAACACCCACCTCATACCGTTTCGCATTATTTGATAACGATAAGAAGCCAAGTCAAAACTTTGCTTTAGATATAAACAAGGATTGTCCTGTGTATTCCCAGTTCAATTGCTAAATGCCATTGAAACAATTAATCTCATACTGGTAATTTAAATTCATAAAAACTGAAATCACATAAAACGTGTTACAACTACAGTTAACTTTCACAACCAAGTACATATATCAGCTTCATGACACATTTGATAATGATATGGATATTAATAATTAAAACATGGAAATAAATTTATTAAAACTTGAGCCATGGTAAAATGGAATGACAAATAAAATTCATGTATTTGTAGAAACAAAAATAAACTGTTATCAATGACAATAATTGCGCTACATGTCAGATATTTTGGCACAAAATGGTATATCTTGAAAATAATATGATTCAGCTTCATGATACATTAAGTTAAATGATATGGATATTAATAATTAAAACATGGAAATTAATTTATTAAAACTCTAGCCTTGGCACAATGGAATGATAAATAAAACTATGTATTTCTACAAACAAAAATTAACTGTTATCAATGAAAATAAATGCTCTACATAGCAGAACTTTTGGCACAAAATGATAGGTCTTGAAAATAATATGGTTTTATAAATTTGTATATGTGTGTCCATTAGCTCCTTGTAAAAATTGTGGCTGCGGAACATGTCCATTTTGTTGTTGAGAAAATTGATGCTGCTGAAATCCCTGATTGGCAAACAAACTCCATAATTTTAATTCATGTTGCCTATCTCTTTCCCTATCCTCGCGTCGTTGTTCCTCAGCTCTAAGTCGATCCTCCCGTCTCTGCTCTTTTCTAAGTCTCTCTGAATCTGCCTCCATTCTCATTCTTTTTTCTTCGAATTCAAAATATGATCTTTCTTGTTCTCTTTGATAATTTATAAAGCTGGTTGTTGTCTCATTCAGAACACGTTGAATTATATCCTCTCTGTTTCTTTTTTTCTTTTCTGGTCCTGTAAGTAAATAAAATAACTCTTTAATGTTTAAATAAATGAACAATGATTGACAATTCGGGCCTCGAAATATCCCTTCAGTAACTAACCTGTCACTCTTAATTATCCAAAAACAACCACAATATTTACCATGGTGCCGTTACACATGTACTTCTGTGTAGATACTTCAAAATGCAATAGATGAAAACTTGTGTGGATGGTGTGTTAAAGTTCTTATACAATAATTGGGCGTGGTTCTGTCCCGGGAGGTCAGGCATGTACCAAAAATAACCATATTGTAAAGGAATAATTAAATAAATGTGACATCATAATGAGTAGGCCTATTGTGGTCTGGAGTCAATTTCCTGAACATTAGTAAATTTAGTCCACCTACTTACTACCTGTCAGAGAACATTTCAAGTCCTGCATTTTATTTCCATATAGGTATACACCTTATTAAGTCACTCTTCTGTTTTGTTTTACCTATTCATGGCTACACTATTTTGAATTCGATCTTATTATGTATTAAAATCATAAACAAAATTCTTTAGGTAAATAATAGCTATATAAAGTAGTTAAGGGCGTTGTCACAGGTATGACTTTTTTGAACACCTATAATTTCTAATTTGATTGGGGGGATCACGTGGCTAAGTGGGTAAGACGCTGGCTCGCTAGCCTGGAGGTCGGGTGTTCGATCCCTGCATTGGCCGAGAAAGTTCATCTCGATTTTCCGGCGTGGTTTCCCTTTGTCAGTGATGCAGAACGGAGGGCCTGACAAGGACAGCTGCCTAGTCATTCGGATGGGACGAAAAACCGAGGTCCAGTGTACACATTGGCGTGCACTTAAAAGATCCCTTGGCAGTTGGAATTCGATATAAGAGTAGGCCGTAGCACCGCTGCCCGGGCAAAATTTCCCTCATAGCACACTGTATGGCGTATGCCCGTCTTCAATTAGCCCAGGTTAGGTGCAGAAGAGTAGGACGTTAAACCCCATTTCATTTCATTTTCTAATTTGATTGGGATACAAAATCAAATGTTCCGTGTACTTTATAACCAGTAAACATACCATTTGTCCTGCACAACACTCATCTATACGTACAGCTAGTTTTCAGTGGGATGTTATTCTAGCATTTTTTAAAATTTATATTGAATCACAGAAGGAATTAGTGACCGGTTTACCACGTTCTTAGACAGAAAGCAGCTCCAGTGTTGTACTCTTTTCAAATATTGATAACCATTTAGAATAAATAGCAACTGAACCTTTTTTTTCTGGCTGTTTACGGAGGACGGTTTCTGTAGGCTCATTTTCTTCATATTCCAAATTGACTCTTGTTGGTTCCTCATCATTATCATCATCATCAAAATCATCCAAATCTTGTGTTTCTATAAAAAAAAAAAAAAATACCATTATATAATTTCCATAAGTTTTGATTTTAAAACACTAATTCTCCAATGGCTATTATGCAAAAAAATTTGATTTAATTTGTTTTGTGTGTATATGTGAGTTTGATCCCATGTTTGTAGGCTTATATTGCCTGCCAACTATCGCATCGATTTAGTCTTGCTCCTGACAATATAATAACAATAACATGTTCGCTTACCTGAATTAATACTTGTCTCCAGAATATGTGTTGGACGGGTAGCGGGTCTGGTTCCTAATATTTTATCCATAGCGTCAAAAAACTTGCTAGTTTTCTTGCCACTCCCACTTTTATTGTTGTGGTCCTTTATTTTTTTTATAAGAATGCTTCATATTCTTTATGCGATTCTTGCAGGCGTCTGCAGATTTTCTGTACCCATTTTCCTGATAGATAGAAAATATAAAATAAATTTACTACTAGAATATGAGAAAACCGGGATTTATGAAAAATGCTTACGCTGTTATAAATAGTATTACTAAAAAAGAACTAAATTTTATTAACTTGTAATATACACAACTAAAAACAGTTGTTTATGTAACTGTAACTCGTGGCTTACTGTACTCCAAACAATAGAGGGTATGAGTCTTCAGATTTCTATTTAATTGCCTAACTATAGACACTCTGAATTTAAATTCGCTGTTAAATTGGACACATTCAAGAACACACTATTTTTTATACAACTTTTACAAAGTACAATTGTGTGCCCAAATTTTCCCAGCATTTGGTGCCCAAAATGAGGGGGGGGCGCCCCCCCCCCCAGGTCGTACGCCTATGGACAAACAATGATAACTTGGCTGAGAATGAAGTAAATCAAGGGGTTTCCACATTTTGCTCCATCTGTCTAAGATACAAGAATTAACATTGTGAATGGGGAAATCTTTAGTGGTCTGTGACCAAATAAATAAAACTGTGCTAACAAAATGAAACTAGATTTGCCATGGCTAGATCTTATTCTTAAGGTCAACTCAATTCTTGTCGATGTCGCTGAGATGTAATAAGTAGAGCGTGTGATTGTTGGTTAGGGTTAGATTAAGTATTAGGGCTAGGTCCAGGGTAAGGGTTAGGGTTGAGATTAACCCTTTGTGCCTATCTTCCTATAAATTTTTCTCGAAACGAAATATAATTTTATATACTTAATGTTGCAGTGTTTTCGGCAATATGTCCTTCCGGCACATTTAACCAAATGTGAATATTTTTGGGCATGGTAGGCCAACATTAGATAACTACAATGACTTAATATTGAAAATAACTGAAAAATAGATAAATTTCGTTTCGTGTGAAATTCTGTGTTTCAAATTTGAATTTGCTAGAGTTCAAAAGGTCAATTTCTGTTTATCGGTTTGCAGTAGAGTTTTTGGAAATTTCGTTAATAAAAAATCAACAGTAAAAAAATATTTTGAGAAAAAAAAATAAATATGATATGTAAGTTTAACGTGTTACTAATGCAGGTAACTGAAAATTACGAATTTTGCCGTCAGCTGAAAGAAGCAAACCAGTTGTCAACATTTGGCTGCGTCGAGTTGTTTTGTTTAGATTTTGAGCGGATACTAAATCACCGGAATTCACTTTGCAAATATCAAAATTTGACCCCAAGGCCTACCTCTGTACATATATTTTGCATTAATATTAATAATAAATAACTTAAAAACACCGATGATCACCGGAATTTACTTTTAAAAACATATAAACACCGGAATTCACTTTCAAAATATCAGAATTCGCCCGCAATCCCTTCCCTGTTTACATATATTTTGCATAATTAATATTAATAATGAATTTCCTTAAATACACCAAAAATGACTACTACATACGCCTTTTAGATTTAATTTGGCTCTTTGTAAATTTCACATAATTGTTCATTTCGGGACTAACACTTGGTTCAATTATATTTCAATAATTCACATGCGCGTATGGATTTTTTGGAGAGGGGGCAGAGGAATCGGCTTACACTACATGAAGATCTGACCAGTTGTACTGGGAGGTCATGTCAGGTGTCATACAAACGGCTTTTGACCCTATGAAAGACATTGATTAATCAATCAGCTTTAACCTTTCTAGGGGTTTACCCACAGTTCCGTGAAGATCACGCCAAGAACTCGCCGTAACAGACCGTTTCATTAGCTAATTTCTCACATCAACTAGAACGCCTGTTACATAACAACTCTTCCAGTGTAGTAAAGAAAAGAAAACAAAATTTTGTACTATTAAAAAACATGAAACGAAATATGATTTATAAAGAGCCGTTACCTTCAATGTGCCTAAATATTTCATGTAGCATATAGTCGATCATGACTCGTACTGGCTTTATATAACTTTTGGGAAATATTCCCCCTTATTCTTAGTTTGTTTTTTAAACGCCTACATTGAAATGTGGTCATATATTCAATTGTGTCACCCCGTCCGTCCGCCCATTCGTCGGTCCGGCGTCCACAATTGCTTATGGACGCTCTAGAGGCCAAAGTAAATATCCGATTGACATTAAATTTATACACATTGTTTAAGGTCATGAGACAAAGAAGCCTATTGATTTTCAGCAATTTCTGATAATTATTGCCAGAGTTATGGCCCTTGATTATTTGAGGTCATGAGACGAAGAATCCTATTGATTTTCAACATTTCTGATAATTACTGCCAAAGTTATGACCCTTGTTCACTTTGAAAAATCTTGTGACTGTCTAGAGGCTAAAGTTATCATCGGATTGGCTTCAGTTTAAGGTCTTGAGATGAACAAGTATATTGATTTTCAATGAATTTTGATAACTTGAACAGCTAAATCCATGATATTAAATGTTTCGTATACTAAACGTTAGCATGGGGCAGAACTTCATTCAAACCAAACAAATTTTAATGATTTTCTAATAATTAATTGATGAGTTGTTACTCTTAATCGGATATTAGTGTATTATAATTGTTTCATTACTAAAAAAAGTAAAAATATGTGACTGCCCGGATGATTTAGCTGCTGTGGGCGTATCTTTCATTGCCTGGTAACCTATCTTTTTCATTTTGAGTAAATCTGTTGTCTGCATCACTACAGTCCAGGGACTGTACAGGGGAGCTGGATGGCCGAACAGTTAACGTGTGCGTGTTGTATCATAAGGTCTGTCATTGAGTCAACTGGCGTGGTTTCGAGTCCCCAGTTGTACGTGACAAGGAGTAGGGTCGCTCGCCAACCTCGTGGGTTTTCCCCTAGTCACTGGTGCAGAATGGGGACGGGGGGAGCCTATAAAAGAACACTTGTCAGTTTGATTCCAAATCAGAGTAGGCCGCTGTCCGGACATAATTTCCTACATAGCACACCGTATGACATATGCCCATTTTAATTAGCCCAGTCGGAACAGAACAGTAGGACATTAATCTTGATTTCGTTTCAAACATTTAGAAATATTTTTTCTCTATTTCAGATAAAACAAATTGAACAAGTTTGATCAGGAAAAACAATGAAATGAAATGGGGTTTTACATGCTACTGTTTTGCTCCTTAACTGAGCTAATGAAGACGGGCATACGTCATACAGTGTGATATGAGGGAAATTGTGCCCAGACAGCGGCGCTACAGCCTACTCTTATATCGAATTCCAACTGCCAGGGGATCTTTTACGTGCACGCCAATTTGTACACGGCACCTCGGTTTTTCGTCCCATCCGAACGACTAGACAGCTGTCCTTGTCAGCACTCCCCCCCCCCCCCCGTCCTGCGCCACTGACAAGGGGAAACCACGCCGGAAAATCTGGATGAACGTTCTCGGCCAATGCAGGGGTGGTGAAGTTCAAGGTAGACAAGTGAAATGATATGAAATAAGGTTTAACGTCCTACTGTTCTGCACCGACTGGGATAATGAAGATGGGGATATACGACAAACAGTGTGTTATAAGTGAAATTTTGCCCGTACAGCGGAGTTGACACTTATTTCGAATTCCAATTGTCAAGGTTTCTTTAAGGTCCCCGCCAATGTGTACACGGGTCCTCGGATAGTCATCTAATCAGAACGACTATACGTTGCCACTTGTCTGTACCACTGACAAGGAGGAAATACGTCGGAAAAAACGATGAACTTTCTCGGTCAACAATAATGAGACCTCCAGGTGAGCAAGACAACGTCCTACCAACTGAGCAACAGTGGTGTCCTTTTGAAACTTGACAAAGTGAAATGAAATGAAATTTAACGTCTTACTTATCACCACCGACTGCAATGAGGGGCCTACTTTTATTTCGAATTCCAGTTGTCATGGCTTCTTTTACGTGCCCGACAACGTGAAGACTGTACAATTGCCCTCATAGTACACTGTATGGCGCATGTCCGTCTTCATTAGCCCAGTCGGGGCAGAACAGTAGGACGTTAACCCCCATTTCATTTCATTTCTTTTCTAAATATTGAGCTGGAGATTTTGATCGCGACTTTTTTTGAGTTTTTCCACCGGTAAATCGAGACTATACTATACCCTCAGTCAACCAGTCCCTTCTTACTTTATGACTCATTCCAAAATAAAACGAAACGCGACATTTTGTGTAGGTTTATGAGCCGGATGAGTGGGAGGGGCAGAAATGATGAGCCCGAAAAAAAAAAATCCTTTGGTTTTGCAACCGAAATCCCATGTTATTTCCACCCGAATTCCAATCAACCAATCAATCAGACGTTGGCATTGACCTGACACCAGAAATTTCACATCCCGGGAAACAAAGCTCATGCCCAATAAAATGTGGCGCATAAAGCAGAGTGACAAGTCTACAATGGCTTTAAACACTGTGTATTTTACTGATTTAAGATTTGTACCCATAGATCAATTGTAAATAATTTGGATTCCCAATAGTGTTTAACAGACACTTTGATCTTCCTGTTGTCGTGAGGGTGGGGGTGGGGAGGGGGGCTTCATCTAAACCAGGCAATGCCAACAGAAAGACAGACAGAGCTAACATGTAATGTGTCTGATTTAATTCAAAAATTTAGTTGCCAGTTTGTTTTGGATTTTTTGGGGGGGAAAACTAGAAACGGAAGATTCGTATGAAAACCGGGGAGCCACAGTGGCTAAGTGAGAAAGACGCTGGCTCGCATGGATGTAGCGGGTTTGATCCCGGTGTTTTCCAATGTCCCGTGAACACATTGGCGTGCACGTAAAAGACCCTTGGCAGTTGGAATTCGATCGATACTAGAGTAGGCCGTAGCACCAAATGGTGTATGCCCGTCGTCATTAGTCCAGTTGTAGCAGAACAGTAGGACGCGTCCGGATAAGCGGTTTTGACGTTCACGTCCAAACGACTCAATATCGCGAGACACGGTACATACATTGCATACAAACACAGACTTTTATTTCGGAGACTTTGTTAAAATCGGGATGGTCTCTTTAAACCCGATTTCATTTCCGGATGAAACCCAAAAGATTGAACAGGTAACCTTATTAAACCTTTGTCAGGTACAAATGTGATATCGAACCCTGTATGGGTGGTAAATTTATGATATAGTTAGTTCACTTTCCTTCAAATGCAAAAATTAAATAGAACAGTTAGCTCCCTTCTTTTCGGCAGTAATCGATTTAATGGCGACGGGCATAAGCCATGATTGAATTTTTGCACAGACTCTTCATCAAGTCCAAATTTCAAGAATTTGCGAACGACTGGACGTTTTTATGAGAACTTGGACCAGTAACTGGGGTGGCGCTCTTCGAAGAACCCTGAGGCCCAGTTTTATACTACTGGGGGATACTTGGCACCCATCCATTCTAGTCACGGCTAGTTGCATATTGGGATCCCGAATATAAAGTTGAGTAACGAATAACGAGGTAGCTTCATGGATATGGTGATTCAGTTCCTTGTCCATAGGAAGCTTATTTTTTTTATCAGACTCTCGGTAAACACGAGGCTTTCCATTGATAAATATTAGATAGAGCTCTTAACAAATCACGGACATCAACGTATAGTCGTTCGGATGGGACAAAAAAAACGAGTCCTATGTACAAATTGGCATGTTCTTTAACGATCCCTTGGCAGTTGGAATTCGATATTAGAATAGGCAGTAGCGCTGCTGTCCAGGTTACATTTCCCTCATAGCACTCTGCTTGGCGTATGTCCGTTTTTATTTGCCCAGTCAAAGAAGTAGGGCGTTAAACTCCATTTCATTTATCATATCATAAGATACGTTCCTCCCACAGCTAAAGACCCCTTTATGGAAATTATGGAAATAAAATTGAACCATATGTTAGTCCCGAAATGACCAAGTTTGTTTCGAGTGGACGTTAAATCCCATTTCACTCTCTCTCTCTCTCTCTTTCTCACTTTGATAACTATTCAATGATTCTTGAACACCTCTTCCGAAGAACTTTTAATTAAATGTTATATTGTTAAATATTATATAACAAGGTCAAAAGCTTCAAACATCCGTATTTGATTTCTTTAAGGTTGAAAAATTTATTGTTGAGAATGCTCGAATATTCCAGAACATCCCTAAATATTCCTTCTAACACCTTCTCCGAAGAGCTTCGAAATGAAATGAAATGAAAAGAAATGGTCCTACTGTTCTGCTCCGAACTCGACTAATGAAGACGGGCATGCGCCATACAGTGTGATATGAGGAAAATATTGCCCAGACAGCGGCACTACGGTCTTTTTTCATATAGAATTCCAACTGTCAAGGGATCTTTTACGTGCACGCCAATGACTAGACAGCTGTGCTTGTCAGGCCCTCTGTCCTGCATCACTCTCAATCAAATATAGAACAAATCTACTTTGTTTAAGAAATAACTTTAGATTTGAAATAAGCCTAAAAGATAATTGTCATATTTAGAAATCACAATAAACAAACTCAATCCTAAATATAACATCTAAAGTTACTAAATTAGATACCCTTAATGATGATATAATTGATAACTTAAATCGTTTATGAAAATATCTCTCTAGAATAGCAGACGAATTGCCGTCTGCCAGCATTCGACCCATCTTTTAACCCCCAACATAAACACCAGTGATACAAGTCCCTATTATCCAGCTCTATCTAAACTATACAAATCATTTTAGTCTTGCTCATCAAGTCATCTCAAAAAATTAACATTGAAATTGGCTATTGTAAACCTTTTCACAAGATATTCTCAGCCAACTCTGAATTATAACCAATTTTCTTGCTTACATTATCTTTATTTGCTATTGAAGTCACCAAATATAGTAACTTTTGAAACATTAATAGCCATATTTTAAAATTTGAAGCATATTTTCAGATAGACACTATGTACTCAACAGCCAAAAACCTCTACACTCCAAAATCCCACTGCCAACCTGTTTATTAGAAAATATCTGCAAATTATTTATTTAATGCAATTCATTTTCTCTTAGACGTAAAGTCATCAAATATTGCAATAATTGAAACATGGAAATTTATAATTAGTATTTAAAACCAGGTTTTCTCATTGACACTAAATGTACTTAAAATCTGTATCGCTCTATTGTATATAGGTGTGTAAGATACAGGCAATGATTTTATTTATATATATCATATTTTACTTTTTACTCTTTTATACATACTCAACTCTTACACTATACACATTATAAATAATTTTACTGTTCACTCTTTTATATCTACTCAACTATTAGACTATACATATTATAAATAATCAAAAATATTTGTTTTAATTATTGTATATTATTGTATTTTACTTTGCCTGTGTGTCATATATACATGTAGTAACAGGGAATACTTTGCCCGTGTGTGTCTTATATAGTAACAGCGAATACTTTGCCTGTGTGTGTCTTATATAGTAACAGGGAATAAGTAAAAAAATAAATTAAAGGTGTGGAAATTATAAAATACTGTAAATATTATAATGTATAATTATATTCTGTGAATAAATATATTACAAGCTAAAATAAATATCATTAGTATATCATGTATTATATAGCTGACTGATATCATTACGATATCATTAGACCTCTACTATTGATCAATCAATTATATGTTATGATACTTCGTTTAGTCATAAAATACTATATTACTCGTCTAATGATAGCAGGTGTTTTAATGTTGATTCATTTCACTTGAATAGAAGTTCATTATACCCATTATAAATAATTACATCACTTGTACAATATAGCTTAGGTTAACCTTTGTTACAATTCTGATTCATTCCACATGGGAGCCACGGTGGCTCAGTGAGTAAGACGTTAACTCGCTAACCTGTCAGTGATGTAGGACAACGTATAGTCCTTTGGATGGGATGAAACACCAAGGTGAGGTCCATTGTACATATTGGCGTGCACATAAAAGAACCCTTGAGAGTTGAAATTGGAAATAAGAGTAGGCCGTAGAGCCTCTGTCCGAACAAAATTTATCTCATAGCACACTGCATTAGCCCAGTCGGAGCTGAACAGTAGGACGTTAAAATCCATTTCATTTCATTTCACTTGAAATATACTGATTATAGACATTAATAATTCCCATCATATCTTGTAATACAGTAAACTTTGATGTTAATTATTCTCCACTATAAACCAATGATATGCTGGGTTTAGTATTAATTGGCCATCTATTATAGTTCATATAATATTAATAGTACATCATACTATGATATGCTTGGTTTAGTAGTAATTGGCCATCTATAATAGTTCATATAATATAAATAATATAGGATGTAGGTAATAGTTAACATGTACAGAAATTATTCACCTTAATAAGAGAGAGAGAAAGAGAGAGAGAGAGAGAGAGAGTTTCGTTATTAACATATGTTTCAATTTTATGTAAATGATTCGCTTATGCGTATGGGTCTTTAGAAGTGGGAGCAAAATTAAGAGGATGGGCCCTACTTCTTGTCCCGTACAAGCGGGGAATCGAAACCACACCACTTGACTCATTGCAGACCTTATGATCCAACGCGCATGCGTTAACCTTTCAGTCACGCAACCTCCCGCAATATTTGGAGAATTAATCTCTCAACTAAATATCCGCTTCAACCACATGGATATTAAAGAGACATTGTCACAAATATATTTATCAGGTGGTTATTCCCAGTAAAAGTATGACATGATATATATGAAAAGCTTAGACGCCCAATCTTACTAGAAAAATACTGGATTACGCGAAAAACAGGAACTGTACAAAAATGTCAGGGTATCACTAACTGCCAACCCGACGGCTCATTGTATGCTAGTTTAACTGAGGGAGCCAACACGACGGCTTATTGTATGCTAGTTTAACTGAGGGAGAGGTTGTTATTTCTTGATCGAACGGTTTGTATACGGTGAAGTATCTTTAAAATATTCTGGCTTATCTTGATATAACTGACGTTTTAGTCATATAACCACAAAATAAAATAGGAATGTAATTTAACATTTCGTTAACACAACACAATACTACCGGCTTTTTATTCTGTTATTAAGGGATGTTATGCTAATGAGAAGAATTTTGCCCTGACAGCGGCGTTTTATCGAATGTATTTTACGTGCACGCCAATGTATACACGTAGGAACCATCCGAAGGACTAGTCAGCCCAATAGACGTTATACCCCTGACAGGTGAAACTCAGGCTTGACAAACCTCAAGGTTCTTCTCGAGAATCGAACTTAATTCCCTGACATCAATATGTTATTATCAGAATACTTAGACATTGATTTATTGTCTACGGTATCAACTCAATGGAAGCGGACGTAAATTAACCTTGGTATTATGTCAAGTATTATATGATCAAGGGAGTCGCGATGGCTCAGTGAGTAACGTCTATCATAGAGTCAATTGGCGTGGACTCGGTTCCCTGCATGTACGTGACACAGAATAGGGTAGCCTGTCAACCCTCGTGGGTTTTTTCCTGGTCTATCATATACATAGAGTCAATCTGCATGGAGTAGGTTCCCCGCATATACGTGTCAACGAATCTCGTGGGTTTTTCCGGGTCCTGAACTGCGGTTTCCCTCCACTTAACCCCATATCTATCTATCTTTCTCTCTAAATATAATCTAAACGTGACATGTTAATACTATTATAAAGATAGATCTAGGAGTAGCCCGTGTCACCAACACTAACAATATCCGTCGTCCTTTAATATAACATACATTCATAATACACCGCTAGATATGCATAGTGCTAGATATGCATTCATATATATAACATAAATATAGTCTCAATATATATCACACTATAAGTTGATCTACTTCCATACTACCTATGAATACTAACTCAATGCATGAAATTCAAACAAAAATCGAAATAATAGAACAAAATACAATACAAGGTTACGATATTCTAAAATATATAAATTAGCTGAGGTCAAAAACAGTGCTAAAAAGCAAATTAAACAATTAATCAATCAAAATAATACAGTATTTGATAATGAACAAGATATTCTAGACACAATTCACCAATATTACCAACAACTATATACTACCCAAAACATTGTCGAAAACCTAATAAACTCCTATATTGAAAACAGTAACATAAATACCCTAACTAACACGGAAAGAGATTCCCTGTCTCATTTCATATCTAAAGATGAAGATCTGAAGGCGTTACAAAGTTTCAGATCAAACCGTAGCCCAGGCATCGACGGTATTCCAGGAGATTTCTATATCAAATTCTTTGACACAATAGGAACCGACCTGACAGAAGTAATAAACAACATCTATCTACAGGGTGAATTATCTAACCCAATGAGAACCGGTATAATAATAATTAATTATAAGAATAAATTGTTTGTCTATAAGAATAGAGGCGACCACCGATTATTTAAGAACTATAGACCAATAAGCCTGTTATGTGTCGACTATAAAATCATCACAAAAATATTAAGTATATGAATGAACACAGTTATTAACAAATTGATCTCTAAAACACAAACGGGAGCCGGACCAAATAAAAGCACCTTCGATAACCTGTATTTAATTGATTCAATCCTAAATTATTTAGACACACATGAAACTAATGCCTATATCTTATCGTTTGATTAGGAAAAAAGCCTTTGACCGTATTGAACACAATTATATAAAAACCCTACAAAAACATATGAATTTTCCAAATGACATTGTAAATTGGGTTACAATACTGTTTAAAAATTTGAAAAGTAAAGTTCAAGTAAATGGATCCTTCTCTCAAAATATCAAAAATAATCGTTCAATCCGTCAAGGTTGTCCACGATTCTTTATTCCTTACGTATAAATGTTGGCTCCGTATATAGCTCTCAACTAAATTAAGATAAAACCGAAATCTACCATGTTGGTGTTCGTAAACCATCCCATGACTCATTTCCTGAAAATATAAACATAAACATTAAAACAGACACAATTAAATTACTGGGCTTTTGTTCTGAGATCAATAAAATATTAGTCACTGGTCTACTTACAACCTATCGATTAAAGAAAAAGTCTGTACTTGTACTGGTCACTTATTGATAGTAAGAACGTACAACCAAAAATAAACAAACACCTACCTCATATAAATTTTGAAAAAGTTTGGCATAATTTATATAAATGTCCAACACTATCTGAAATAGAAAAAGAATTTATGCACAAAATAATACACAATGCATTTCCCACAAAAGATATTCTCCACACTCGAAATATTTACGTAGATGACTATATATGTCAATACTGCAAGAAAAATAATGAAACCTACAGTCACTTATTTCTACACTGCCCTAAATTACAGCACTTTAAATCCTTTGCTGCTACACATATAAACAATATACATTCCACAAAATACTTCTATATCATGTATCTCTACCTCTGGATCATATGGTCCAACAGAATGCATCCCTATATCAACAACATCTCCAACCATCTGATATACCAATTCTATACAAAAAGAAAAGAAAAGAAAATATAAATAAAATCACCAAGCTTCACCCTACTCTGCCTTACTAAATTCTCTGGTGTAAGGCAAATTATCGTTCTGTGTGAAGCTTCTAAATTAATTACTCTATTATGTGACTAAGCAGATCGTGCTATTTACTTTTAAGTTGCCATAACTTGGCATCTTAATCATCTTTCGTTTTCGTTAAATGGCACTTTCATACTGTGTCGTATAAACAAAATACCCATGCACCCACCGAAATAATTGTATGTTCAAAAGAAAAAAAAGAAGCAGGTGCAGGTTCGAAGGCATGGCAAGAGGAATATCAGTTAAGTCGTCCACGAGCAAAGTCGTCCACACGAAAAATCTGGTGAAGTCGTCCACACTCGTTGGTGCAGTCGTCCACATAGGCGTACGGGGAAATTTTTGACTGGGGGGGGGGGGGCGGGCGGTGGTGGTTGGTGCCCAAAAAATGTAGTTAGGTTCTTAGTATGTTACATAATAATAATAAATTCGCTGTTAAATTGGACACATTCAAGAACACAATATTTTTTTTATACAATTTTTACAAAGTACAATTGTGTGCCCAAATACGTTGGTTAAGTCGTCCACACGACATAGTTTACTTTCGGGACACATTCGCTTTATCATTTCGGAACATCTCCACGCTAGAGCGGGCCCGTTTATTAATAAACAACAAAGTAAATTGTACACTAAAATATATTAACAATCAAATATTTATTTTTTCAGGCGGGATATCCGTGTGGGGAAGAATCGCCATGGAATTGTTGCCACAGAGAATCATTGAATTTGTTATATTTATGAAATTGTTATGTATTGAAATTTTATTGTACACTTTATATTGAATTTTATTGTAAATTTTGTTGTACACGTATCATCTGCGGGCACTGGATCATCTATTAACCTAAAAAATCAAATAATACAAAATACTAATTAACCAGGGACGAAATGGCTCGGATGGGACAAAAAACCGAAGTCTCGTGTATGTGGCGTGCACGTTGAAGATTCCTTGAGAGTAGGCCGCAGCGCCGCTGTCCGCTCTAAGTGTCCCTCATAGCACACTGTATGGCGTATGCCCGTTTTCGTTAGCACAGTGGGAGCAGAACAGTAGTTTGCTGTAGTTTACAAGTGATTCCAATCGCTTAAAGTGGCAGATCGAGACATTAACCTAATTCCGTTCTAAACAGGGAGCCAAAGGGTGCTAGCTTACTAAGTGAGTAAGACGTTGGCTTGTAAGCATGGAGGTCGCGGTTCATCTGGATTTTCCGATGTGGTTTACCTTTGTCAGTGGTGCAGGACGGAGGGCCTGCCAAGGACAGCTATCTAGTCGTTCGGATGGGACGAAAAACCGAGGTCTCGTGTATACATTGGCATGCACGTATGCCTTGGCAGTTGGAATTATTGGGTATTATTAATTGGGTGTTATTGGGTAATTCAATACGCCCGGTCGGGGCATATTAGAAAAAAAGTTATAGGCCAAGGCATGTCATAGATTTAACATTAAAATCACCTGGGGAAATAATTACTAATTACTAATTACTGACATCATAATTATGAACATGCTTAGAGTTATAGCCCTTGATTTCACATAAAACGTATCAAAGCTATATACAGGGCTGAGTTATTGCCCGAATTTCATGAAATTTGCTCAAATCCATATCAGCGTGAATTTGACCATCTTTCTTTTTTTTAAATTTGGTTTTGGTGTTCAATATGAGAATGTCTCAGTCACGAATACGGAAGGACTCATCACTTTTTTTTCTATTTGCAATTTTTCTATATACACCCACGCGTAATATAGGCGTATAGAGTTGTCGGCTGTCGGTCAGCTGTTTCGTTACACAAATTTACAAACCTTGACAGGATGATCCATATCCATTTATCCTGCATTGTTGCAGTTTTATAGTAAAATAGATAGGGTGACTAATGTCGTCCAAGTTTATAAAACAATCAATTATTGTACCAGGTGAGAATATATAATAAAAATACATCACCTATTGATATATAATTATATATAAATAATCTTGTCTTGGAGAGCGGCGCGACAGCTTACTCTTACACGGAATTCCAATACCTGCACGCCTGAGTAGACAAGAACTGTCGGAACAACTAGGTGTTATCTATTGCCAGGCCCAAAGTCCTGCACAATGGAAAACGGGGGAACCACGCCAGTTCATGACAGTACATTTAACCCCGTATTTATCACAGTCACACCCAATATATATAATACTAGAATGGGGTTTAACGTCTCCTCAATTTAAGACTAATTAATGTATTTTTCTTTTCAATCGCCAGGCGTGCAATACGATGGTGAACTTTGCCTGGAATGCCGCTTTTTACCCTATCCGATGGATTAGGCACATTTCCTTTGTCAATTCCGCCGGGGCCACCCTGAAAAGCGAGAACGAGTTCTTCTCGGGCCCATGGCGTGATTCGAACTCTAAAACGCAATTTAAAGTAATATTTAACTGTAAATGATGTTACATCAAAACCTTCTTTTAATTTTCTCTACCTTAATTATGGGGGGTTGGATGGCGGAATGGTTAGCACGCGCGCTGTACCATACGGCCTGTCATTGAGTGAACTGGCGGGGTTTCGATTCCCCGGTTGTACGTGACAAGGAGTAGGGTCGCCTGTCCAACCTCGTGGCTTTACTCCGGGTCCCCCGGTTTTCTCCCACTGCTAAAGACCCCTACGCACAAGCGAATGATTAAAATAAAATTGAACCATGTGTTAGTCACGAAATGACCTAGTTTGTGTCGAGTGGACGTTAAACCCCATTTCTCTCTTTCACCTTAATTATGTTTTATTAGTCGCTACCCACTGTAAAATAGGGTGTTGGATGGCCGAATGGTTAGCGCGTGCGTGTTGTATCCCGTGTCGGAGCGGCCCCTTTTACTGATCGCGGAGCCCGGATGGGGGAGTCCGGAGACTTAATAATTAGTAAATTTGCCGGTGAAAGTGTCTGGTGAATCCGGTGAAATTTTCGGATTCCGAATTCCGGCCCACACCCAGCACACCCGGCCCAGAAAGTCTATTATACCAGCCCATTCCAAACTCCAGTGATGTCGTGGCGGCCCGTTAAAGCTACCGGCCACATACAACATGATCATCATCGCTGCATGACCGGTTCAATACACCCCCCCCCCCCCCCATATAATGTTCAGAAGAAAAAGGTTTTATTAGACGAATTGCACCAAATTATTTTTTTCATTTTTTGTCTGACCGGCCGATGGCCCAATCCAGCCCTGGGTGTTTCATAAGATCTGTCATTGAGTCAACTGGCGTGGTTTCGATTCCCCGGTTGTATGTGACAAGGAGTAGGGTCGCCTGTCCAGCCTCTTGGGTTATCTCCTTGTCCCCCGGTCCCAGTCCTACGTGCAAGCGTATTATTGAAAAAATTGAAATACACTGTATATGTTAGTCCCGAAATTACCTAGTTTGTTTCGAGTGAACGTTTAACCCTATCTTCTCCCTCTCCATTGTAAAATACTGATTATTTGTTTGTTCTCAAATCCCCCCCCCCCCCCCCCCCGCATCAACAGTTGTAATAAAATAAGTTTAATTTAAACAATAAACCACAGCACATAATTATGGAAATAATAATTTATTTTGACATTAGGAAGTAATCGCTCTTTCCACCGTAAGAATATAAAAAAATGTCCGCCTAGTATCCGGTATCAATTTTGGCCTATCTTGATATTACTGATAACCACAAAAAACACAACACACTACTCCCGCTTTTTTCTGAAATGACATGAAATGAAATGAAATGGGGTTTAACGTCCTACTGTTCTGCTCCTAACCTGGGCTAATGAAGACGGGCATACGCCATACAGTATGCTATGAGGGAAATTTTGCCCGGACAGCGGCACTACGGCCTACTCTTATATCGAATTCCAACTGCCAAGGGATCTTTTACGTGCACGCCAATGTGTACACGGGACCTCGGTTTTTCGTCCCATCTGAACGACTAGACAGCTTTCCTTGTCAGCCCCTCCGTCCTGCATCACTGACAAGGGAGAACCACGCCCGCTTTTTTCTGTTGTCAAGGGTGTGATACTAAAGAGAAGAATCTTGTCGGGTCATGGGCATTTCATCGAATTTCTTTTAAGAGCACGCCAATGTATACACGGGTGGACCTCTGTTTATCGTCACATCCGAAGGACTAGTCAGCTTAACGGACGCTGTCCCTGGCAGACGAAAATCAGGATCGACAAATCTCAAGGTCCTTCTCAAGATTCGAAATGAAATAAAAATGAATTGAAGTTTAACGTCCTACTGTTCTGCCCCGAAATGGGCTAATGAAGACGGATATCCATACAGTGTACTTTCAGGGAAATTCTGTCCGGGCAGCGACACTACGGCCTACTCTTATATCGAATTCCAACTGTCAAGGGATCTTTTACGTACACGCCAATGTGTACACGGAACCTCGGATTTTCGGACCCTCCGAACGACTAGACAGCGGTCCGTGTCAGGCCCTCCGTCCTCAATCACTGACAAGGGGAAATCACGCCGGAAAATCTAGATGAACCAATACAGAGATCGAACACCGAACCTCCAGATTAGCGAACCATCAATATGTTAATATCAGATTACTTACACCTTGATTTATTGTCTACGGTATCTTCTCAATGGAAGCGGACGTAAATTAACCTTGATATTATGTCAAGTATTATATTATCAAGCGAGTCGCGGTGGCTCAGTAAGTAAGACACTCGTTCGTTAACCAGGGGGTTATGGGTTTGATCCCAGTGTTAGTTGAGAAACCTATTCTGGATTTTCCGGCTTGGTTTCCCTCTGTCAGTCCTACAGGAACACCGTCTACTCGTTGGGATGGGGCATGGTACTAAAATCGGAGAGTCCCGATGAACTTTCTAAGCAGGGATATATCGCCATGTGTACCCAGTCGTGTATATTATATCTAGAGGTTTATTAACTAGTTGATGCTTACTACATTGTTGAAGATACCAAGTTGGAGACATACAGAGAAACACGTGAAAGTATAGCTGTGTAAAAGTATAAGCATTATAATATATCTCACTATAAGTTGACCTACTTTCATACTACATATAGTCATAATATTAGAATTATGTTGTTGTTGTTGTTGTTCTTAGCGTTTAACGTCCGCTTCCACCGAAGGTGATATCGCAGACAAGTTCATTTTAATGATCTTAGCGCACGCGCAGGGGTCTTTCCTGTGGGAGGAAACCGGAGTACCCGGAGTAAACCCACGAGGTTGAGAAGGCGCCCCTATCTCCAAGCCACATACGCTCACACCTGGGATCGAAACCACAGCCGCAAGCCAGAGGTGACCGGCCAACTAGAGGTCGAAGCGTGGCACTCTAGACCACCAGGTCATCCCAACCCCCCTATTTATAATTATGGACGTAGATCGCTAGATATAGTGTCAATATGATATAGCGTGATAGTGGTAGCCTCTGTTACCAACGCTAACAATATCACTTGTACTTGACATACATAACATACATTCATAATATTATAGACGTACACCGCTAGATATAGTGTCAATATGACCTACCGTGATAGCGATAGCCTCTATTACCTACTCTAACAATATCAGTGGTAGTTGACGTACACCGTTATCGTCTGGGTGACAAAGGCAAATGCCGAAGGTCATTATATCAAAACGAAAATAAAAATAGAATTTCCGAGAAACTGCAGCAAGTTTACGCATGTTCAGTCTACGGCATAAGGAAGACAAACTGTGCAAGACGATGAAAGACGTGGATTTTTATGTGATTTAGACGTTTTCGATAGAATTTCCGAGAAACTGTAGCACATTTTCACTTGTACAGTCTACAGTCCGAGGAAGATAAATTGTGTAAGACGATGGTATTATAGACGTACACCGCTAAATATAGTGTCAACATGACATGGCGTGCTAGTGGTAGACTCTGTTACCCACACTAACAATATCCGTGGTAGTTGATACACACAGTGATAGTCTGGGTGACAAAGGCTAATGTCGAAGGTCATTATATTAAAAAGAAAATAAAAATAGAATTTCCAAGAAACTGTAGCAAGTTTACGTATGTTCAGTCTACAGCATAAGAAGAACAAACTGCGAAAGACGAAGAAAGACGTGAATTTCTATGTGATTTACATGTTTTGTTTGAATTTAATACTTTTGATTTTTAGTTCATCTATCTCGATATCAAGTATTATATTGTTTGATTTTGTATTTTCATCCAGTTTGAACTCGTATTGTCTACAATTATGTGACTTAGACGTTTCTAAGAAACTATATCAAGTTTATGCATGTTCAGTGTACAGTCCAAGGAAGATAAACTGCTCGAGAAGATGTCAGGCGAGGTTAGACGATTTGGCTAAATTTAGCAGTTTTGATTTCTAGGATATCGTATATATTATATTTAGCCTAATTGTTTGTTGTTGTTTTGTCCAGTTTATACAACCAGTGCAACAAACAGTTATTTAAAATGGCAGAGAAGGAAGTGTGTAGTATTTGTTTGAACGAATTTCAACAACGCGTGGTACTCGATTGTGCACACCCCTTTTGTTTTATCTGTTTAGAAGATTATGTGAACAAAACCTCCACTAAAGATCAGTTCCAATGCCCATTATGCCGTAGTTTTATAAATCTCAGTGACGGAGGTCTGGATCGATTTAAACCTAAACCAATTAATATTCCTCAATGTGATGTATGTACGGAAGATACATGTCAATATTTCTGTCGAGAGTGTGATCAATATTTATGTAAATCATGTAAAACCATGCATGATAAGTTAAAATCTTGTAAAGACCACGTTGTGTCTCGATATGATGAAACACAGATCTATCAAGCGCCTACTTCACACGAAACAATAAAGGAAAAAGCTTCGGCTTCGTCTATCACAAATCCTAAAGATTTCTGTCTGCGCCATGAAAAGGAGACCGTAAACGTATACTGTAAAGATTGTACTGTAGCCGTTTGTTGGAAATGTTTCGTGGCCGATCATAATGGACATAAATGTTTAGATTTACAGGAGGATGAAGTCAGACAAAGTATCAGACACGATTTAAAATCAATGAATGATGAATTAGAAAAACAAATCACTAATTTTCAGAAACATTATGATAATCTAAATAGCAGGTTAATTGAAGTCAAAACCTGCACGAAAACTGAATGTGACAAAATAGATGCACAGGTTGAGAAAATCTGCTCAGAATTTCACAAAATCGGAGAAAATATTAAAAAGAAAATGCAGAAAGCTAGTGAAGAGGAAGAATCCAAATTCAGGAAATTGATGGAGGACATTAAAAGACTAACAGAAGATTTAAAAGCAAGTGTTAAATATTCAGTGAATGTTTTAGAAGATTCATCCGTTGTTCAAGTTTTACAAAGAATACCTAAAGTTAGACAGGAGAAAGATGAAAGTTGTTGTAGAAAATTGGATATACCTGATGTAAGATATTCAACATTTCAAGTAGCAGAGATAGATAAAACTTTGTTAACTAATCAACTTGGTAAAATTGTAAGTTGTCATCAGAATATGATTGGTAAAGTTGTAAGTTGTCATCAGAATATGTTTGAAGATGTTTTTAATGTGGATACTGTGGGAGATGGTGGTTGGTATAAAGGTAAACGACATGTAGTTTCAGGTTTTACATGGGATATTGATGTGTATAAACCAGGATCATCATTATATGTTGGATTAAACCTGAATGACGTAGAAGATAAAAGTATTACGTCATTTAAAGTTGACGTCACATGTAAAGTTATAAATAAAACAGATGATAGACAATCTGTAGTTAAACAACGTAATGAGACTGTTAGACTTGGTAGGACATACTGTCGTGCTGATATTATTAACTCTATACACTGTCGTACTGATCTTATTGACTGGAAGAGACTCAGTAATCCTGTCAGTGGATTTATTGATGATAATAGAAACTTTACAATTCAAGTAACAATTAATGACATAACTGACATTAAAAGACGTTAATAATTAGACTACTGTTATGGCTGAATTATTGTTAAATAATGTTTTGTTTACGGTGTAAGGGAGATAACATTATTTCTATCCGAAATGGAATAAATTATGGTCAATCGCTGGAAGAAGTAGTTGATAGTTTTTTTCAGATGGAACTTTAATACATGTATAATATCATTCCATATTATAATAAAAAATGATTCCAGATGGAGCTAAAATACATGTATATAATATCTTTCCATATTAGAATAATAATTGTAAACTCTTTGTATTGTTGTTTTATTATGAAGCACTGGTAGTAACCAACAGGTCAAGGGAAACAAAACAAGTTACTGAAAACAGGCATTCCAACCCATTCTTGTTCGACACCGGCTTTGACTGAGAAAGTTGAACAATTTCCAGCCTGTTTTCCACTTTGTTAGGAAAAACGTGTAGTTACCATTTTTAAAACAGTTCTTGATCTTGAAGTCTGTTAACTTACATTAATGCAATAAGAAAAAAACCTGTGCGCCGTTAATATAGAGGTAGCAGTTTACTGTTAAAGGTACACCAGTGGGAGGAAACCGGTGGACCCAGGGAAAACCCAAGAGGTTGGACAGGCGATCCTACTCATTGTCGTGAACAAGCGGGGAATCGAAACCACGCCACTTCACTCAATGATAGACCTTATGATGCAACGCGCACGCATTAACCATTAGGCAACCCAACCACCTCTCAATAGAAGATAGGATAGAGGGTTACAAATCTGATCACAAATTTGTATTAATACCTGCTTTAAATTAATAGCTGACTTAATTGGGTAGAAACGCCATTGTACGGACTAAATTCTCCCCTGTGCATTGCATTGTGAATCGTTATGTAAAAAAGTGAAGCAAAGTCTCTATATATTGGTGAGATTACAAGATTGTACCAAGGGTTAAGTAATTATCAGGAATTGTTCTTCTTATATAAAATATTCTTCGAAATGTCGCCTAAATATGGTACCTATTAACCATAAGCATGGTTAATACTGGTTTAGTCTATCCAATTAGTAAAACAAGCCAAAATATGGTAGCTGTTTACCTTAAGCATGGGTAATAGCATGTTAGTCTATCCAATTAGTAGATATCACTAACAGATTATTGCTCTGTCTTACTAGCTATCCTTGTATAACCCACCATACAAGTTGTACTGATGTCGTCATGTCACGTTATATAACACAGCTAGCAATATATATCTGATATGAACTGTAAGAAACTATACAGCTGCTATATAAGACTCTGACACATAAAAAAAACATGTTAAAAAGCCAAAATTAGTATAGAGCCCCCCCCCCCCCCCCGTCAAATACACCCGCTTATAATTCTAAACTAGTTTATGATAACACATCCACTCGAGTTGGTGAAGTTGAAGGTAGACAAGTGAAATGATATGAAATAAGGTTTAACGTCCTACTGTTCTGCACCGACTGGGCTAATGAAGACGGGAATATACGACAAACAGTGTGTTATAAGTGAAATTTTGCCCGGATAGCGGAGCTGACTCTTATTTCGAATTCCAATTGTTAAGGTTTTTTTTAAGGTCCCCGCCAATGTGTCTACGGGTCCCCGGATAGTCGTCCTATCCGAACGCCTACACACGTTGCCCCGTGCCCGTACCACTGACAAGGAGGAAATATGCCGGAAAAAAAACGATGAACTTTCTTGGCCAACGATATGAGACCTCCAGGTTAGCGAGCCGACGTCCTACCCACTGAGCAACCGTGGCTGTCATGGGTTCTTTTACGTGTCCGACAACATTTAACGTCTTACTAATCACCACCGACTGCAATGAGGGGCCTTCTTTTATTTCGAATTCCAGTTGCCATGGATTCTTTTACGTGCCCGACAACGTGAAGACTGCAAAATGTCCCTCATAGTACACTGTATGGCGCATGCCCGTCTTTATCAGCCCAGTCGGAGAAGAAAAGTAGGACGTTAAACCCCATTTCATTTCTTTTCTTTTCTAAATATTGAGCTGGAGATTTTGATCGCGACTTTTTTGGAGTTTTTCCACCGGTAATTCGAGACTATACTATACGCTCAGTCAACCAGTCCCCTCTTACTTTATGACTCATTGGAAAATTAAACGAAACGCGACATTTTGCGTAGGTTTATGAGCCGGATGAGTGGGAGGGGCAGAAATGATGCGCCCGAAAAAAAAATCCTTTGGTTTTGCAACCGAAATCCCATGCTATGTCCACCCGAATTCCAATCAATCAGACGTCGGCATTGACCCGATGCCTGAAATTTCACACCCCGGGAAACAAGGCTCATGCCATGTAAAATGTGGCGCATAAAGCAGAGTGACAACTCTACTATTGCGCTAAACACTGTTTATTACACTGATTTAAAATGTGTAAATGTTAAGAGTGGTACTTGAGCTTTATCTCCGATAGGAATGTTTCTTAAGAGCTGAAAATGTCATATAGATTAAATTGTCGTACATCTCTGGACACTGTATCGGCACATGGTGTACAGGAGCATGGGAATATACACTCTTGTCTCTGTCTCCCCCTCTCTCACCCTCTCTCTCTCTCTCTCTCGCTAACAAACAGACAGTGCTAGATTGACCTGTGGGCTTGACAGGATGAAACCTAGGAGGGTCTCAAGATATGAGGGTCATCGGGCCAAGATATGGGTGAGTGGAGGGTGGTGTGGGGGCTCATCGGGCCATGATTTGGGGGGGGGGGTCATCGGGCCAAGATGAGGTATGGGAGGAGGGGGGGCATCAACTAAACATTCGTCAATATCTTCAATAGTGTTTAATAGTCACTTTGATCTTCCTGTTGTCGTGAGGGTGGGGAGGGGCTTCAACTAAATCTGGCAATGCCAACTGAAAGACAGACAGAGCTAACATGTAATGTGTCTGATTTAATTAAAAAATTTAGTTGCCAGTTTGTTTTTGGTATAATCGTTCGGATGGGACGAAAAAACGAGTCCCATGTACAAATTGGCATGCTCTTTAAAGATCCCTAGATAGTTAGAATTCGATATTAGAATAGGCAGTAGCGCCGCTCTTCGGGCTAAATTTCCCTTATAGCACAGTGCATGACGTATGATCGTTTTCATTTTCACAGTCGAAGCAGTAGGGCGTTAAACTCCATGTCATTTATCATATCGTAAAATACGTTCTAAAAGAAACCCACAAACAGTTGTAATAATACATATCATTCATTTTAAACATATAAATTGAAATAAAATGACGTTTAACGTTCTACTGTTTTAAACATATAAATTGAATTAAAATGGGGTTTAACGTTCTACTGTTTGTCACCAACCGGAATAATACAGATGAAGATGAGGGACTTACTGGTTTGTGAGCCAGCGTCTTACTCTCGAGACACTGTGGCTAAGCCCGAGATTAGTCAAAAGGGGGACGATTATGTAAACGTCCACTTTAATTGAATCAAATGGCGTGGGTTCGATCCCGGCTTATTATATATATAGTGGCTACCATCGTGCTAAAAACCCGTACACGTGCAAGCTAAATGATATATTAAAAACATATCATATGTGGACGGTTAAAAACAACTCATCTAGACTGCCCAGGGTCACATCCGACATCACCCACTTTGAATTTCATATCTTTCTTTAACCGTATATCAATTATATGGTATGGTGCGTCGTTTAGTTATATATATAACATCAGATATTTTGATTTCATTTATTCAAGATGTCATAACATATATTTTACCTGTACCTTTAAATGATATTGTATTAAATTCCTTTATTTTATTTTATTATTATATGTGTAACAATCCACCTATTTATTTAATCAGTGCAAGACAATGATAGATACGGTACATTATAATATTGATATTATTAAATATTTTCATAGAATGCTTCAATAAAACCTATATTACATTAGCAAGTATTATAAAAATAACCAAACAACATTTAGAGAAATATTCATCCCTATTTGTTAAATATAATTATAATGGAGAAATTGAACTCGACTTCTCCTAACCAGCACAGAATTCTATTTGACTTGTACCATTAAAATAAAAGTGAGAAAAGTGATTTGATGAATGATATGTCTCTTTGTTTAAGAAATAACCTTTGGGTATGAAAGTTGATTTTATCACACTAAAATACATTTGTCGTATTTAGGTATGAAAGTTGCCATACTTAAATATATTTGTCATATTTAGAATACACATTGAACAAGCTCAATCCTAAAAATATATCTAAAAATAAATAATTCCTATACCCTATTCCTCTCTCTCTCTCTCTCTCTCTCTCTCTCTGTTGAAGTTGAATGCAGTCTGAATCTAATCAATTAAGTGGAATCTAATCATTAGTCAATATTGCAAGGGAGTTAAATCTTTGTTAATTTTTAGAATATAATAATTTATGTGTATATTATTCTTAAATCAGTCTGAATTTAATCAATCAAGTGGAAGTTCAGTTTACTTTTATTACAAATATTATTCGGGACACTTTATTACCTCGAAACTTTTAGATCTTTCGAACTTCGAGGTCGGGTATTCCCGAACTTAGTTTAAAATTACTTTTTAAAAGTATGTTGATATACTGTCTCAAGAGCTTGGAATCCATTTCTCAACTCTGAATGTAATATAGACAAAACATTCAAAAGCTTTTGCGTAATCTTAATAATTTTTTCAAAACAATTCATTTCACTCTGAATCTCTTCATATTTTACACTTTTGCCGAAGAGCATCTAATTCTTCTATCGTTGAACCTATTAAAGTCAAAATCTCCATACCTGAGAAATCTTTTTGGTTTCTAATTTATTTAGAATCTCATATTATTTCTCACTTGTTAGCACGCGCGCGCTGTATCACACGGTCTGTCATTGAGTCAACTGGTGGGGTTTCGATTCCCCGGTTGTACGTGACAAGGGGTAGGGTCGCCTGTCCAACCTCGTGGGTTTTCTCCGGGTCCTCCGGTTTCCTCTCACAGCTAAAGACCATGTTATGGAAATTATGGAAATAAAATTCAACCATATGTTAGTCCCGAAATGACCTAGTTTGTGTCGAGTGGACGTTAAATCCCATCTCTCTCTCACTTTGATAACTATTCAATGATTATTCCCTCGAACACCTCTTCCGAAGAACTTGTAATTAAATATTATATTGTTAAATATTATATAATAAGGTCAAAACCTTCAAACATCCCTATTTGATTTCTTTAAGGTCGAAATATTTATTGATGAGAATGCTTGAATATTCCAGAACACCCCTAAATATTCCTTCTAACGCCTTATCCGAAGAGCTTCGAAATGAAATGAAATGCTCCGAACTCGACTAATGAAGACGGGCATACGCCATACAGTGTGCTATGGGGGAAATTTATCCCGGATAGCGGCACTACGGCCTACTTTCATATAGAATTCCAACTGTCAAGGGATCTTTTACGTGCACGCCAATGTGTACACGGGGCCTCGTTTTTTCGTCCCATCCGAATGACTATTGGGAGGTAACCGCAAGACCCGGGGGAAAAGTCATGTACAAGAGGGGAATGGAAACCACGCCACTTGACTCAATGACAGACCTTATGATCCAACGCGTATGCGTTAACCATTCGGTCACGCCACCTCCCGCAATATTTGGATTATTAATCTCTCAACTAAACATCCACTTGTCACAAATGAATTTCTGACAAATTTGGTATATATGAAAAATTTAGAAGCCCAAAATGGCAAAAATGTCAGGGTATCACTAACTGGCAACCCGACGGCTTATCCAACGTATTATTGTATGCTAGTTTAACTGAGGGAGGGGTTGTTATTTCTTGATCGAACGGTTTGTATACGGGGAAGTATCTTTAAAATATTTTGTTCGTCGGGCTAGTATCAACTTTGGCCTATCTTGATATAACTGACGTGTTAGTCTTATACCACAAATACAGATCGAAATGGATTTTAATGCTTCGTCAACACAACATGGGTTTTTTTCTGTTGTCAAGGGTAGTATACTAATGAGAACAATTTTGCCCGGACAGCGGCGTTCATCGAATGTATTTTACGTGCACGCCGATGTATGAATTGAAAAGTAGTGTGGTAGTAAGCACCGTGATATTAAGGGTATATCTTTTTTTTTCTACTGAAACTTCATCTCCGCAAACACGTTCAATCTAGAAAAGTCTACAAACTGTTACTTTAGTGAAGTGTGTTGAGAGATCCGGCTCCTACTTGACAAATACGTAAGACGATATGAACATCAATACATAAGATATATAACGTGATTTAACTGACAGGTGATATATATGCAACATAGATAATAATCTTCATTCAAGTTAAACCAACTGTATATATTTATTGTTAAGTCTTATGTCAAGCTGAATAAACTATATGATTTATTGTCATTAACAAATCATTGTGTGGTTAACAGTGTCTAATTAAAAACTATAATTATATTAATTTATTTAAGGTGGCTAACGGTTGCACATACCCTCTAAGTAGCACAATAAACCCTAAAATCAATAACGTAAGGATATCGACCTATGAAATCAAAGACAATCAAACATTCTGTAATTACAATACTCAGTAGGGGAGATTATAATCTATTGTTTAATACTGTGATTATATTCAAGACAATAAATCATATTCTAAACCACAAACAAGCCATAGCACGAAATACCTTCTAGTGCCAACATTTTAATGTATCTAGAATTTTCTACATCTAGTCTACTGCATCCAGATTTTTAAAGCGCGTTAACAATATGTCATTTTGGGATTAACATATCGTGCAATTCATATTCATTTGACAATCGGCCTAAAAATGTTGATTAACTTAAAATCGACCGTTTTATAATGCTGCCATTTTGGATTTCGAAATTTACATATAGCTTTAAATTAAAGGTCTGACTATTTATTTGATTCGTTCAAACCAGTGATGTGTTAAGATAGATATAGAATATGTTAATACAGCCGTCGTAATGCTAGGCTCTACTCGATAAGTCTCGAACCTTCGTCTCGTATGATCTTAATACGAATTCTAGATATCATGTTAGGTATCACTGAAACGCACGTTCATTTCTATTTTCAAATATTTAAATAATTTTCTGGCACATTTATATTTACATACTTTGAAAAAATGAAATGAAATGGTGTTTAAGGTCCTACTGTTCCAGTCCGACCGGGATAATGAAGACGGGCATACAGTGTGCTAAAAGGGAATGTTTGCCCGGGCTGCGGCACTATGGCCTACTCTAATATCGAATTCCAACTGCAAAAGGATCTTTTACGTACACGACAATGTGTACATCCGAATGATTAGACAGTTTTCCTTGTCAGGCCCTGGTCCTGCAACCACTGACAAGGCGAAAGCACGAAGGAAAATCCCGACATACTTTCTCGGCCAGTGCAGGGATCGAACACGCGACATACAGGATAGCGAGCCAGCGTCTCGCCCACTTAGCCACCCTGGCTCCTTACTTTGAAAAAAAGATAAAAAAAAATCTAATCTGTATCTTTTAACAACGGACATGACAATGAATAGGGTCCGTCGGATACACCACTGGCAAATAAGAATGTACGTTTCCAACGTCTTCCAAAGTCCTACTCAATGAGCCAACGTGGCTCCAGAACAGTGTATAGTCGATCGGATAGGTCTAAAAAACGAGAACATTGTGCATGTAAAAGAATCCACCACTATTGGAATTGGTTAAGAGCAGATGGTATCGCCGCCTGTCTGACAAAGCTGCCCCCCCATAGCACACATCGATGGTCTTGGGTGGCCGAATTGTTAGCGCGTGTGCGTTGTATCATAAGGTCAACTAGTGTAGTTTCGATTCCCCGGCTGTTCGTGACAAGGAATAGGATCGCCTGTCCAACCTCGTTGATTTTCTACGGTTCCTCCGGTTTCCTCCGGTTTCCTCCCACTGCTAAAGAGCCCTACGCGCAAGCGAATTATTGATATAAGATTGAACCATGTTAGTCCCGAATAACTTGGTTTGTGTCGAGTGGTCGTTAAACACACTCTCTATCTCTCTCCATCTCTCTCTCTCTCCCTCTCTCTCTATCTCTCTCCATCTCTCTCCATCTCTCTCTCTCCCTCTCTCTCTCTCCCTCTCTCTATCTCTCTCTCTCTCTCCATCTCTCTCTCTCTCTATCTCCCCCTCTCTCTATCTCTCTCTCTATCTCCCCTCTCTCTATCTCTCCATCTCTCTCTCCCTCACTCCATCTCTCTCTCTCTATCTCCCCCCTCTCTCTATCTCTCCATCTCTCTCTCTATCTCTCTCTCTCCATCTCTCTCTCTCTCTCTCATCCCTCTAATGTATCAAAGCAAACGCCAAGGTTCTGCGATCTAAACTGTAAAACTATGAGAATATACGACTTTTTTTCAAGTTTGTAGTTTTTGGGGACATTTTCGCGCGTTGTTTTCACGTTTGCCGGCGACCTTGTGCATTTTCTGGTCGCCGTACGGTCGCAGCAGCGCAGTAAGGACGCCACCCCGGTCTGACGGGGGCATAAGTAAACCGGTGCCGCATCGCAATTGTATAGGCGTAGGTACATATCACTTACTGTCATACAGCCGAGGCTTGATGTTCGCCCATTCGGACATGGTGACTTTGAGATGAAATTGCTTGTATACGCCTGTCAATAAAACTATTTAATGTATGCCGTAAATTAGCCAACTCCACTGTCTTTAATCTAATATGGTCTGCGGCAGTGGTTCTCAATCTTTTTGTGCCAACGGCACACCTTGAAACACATGAAAAAACAGCGACACACCCGACTTAATATATATGAAAAATATTTGATTTTTTTGCAAAATAAAAAAAATGGCAAATCATAGACGGCATACAACTGTAGCCACAGACTAGTCATAGACACATAGTATGGCTCAAACTAAACGGCACACATAGGAAGATCTCACGGCACACCTGTGTGCCGCGGCACACTGGTTGGGAATCACTAGTCTACGGTAACGTAGCTTCAAAAGTTATCGAGATATGTTGGTTTCATTAAAAATGGTGCGAACTAGCCCCGCTCTCCCCTATAGAATGAATATAAACAAGGGAATGTACGGATTATTTCTATTTTTCTCGTGTTTTCTTATCTAATGACATTCATAATTACTGTATTGAATTGTCAGATATACTCTTACAGTCCCATATAACAACTTTTGGTCTTCGAAGGAATTATTATAGTGAGCAGAAATTCGCTCATGTATCTGTTATCAGTCGGCACTTCAGCCAGTTATATAGAGGTATGTCCCGTGTTTTCCTTTGGCGTTCGTCACTTCCGATTCGCGAATCCTGTATTACTCAGCTATCGTAGCAGTGATCTCTGTTAAAATTATATTTGGAATGTGTTTAACCAGTTCTATCACATATGTGATAATGACTGGCACCACTATTCTCCTTTAATAATGATGTCATAGGCCTGAAATGTTATATATCATATATAAACCATTAATTAGACATTTATTAACAAAACAAGACCATAATCGACTCTCGATGGCACCGGATACTCGAGATTTTAACTAGATTAAAACGGTTCCCCATTTAAAAATTTAATTTGATGCTAGTGGGCAAGGATTAGGCGCTGTGCTTTATCAGGAACAGGACGATAAGCAACGAGTCATCTGTTATGCCAGTAGAGGACTATCTAAAGCCGAGAGGAACTATCCTGCGCATAAACTGGAGTTTTTGGCTTTAAAGTGGGCTGTCACAGAAAAATTCCATCAGTATCTTTACAGCAACAGCTTTACTGTGTTTACAGATAACAACCCCTTAACTTACATTCTTACCACAGCTAAGTTAGATGCCACAGGCCATCGCTGGTTAGCAGCACTTACCAACTACAATTTTTCCATCAAATACAGACCTGGCAAGAAAAGTGGAGATGTCGATGCCCTAAGTAGATTAGGAGATACCAACAGCGCGGAAAAAGATAGATTTATTGAGGTGAACGAAGAGATTATAGGAGCATTGAAAGATATCGAAACTGCCAGTGGGTACATTCATTCCATCAGTATGTCCCAACAAGTGATTCCGGATGCCATCAAGAATTCTTCGCCAATGGTTGACACCAAGACTTGGAGACAAAAGCAGCTTGAAGATCCTTTGCTAAAGTTTGTTTTAAATGACACAGAGAAGAATATAAGACCAAGCCGAAAGCCTACATGTCCTGAAGAAGCAGGTCTGCAGAGGGAATATGGACACTTCGTCCTTAGATCCGGAACTCTTTTTCGACGGACGGTATACAAAGATCAAGAGAGGCTGCAGCTTGTTCTTCCCAGAGCATACAGAGGTGAAGCACTCCAAGGAGTACACGATCATCTTGGACATCAAGGAAGAGATCGTACTGTTAGTTTGGCGAAAGACAGATTTTATTGGCCTAGAATGACAACCGACATTGAAGAATACATCCAACAGTGTCCAAGATGTCTTAGGAGAAAGGCAACAGCAACAACATGTCCTCTAGTGAACATCACATCCAGTCAACCATTAGAGTTAGTGTGCATGGACTATGTGTGTATTGAAGAGTCCAAAGGAGGATACGACAACATCTTAGTAGTTACAGATCATTTTACCAGATATGTTCAAGCCTTTCCTGTACGTAACACCACAGCAAAAACAACAGCGAAAGCGTTTTTTGATGGTTTTATTGTTCACTATGGCATTCCCCAAAGAATTCACAGTGATCAAGGTCAACAATTCGAAGGAAAGATCATCAAAGAATTGTGTCAACTAACAGGTATGGATAAATCAAGAACCACACCCTATCATCCCCAAGGCAATGGACAGTGTGAAAGATTCAACAGAACACTACTCAATATGCTAGGAACGATGCAACCAGAACAAAAGAGAGATTGGAAGACCTATGTCGCACCACTTGTACATGCGTACAACTCCACTAGGCATTCAGCTACCGGATACTCTCCTTTTGAACTGATGTTTGGCCGTAAACCAACCCTAGCGATTGATGTCATACTTGGACTTGTCAATAATGACGATGAGGGTAAATCCTATAACACCTATGTGGATGACTTGAAAGATAAGCTTGAATATGCATACAAGACAGCTTCTGCAGAAGTTAACAAAGGCCAGGAAACTCAACAGCGGCAGTATAACAACAGAGCCAGAAACATCAAGATAGAACCTGGTGATCGTGTGTTGGTACGACGATTAGCGTTCAAAGAGGGAAGGCACAAGATTTCGGATAAATGGGAAGACATCGCCTACAAAGTGCTGAGCCAACCGAATCTGGATATTCCTGTTTACAAGGTTAAAAGTGAAGATGGTGGAAAGCGTGTACGTACTCTCCACAGGAACCATCTTTTACCAATTAGCGCCATACCAGAATGCATATCTCCAACAGCATCATTGAAACATCCAGTAGCTAAACCAAGGAAGACCAGAGGTAATGTTTCAATTAAAACCAACAATGAAGACGATAAAGGGAACAGTGACAGTGAAGAAGATGAAGAACCTGTGTATCTTGTGGTTGAGACAGACTTCCTGCCTCAGGCTAGCTCCACAGCTGATGACACAGAAAGGGAAGATGTTATCGTTCCGGAGCTTGAAGAAGTCCTTCAAGATGGTGTAGAAGAGGGCCAAGTGACACCAGTTTCCGGTGATGATCCATCAGTTGAAGAACCACTGCCACCGTTAGTTATACCATCTGTTCCTGAATCACGTAGGTCTACGAGACAACGAAAACCACCAAGTTGGCAGGCTGAATATGTGCTGGCGCATCAACAGCAGCTTGTTCCAGATTTTCAAAGACGTGCGGAGCTGGCAAGATCGTTACTTCCAGCTGACTTCATGTCTTTGCCACCAGACAGACTACGTATAGTTTTGGAGATGTTACCAACACTGTGCCAGAGAATTTTTCCAGAAATATTTCCGAAATAGTTATAAGTTTTATTTTGATTAATGTTGAGGACAACATTTTTAGTTAGCAGGGGAGTATGTGACAGAGTGATATTTTTAATATATATAGTTGGTTTTTAGTCATTTTAATCTGCACTTAATATAAACTAATAGTGGTTGTACTATCCCTTTAAACCTATTCTATACTATCCACTCTGTACCTGGTCTGTAGTGAGTTCCACTCACCATATCTTCAACTTTAACCTTTCCTATTTGTCTAGTGAGTTGTTGTATGAAAGTTTCCTTGGAGACATTCGTCCTATAGTTTTTATATGCAAAGGAAGACACTTTTCCTCTCCTTAGTTATATAAAGGTTGTTAACTGGTATTGCGTATTTATTAGTATACAAGTGTTGCTAGATGTAAATATTGAAGCTTCTTCAATAGTGGTTTGACAGTTTATTTATCAGGTATGTTTATAATTATATCTATGGAATTAGTCTTTGTTTTAAAGTGGCAGCCATGTTGAATTTCTTTAAAGTATAAGTTGATAGTTTGAAATGGGGAAAGATTACATCATTATATAGTTAAAACATTATTTAAAGTATTTCACTTTAGATATACACTTACAGTCATTTACATCACATTTATATTTCATTTACAGTGTTCCAACGTTTAAAGGTATTTCACCTTTATACCAATTGGTAGTAATTATAAAACCCCTCTTTAGGGTAAGCAATATTAGTTTTATTCTCAAGATCTAATTATTAGTATTAATTAGTATTATTATTATTTACGCTGCGATAATAAGTATATTTCATACTTTTACGAGTATATCTGTATTTCATAGTTTAAGTCACTTAAGAGAAGAGTTACATGACTTTGTATATTATACATATGATTTTATATTATCGTTATTATTACTTTTAAACCATGCTTTAATACTGTTTTTTTTATGCATTGTATTTATTATATTACTTGTATATTTGCAGGGTTTCTTTTTATAGCTAATAAAGAATTTTCAAGGAATGAACCCTTGTGTGTGGTCATTTTAGCCCCGGCATTTGACCCCTTTCAACAATATCACTATATATCAGTGCCCTGGTTAACACTGCATACATCTTGTCAAAACTACAAACAATGATAACTTGGCTGAGAATGAAGTAAATCAAGGGGTTTCCACGTGTTGCTCCATCTGTCTAAGATACGAGAATTAACATTGTCAATGGGGAAATCTTTAGTGGTCTGTGACCAAATAAATAAAACTGTGCTAACAAAATGAAACTAGATTTGCCATGGCTAGATCTTATTCTTAAGGTCAACTCAATTCTCGTCGATGTCGCTGAGATGTAATAAGTAGAGCGTGTGATTGTTGGTTAGGGTTAGATTAAGTATTAGGGCTAGGTCCAGGGTAAGGGTTAGGGTTGAGATTAGCGTTAACCCTGTTTACATCTCGTGACCTTTTGCCAAACTTGAAGTTGTCCTTATTAATTAGATTTAACCCTTTGTGCCTATCTTCCTATAAATTTTACTCGAAACGAAATATAATTTTATATACTTAATGTTGCAGTGTTTTCGGCAATATGTCCTTCCGGCACATTTAACCAAATGTGAATATTTTTGGGCATGGTAGGCCAACATTAGATAACTACAATGACTTAATATTGAAAATAACTGAAAAATAGATAAATTTCGTTTCGTGTGAAATTCTGTGTTTCAAATTTGAATTTGCTAGAGTTCAAAAGGTCAATTTCTGTTTATCAGTTTGCAGTAGAGTTTTTGGAAATTTCGTTAATAAAAAATCAACAGTAAAAAAATATTTTGAGAAAAAAAAAATAAATATGATATGTAAGTTTAACGTGTTACTAGTGCAGGTAACTGAAAATTACGAATTTTGCCGTCAGCTGAAAGAAGCAAAGCAGTTGTCAACATTTGGCTGCGTCGAGTTGTTTTGTTTAGATTTTGAGCGGATACTAAATCACCGGAATTCACTTTGCAAATATCAAAATTTGACCCCAAGGCCTACCTCTGTACATATATTTTGCATTAATATTAATAATAAATAACTTAAAAACACCGATGATCACCGGAATTTACTTTTAAAAACATATAAACACCGGAATTCACTTTCAAAATATCAGAATTCGCCCGCAATCCCTTCCCTGTTTACATATATTTTGCATAATTAATATTAATAATGAATTTCCTTAAATACACCAAAAATGACTACTACATACGCCTTTTAGATTTAATTTGGCTCTTTGTAAATTTCACATAATTGTTCATTTCGGGACTAACACTTGGTTCAATTATATTTCAATAATTCACATGCGCGTATGGATTTTTTGGAGAGGGGGCAGAGGAATCGGCTTACACTACATGAAGATCTGACCAGTTGTACTGGGAGGTCATGTCAGGTTTCATACAAACGGCTTTTGACCCTATGAAAGACATTGATTAATCAATCAGCTTTAACCTTTCTAGGGGTTTACCCACAGTTCCGTGAAGATCACGCCAAGAACTCGCCGTAACAGACCGTTTCATTAGCTTATTTCTCACATCAACTAGAACGCCTGTTACATAACAACTCTTCCAGTGTAGTAAAGAAAAGAAAACAAAATTTTGTACTATTAAAAAACATGAAACGAAATATGATTTATAAAGAACCGTTAATACCTTCAATGTGCCTAAATATTTCATGTAGCATATAGTCGATCATGACTCGAACTGGCTTTATATAACTTTTGGGAAATATTCCCCCTTATTCTTAGTTTGTTTTTTAAACGCCTACATTGAAATGTGGTCATATATTCAATTGTGTCACCCCGTCCGTCCGCCCATTCGTCGGTCCGGCGTCCACAATTGCTTATGGACGCTCTAGAGGCCAAAGTAAATATCCGATTGACATTAAATTTATACACATTGTTTAAGGTCATGAGACAAAGAAGCCTATTGATTTTCAGCAATTTCTGATAATTATTGCCAGAGTTATGGCCCTTGATCACTTCAAAATATCTTGTAGATGCTCTAGAAGCTAAAGATGATATCGGATTGACTTCAAATTTACGCGCATTATTTGAGGTCATGAGACGAAGAATCCTATTGATTTTCAACATTTCTGATAATTACTGCCAAAGTTATGACCCTTGATCACTTTGAAAAATCTTGTGACTTTCTAGAGGCTAAAGTTATCATCGGATTGGCTTCAGTTTAAGGTCTTGAGATGAACAAGTATATTGATTTTCAATGAATTTTGATAACTTGAACAGCTAAATCCATGATATTAAATGTTTCGTATACTAAACGTTAGCATGGGGCAGAACTTCATTCAAACCAAACAAATTTTAATGATTTTCTAATAATTAATTGATGAGTTGTTACTCTTAATCGGATATTAGTGTATTATAATTGTTTCATTACTAAAAAAAGTAAAAATATGTGACTGCCCGGATGATTTAGCTGCTGTGGGCGTATCTTTCCTTGCCTGGTAACCTATCTTTTTCATTTTGAGTAAATCTGTTGTCTGCATCACTACAGTCCAGGGACTGTACAGGGGAGCTGGATGGCCGAACAGTTAACGTGTGCGTGTTGTATCATAAGGTCTGTCATTGAGTCAACTGGCGTGGTTTCGAGTCCCCAGTTGTACGTGACAAGGAGTAGGGTCGCTCGCCAACCTCGTGGGTTTTCTCCGGGTCCTCAGATTTCCTCCCACTACTAAAGACCCCTACGCGCAAGCGAATTATTGACATAAAATTAAACCATATATGTTTGTCCCGAAATTACCTAGTTTGTGTCGAGTGGATGTTAAACCTCATTTCTCTCTCTCTCTGTCTCTCTCTCATTTATATTATGAGATAAAAAAGTTCATTGTTGGTGGCACAGAGATAAACTGTTCTAATGATTACCATGGGAACTGCCAGATCCAAGTTATAAACCATAAAACTACACTGTTTTTTAATTTTAAATGTAAATATGTTTAGATGATTTATATAGAGGGGGTGGGTGGAGCTGCAATTTTAAGGCCCTTCTGACTTGGGGAAAGCCCCACATTAATGGTTAGATTTTCGAAAAATACATTTTCCATGCATGGAACAATATTTCTGGTAAGTTGCAGCCATTTAACTGATGACCATATAAAAAGTCCCATTTTTAGGGCGTGGCCAGGTGGGCTTTAGGACCATCTGACTTGAGGAAAGCCCCAACATTTTTGGTTAGATTTTTGAAAAATATGTTTTCCAAGTATGGATCTTTGTTTCCAGTAAGTTTCAGCCATGTAACTTGTGACCATATAAAAAGCCCCATTTTTAGGGTGTGGTCGGACATACTTTAGAGCGATCTGACTTGGGGAAAGCCCCCAAATTTTTGGTTAGATTTTTGAAAATTGTATTTACCAAGTGTGGATCTTTGTTTCTGGTAAGTTTCAGCCATGTAACTGATGACCATATTATTAGCCCCACGAGGCGATATTGGGTGTGGTCTGACTTGGGGAAAGCCCCGGAAATTTTGGTTAGATTTGTGAAATATTTACTCCGACTATGGATACCATTGTCCCTACAAAGTTTCAGCCATGTAACTTATGACTTAATTTTAGGCCTACTTTAAGGTGCTGCTGCGGCTATACGCCCCGCCAGTGCCCGATCTGACCAACTGATTTTTACTCGTACGGACACCTGCTACGAATTTGGGTGTTCAAACCTTTTGTAACTGATGACCATATTATTTTGTCATTAGCTCCTGGACTATAAGGCACCTGTCACTGACAATATCAGGCACCGATTCAGGCTTTGTCAGACACTAAACCTCTGATGCCTGTCATTTTGTCTGGCACTGATTTGTCTTTTTTATTGATATTATTAATACATGTCCGGCGCTAAGTTGAAAATGTCAGGTACATGTACTCTTTCATTAGTGCCTGACATTTTGTCAGGTACACGTAAAACCGTTATTTCCAGGCAGGCCTGTGTACATTTGTTGTAAATTGTGATTTCTGTGTCTTGTGTGTGGTGCAGTAGCAGATATTGGACAAGACCAGTCGATTTACACTGGCCGAGAAAGTTCACATGGATTTTCCACAGGGTTTCCCCTAGTCACTGGTGCAGAATGGGGACGGGGGGAGCCTATAAAAGAACACTTGTCAGTTTGATTCCAAATCAGAGTAGGCCGCTGTCCGGACATAATTTCCTGCATAGCACACCGTATGACATATGCCCATTTTAATTAGCCCAGTCGGAACAGAACAGTAGGACATTAATCTTGATTTCGTTTCGAACGTTTAGAAATATTTTTTCTCTATTTCAGATAAAACAAATTGAACAAGTTTGATCAGGAAAAACAATGAAATGAAATGGGGTTTAACGTGCTACTGTTTTGCTCCTTAACTGAGCTAATGAAGACGGCATACGTCATACAGTGTGATATGAGGGAAATTGTGCCCAGACAGCGGCGCTACAGCCTACTCTTATATCGAATTCCAACTGCCAGGGGATCTTTTACGTGCACGCCAATTTGTACACGGCACCTCGGTTTTTCGTCCCATCCGAACGACTAGACAGCTGTCCTTGTCAGCACTCCCCCCCCTCCCCCCGTCCTGCGCCACTGACAAGGGGAAACCACACCGGAAAATCTGGATGAATGTTCTCGGCCAATGCAGGGGTGGTGAAGTTGAAGGTAGACAAGTGAAATGATATGAAATAAGGTTTAACGTCCTACTGTTCTGCACCGACTGGGATAATGAAGATGGGGATATACGACAAACAGTGTGTTATAAGTGAAATTTTGCCCGTACAGCGGAGTTGACACTTATTTCGAATTCCAATTGTCAAGGTTTCTTTAAGGTCCCCGCCAATGTGTACACGGGTCCTCGGATAGTCGTCCAATCAGAACGACTATACGTTGCCACTTGTCTGTACCACTGACAAGGAGGAAATACGTCGGAAAAAAACGATGAACTTTCTCGGTCAACAATAATGAGACCTCCAGGTAACCAAGACAACGTCCTACCAACTGAACAACCGTGGTGTCCTTTTGAAACTTGACAAAGTGAAATGAAATGAAATTTAACGTCTTACTTATCACCACCGACTGCAATGAGGGGCCTACTTTTATTTCGAATTCCAGTTGCCATGGATTCTTTTACGTGCCCGACAACGTGAAGACTGCAAAATGTCCCTCATAGTACACTGTATGGCGCATGCCCGTCTTTATCAGCCCAGTCGGAGAAGAAAAGTAGGACGTTAAACCCCATTTCATTTCATTTCTTTTCTAAATATTGAGCTGGAGATTTTGATCGCGACTTTTTTTGAGTTTTTCCACCGGTAAATTGAGACTATACTATACCCTCAGTCAACCAGTCCCCTCTTACTTTATGACTCATTCCAAAATAAAACGAAACGCGACATTTTGTGTAGGTTTATGAGCCGGATGAGTGGGAGGGGCAGAAATGATGAACCCGAAAAAAAAAAATCCTTTGGTTTTGCAACCGAAATCCCATGTTATTTCCACCCGAATTCCAATCAACCAATCAATCAGACGTTGGCATTGACCTGACACCAGAAATTTCACATCCCGGGAAACAAAGCTCATGCCCAATAAAATGTGGCGCATAAAGCAGAGTGACAAGTCTACAATGGCTTTAAACACTGTGTATTTTACTGATTTAAGATTTGTACCCATAGATCAATTTTAAATAATTTGGATTCCCGAAAACTTGATAATAAACAAAATGGTGGATATCTGAAAGTGTCACACACAATCCACTTAAAAGACAGATCCTATTTCGTTTCATTTTTTATAGTTCAAAATTTTGTTTTACTTGTCTTTACTACACTAGGATCTGGAAGAGTTGTTATATTTTTTTATTTTAAATGTTAAGTGTGGTACTTGAGCTTTATCTCCGAAAGGAATGTTTCTTAAGAGCTGAAAATGTCATATAAATTAAATTGTGGTAAATCTCTCGACATTGCATCAACACATCAACACATAGTGTACAGGAGCATGGGAATATACTCTCTCTCTCTCTCTCTCTCTCTCTCTGGTTAACAAACAGACAGTGCTAGATTCACATGTGGGCTTGGCAGGCTGAAACCTACGAGGGTCTCAAGATATGAGGGTCATCGGCTCGATATGGGTGAGTGGAGGGTGGGAAGGCTCATCGGGCCATGATAGGGGTCGGGGGTCATCGGGCCAAGAGGTTGGACGGGGGGCGGGGCATCGGGCCATGGTGTATAATATTTTAACTCTAGTCTTAAACATTCGACACTATCCTCAATAGTGTTTAACAGACACTTTGATCTTCCTGTTGTCGTGAGGGTGGGGGTGGGGAGGGGGGCTTCATCTAAACCTGGCAATGCCAACAGAAAGACAGACAGAGCTAACATGTAATGTGTCTGATTTAATTCAAAAATTTAGTTGCCAGTTTGTTTTGGATTTTTTGGGGGGGAAAACTAGAAACGGAAGATTCGTATGAAAACCGGGGAGCCACAGTGGCTAAGTGAGAAAGACGCTGGCTCGCATGGATGTAGCGGGTTTGATCCCGGTGTTGTCCAATGTCCCGTGAACTCATTGGCGTGCACGTAAAAGACCCTTGGCAGTTGGAATTCGATCGATACTAGAGTAGGCCGTAGCACCAAATGGCGTATGCCCGTCGTCATTAGTCCAGTTGTAGCAGAACAGTAGGACGCGTCCGGATAAGCGGTTTTGACGTTCACGTCCAAACGACTCAATATCGCGAGACACGGTACATACATTGCATACAAACACAGACTTTTATTTCGGAGACTTTGTTAAAATCGGGATGGTCTCTTTAAACCCGATTTCATTTCCGGATGAAACCCAAAAGATTGAACAGGTAAACCTTTGTCAGGTACAAATGTGATATCGAACCCTGTATGGGTGGTAAATTTATGATATAGTTAGTTCACTTTCCTTCAAATGCAAAAATTAAATAGAACAGTTAGCTCCCTTCTTTTCGGCAGTAATCGATTTAATGGCGACGGGCATAAGCCATGATTGAATTTTTGCACGGACTCTTCATCATGTCCAAATTTCAAGAATTTGCGAACGACTGGACGTTTTTATGAGAACTTGGACCAGTAACTGGGGTGGCGCTCTTCGAAGAACCCTAAGGCCCAGTTTTATACTACTGGGGGATACTTGGCACCCATCCATTCTAGTCACGGCTAGTTGCATATTGGGATCCCGAATATAAAGTTGAGTAACGAATAACGAGGTAGCTTCATGGATATGGTGATTCAGTTCCTTGTCCATAGGAAGCTTATTTTTTTTATCAGACTCTCGGTAAACACGAGGCTTTCCATTGATAAATATTAGATAGAGCTCTTAACAAATCACGGACATCAACGTATAGACGTTCGGATGGGACGAAAAAAACGAGTCCCATGTACAAATTGGCATGCTCTTTAAAGATCCCTTGGCAGTTGGAATTCGATATTAGAATAGGCCGTAGCGCTGCTGTCCAGGTTACATTTCCCTCATAGCACTCTGCATGGCGTATGGCCGTTTTCATTTGCTCAGTCGAAGCAGTAGGGCGTTAAACCCCATTTCATTTATCATATCGTAAGATACGTTCCTCCCACAGCTAAAGACCCCTTTATGGAGATTATGGAAATAAAATTGAATCATATGTTAGTCCCGAAATGACCAAGTTTGTTTCGAGTGGACATAAATCCGAACTTGACTAATGAAGACGGGCATGCGCCATACAGTGTGATATGAGGAAAATATTGCCCAGACAGCGGCACTACGGTCTTTTTTCATATAGAATTCCAACTGTCAAGGGATCTTTTACGTGCACGCCAATGACTAGACAGCTGTGCTTGTCAGGCCCTCTGTCCTGCATCACTCTCAAAGGAGAACCACACCGGACAATCTGGATGAACTTTCTCTACCAATGCAGGGATCGAAAACCGACCTCCAGACTAGCGAGCCAGCGTCTTACCCACCTAGCCACCGTGATCCCCTTCGAAGAGCTTCGAAGTCATTCATCTATTTCAATCAAATATAGAACAAATCTACTTTGTTTAAGAAATAACTTTAGATTTGAAATAAGCCTAAAAGATAATTGTCATACTTAGAAATCACAATAAACAAACTCAATCCTAAATATAACATCTAAAGTTACTAAATTAGATACCCTTAATGATGATATAATTGACAACTTAAATCGTTTATGAAAATATCTCTCTAGAATAGCAGACGAATTGCCGTCTGCCAGCATTCGACCCATCTTTTAACCCCCAACATAAACACCAGTGATACAAGTCCCTATTATCCAGCACTATCTAAACTATACAAATCATTTTAGTCTTGCTCATCAAGTCATCTCAAAAAATTAACATTGAAATTGGCTATTGTAAACCTTTTCACAAGATATTCTTTTAACCCCTAACATAAACACCCAATGTTTGTCAGTGATACAAGCCCCTACTATGCAGCTCTTTCTAAACTATACAAATCATATTAGTCGTGCTCATCCAGTCATCTCAAAAAATTACCATGGAAATTGGTTATTGTAAACCTTTTCACAAGATATTCTCAGCCACCTCTGAATTATAAAGTCATCAAATATTGCAATAATTGAAACATGGAAATTTATAATTAGTATTTAAAACCAGGTTTTCTCATTGACACTAAATGTACTTAAAATCTGTATCGCTCTATTGTATATAGGTGTGCAAAATACAGGCAATGATTTTATTTATATATATCATATTTTACTTTTTACTCTTTTATACATACTCAACTCTTACACTATACACATTATAAATAATTTTACTGTTCACTCTTTTATATCTACTCAACTATTAGACTATACATATTATAAATAATCAAAAATATTTGTTTTAATTATTGTATATTATTGTATTTTACTTTGCCTGTGTGTCATATATACATGTAGTAACAGGGAATACTTTGCCCGTGTGTGTCTTATATAGTAACAGCGAATACTTTGCCTGTGTGTGTTTTATATAGTAACAGGGAATAAGTAAAAAAATAAATTAAAGGTGTGGAAATTATAAAATACTGTAAATATTATAATGTATAATTATATTCTGTGAATAAATATATTACAAGCTAAAATAAATATCATTAGTATATCATGTATTATATAGCTGACTGATATAATTACAATATCATTAGTATATCATGTATTATATCATTACAATATTATTAGACCTCTACTATTGATCAATCAATTATATGTTATGACACTTCGTTTAGTCATAAAATACTATATTACTCGTCTAATGATAGCAGGTGTTTTAATGTTGATTCATTTCACTTGAATAGATGTTCGTTATACCCATTATAAATAATTACATCACTTGTACAATATAGCTTAGGTTAACCTTTGTTACAATTCTGATTCATTCCACATGGGAGCCACGGTGGCTCAGTGAGTAAGACGTTAACTCGCTAACCTGTCAGTGATGTAGGACAACGTATAGTCCTTTGGATGGGATGAAACACCAAGGTGAGGTCCATTGTACATATTGGCATGCACATAAAAGAACCCTTGAGAGTTGGAATTGGAAATAAGAGTAGGCCGTAGAGCCTCTGTCCGAACAAAATTTATCTCATAGCACACTGCATTAGCCCAGTCTGAGCTGAACAGTAGGACGTTAAAATCCATTTCATTTCATTTCACTTGAAATATACTGATTATAGACATTAATAATTCCCATCATATCTTGTAATACAGTAAACTTTGATGTTAATTATTCTCCACTATAAACCAATGATATGCTGGGTTTAGTATTAATTGGCCATCTATTATAGTTCATATAATATTAATAGTACATCATACTATGATATGCTTGGTTTAGTAGTAATTGGCCATCTATAATAGTTCATATAATATAAATAATATAGGATGTAGGTAATAGTTAACATGTACAGAAATTATTCACCTTAATAAGAGAGAGAGAAAGAGAGAGAGAGAGAGAGAGAGTTTCGTTATTAACATATTTTTCAATTTTATGTAAATGATTCGCTTATGCGTATGGGTCTTTAGAAGTGGGAGCAAAATTAAGAGGATGGGCCCTACTTCTTGTCCCGTACAAGCGGGGAATCGAAACCACACCACTTGACTCATTGCAGACCTTATGATCCAACGCGCATGCGTTAACCTTTCGGTCACGCAACCTCCCGCAATATTTGGAGAATTAATCTCTCAACTAAATATCCGCTTCAACCACATGGATATTAAAGATACATTGTCACAAATATATTTATCAGGTGGTTATTCCCAGTAAAAGTATGACATGATATATATGAAAAGCTTAGACGCCCAATCTTACTAGAAAAATACTGGATTACGCGAAAAACAGGAACTGTACAAAAATGCCAGGGTATCACTAACTGCCAACCCGACGGCTCATTGTATGCTAGTTTAACTGAGGGAGCCAACACGACGGCTTATTGTATGCTAGTTTAACTGAGGGAGAGGTTGTTATTTCTTGATCGAACGGTTTGTATACGGTGAAGTATCTTTAAAATATTCTGGCTTATCTTGATATAACTGACGTTTTAGTCATATAACCACAAAATAAAATAGGAATGTAATTTAACATTTCGTTAACACAACACAATACTACCGGCTTTTTATTCTGTTATTAAGGGATGTTATGCTAATGAGAAGAATTTTGCCCTGACAGCGGCGTTTCATCGAATGTATTTTACGTGCACGCCAATGTATACACGTAGGAACCATCCGAAGGACTAGTCAGCCCAATGGACGTTATACCCCTGACAGGTGAAACTCAGGCTTGACAAACCTCAAGGTTCTTCTCGAGAATCGAACTTAATTCCCTGACATCAATATGTTATTATCAGAATACTTAGACATTGATTTATTGTCTACGGTATCAACTCAATGGAAGCGGACGTAAATTAACCTTGGTATTATGTCAAGTATTATATTATCAAGGGAGTCGCGATGGCTCAGTGAGTAACGTCTATCATAGAGTCAATTGGCGTGGACTCGGTTCCCCGCATGTACGTGACACAGAATAGGGTAGCCTGTCCACCCTCGTGGGTTTTTTCCTGGTCTATCATATACATAGAGTCAATCTGCATGGAGTAGGTTCCCCGCATATACGTGTCAACGAATCTCGTGGGTTTTTCCGGGTCCTGAACTGCGGTTTCCCTCCACTTAACCCCATATCTATCTATCTTTCTCTCTAAATATAATCTAAACGTGACATGTTAATACTATTATAAAGATAGATCTAGGAGTAGCCCGTGTCACCAACACTAACAATATCCGTCGTCCTTTAATATAACATACATTCATAATACACCGCTAGATATGCATAGTGCTAGATATGCATTCATATATATAACATAAATATAGTCTCAATATATATCACACTATAAGTTGATCTACTTCCATACTACCTATGAATACTAACTCAATGCATGAAATTCAAACAAAAATCGAAATAATAGAACAAAATACAATACAAGGTTACGATATTCTAAAATATATAAATTAGCTGAGGTCAAAAACGGTGCTAAAAAGCAAATTAAACAATTAATCAATCAAAATAATACAGTATTTGATAATGAACAAGATATTCTAGACACAATTCACCAATATTACCAACAACTATATACATTGACGAAAACCTAATAAACTCCTATATTGAAAACAGTAACATAAATACTCTAACTAACACGGAAAGAGATTCCCTGTCTCATTTCATATCTAAAGATGAAGATCTTAAGGCCTTACAAAGTTTCAGATCAAACCGTAGCCCAGGCATCGACGGTATTCCAGGAGATTTCTATATCAAATTCTTTGACACCATAGGAACCGACCTGACAGAAGTAATAAACAACATCTATCAACAGGGTGAATTATCTAACCCAATGAGAACCGGTATAATAATAATTAATTATAAGAATAAATTGTTTGTCTATAAGAATAGAGGCGACCACCGATTACTTAAGAACTATAGACCAATAAGCCTGTTATGTGTCGACTATAAAATCATCACAAAAATATTAAGTATATGAATGAACACAGTTATTAACAAATTGATCTCTAAAACACAAACGGGAGCCGGACCAAATAAAAGCACCTTCGATAACCTGTATTTAATTGATTCAATCCTAAATTATTTAGACACACATGAAACTAATGCCTATATCTTATCGTTTGATTAGGAAAAAAGCCTTTGACCGTATTGAACACAATTATATAAAAACCCTACTAAAACATATGAATTTTCCAAATGACATTGTAAATTGGGTTACAATACTGTTTAAAAATTTGAAAAGTAAAGTTCAAGTAAATGGATCCTTCTCTCAAAATATCAAAAATAATCGTTCGATCCGTCAAGGTTGTCCACGATTCTTTATTCCTTACGTATAAATGTTGGCTCCGTATATAGCTCTCAACTAAATTAAGATAAAACCGAAATCCACCATGTTGGTGTTCGTAAACCATCCCATGACTCATTTCCTGAAAATATAAACATAAACATTAAAACAGACACAATTAAATTACTGGGCTTTTGTTTTGAGATCAATAAAATGGAAAAAAATATGGTTACCCCTCATCATGACGATTAAATCAACTATTAGTCACTGGTCTACTTACAACCTATCGATTAAAGAAAAAGTCTGTACTTGTACTGGTCACTCATTGATAGTAAGAACGTACAACCAAAAATAAACAAACACCTACCTCATATAAATTTTGAAAAAGTTTGGCATAATTTATATAAATGTCCAACACTATCTGAAATAGAAAAAGAATTTATGCACAAAATAATACACAATGCATTTCCCACAAAAGATATTCTCCACACTCGAAATATTTACGTAGATGACTATAAATGTCAATACTGCAAGAAAAATAATGAAACCTACAGTCACTTATTTCTACACTGCCCTAAATTACAGCACTTTAAATCCTTTGATACTACACATATAAACAATATACATTCCACAAAATACTTCCATATCATGTATCTCTACCTCTGGATCATATGGTCCAACAGAATGCATCCCTATATCAACAACATCTCCAACCATCTGATATACCAATTCTATACAAAAAGAAAAGAAAAGAAAATATAAATAAAATCACCAAGCTTCACCCTACTCTGCCTTACTAAATTCTCTGGTGTAAGGCAAATTATCGTTCTGTGTGAAGCTTCTAAATTAATTACTCTATTATGTGACTAAGCAGATCGTGCTATTTACTTTTAAGTTGCCATAACTTGGCATCTTAATCATCTTTCGTTTTCGTTAAATGGCACTTTCATACTGTGTCGTATAAACAAAATACCCATGCACCCACCGAAATAATTGTATGTTCAAAAGAAAAAAAAGAAGCAGGTGCAGGTTCGAAGGCATGGCAAGAGGAATATCAGTTAAGTCGTCCACGAGCAAAGTCGTCCACACGAAAAATCTGGTGAAGTCGTCCACACTCGTTGGTGCAGTCGTCCACATAGGCGTACGGGGAAATTTTTGACTGGGGGGGGGGGGGGGCGGGCGGTGGTGGTTGGTGCCCAAAAAATGTAGTTAGGTTCTTAGTATGTTACATAATAATAATAAATTCGCTGTTAAATTGGACACATTCAAGAACACAATATTTTTTTTATACAATTTTTACAAAGTACAATTGTGTGCCCAAATACGTTGGTTAAGTCGTCCACACGACATAGTTTACTTTCGGGACACATTCGCTTTATCATTTCGGAACATCTCCACGCTAGAGCGGGCCCGTTTATTAATAAACAACAAAGTAAATTGTACACTAAAATATATTAACAATCAAATATTTATTTTTTCAGTTACAACAAAAAAGCATTAACGAAGGATTTTTCAGGCGGGATATCCGTGTGGGGAAGAATCGCCATGGAATTGTTGCCACAGAGAATCATTGAATTTGTTATATTTGTGAAATTGTTATGTATTGAAATTTTATTGTACACTTTATATTAAATTTTATTGTAAATTTTGTTGTACACGTATCATCTGCGGGCACTGGATCATCTATTAACCTAAAAAATCAAATAATACAAAATACTAATTAACCAGGGACGAAATGGCTCGGATGGGACAAAAAACCGAAGTCTCGTGTATGTGGCGTGCACGTTGAAGATTCCTTGAGAGTAGGCCGCAGCGCCGCTGTCCGCTCTAAGTGTCCCTCATAGCACACTGTATGGCGTATGCCCGTTTTCGTTAGCACAGTGGGATCAGAACAGTAGTTTGCTGTAGTTTACAAGTGATTCCAATCGCTTAAAGTGGCAGATCGAGACATTAACCTAATTCCGTTCTAAACAGGGAGCCAAAGGGTGCTAGCTTACTAAGTGAGTAAGACGTTGGCTTGTAAGCATGGAGGTCGCGGTTCATCTGGATTTTCCGATGTGGTTTACCTTTGTCAGTGGTGCAGGACGGAGGGCCTGCCAAGGACAGCTATCTAGTCGTTCGGATGGGACGAAAAACCGAGGTCTCGTGTATACATTGGCATGCACGTATGCCTTGGCAGTTGGAATTATTGGGTATTATTAATTGGGTGTTATTGTGTAATTCAATACGCCCGGTCGGGGCATATTAGAAAAAATGTTATAGGCCAAGGCATGTCATAGATTTAACATTAAAATCACCTGGGGAAAGAATTACTAATTACTAATTACTGACATCATAATTATGAACATGCTTAGAGTTATAGCCCTTGATTTCACATAAAACGTATCAAAGCTATATACAGGGCTGAGTTATTGCCCGAATTTCATGAAATTTGCTAAAATCCATATCAGCGTGAATTTGACCATCTTTCTTTTATTTAAATTTGGTTTTGGTGTTCAATAGGAGAATGTCTCAGTCACGAATACGGAAGGACTCCTCACTTTTTTTTCTATTTGCAATTTTTCTATATACACCCACGCGTAATATAGGCGTATAGAGTTGTCGGCTGTCGGTCAGCTGTTTCGTTACACAAATTTACAAACCTTGACAGGATGATCCATATCCATTTATCCTGCATTGTTGCAGTTTTATAGTAAAATAGATAGGGTGACTAATGTCGTCCAAGTTTATAAAACAATCAATTATTGTACCAGGTGAGAATATATAATAAAAATACATCACCTATTGATATATAATTATATATAAATAATCTTGTCTTGGAGAGCGGCGCGACAGCTTACTCTTACACGGAATTCCAATACCTGCACGCCTGAGTAGACAAGAACTGTCGGAACAACTAGGTGTTATCTATTGCCAGGCCCAAAGTCCTGCACAATGGAAAACGGGGGAACCACGCCAGTTCATGACAGTACATTTAACCCCGTATTTATCACAGTCACACCCAATATATATAATACTAGAATGGGGTTTAACGTCTCCTCAATTTAAGACTAATTAATGTATTTTTCTTTTCAATCGCCAGGCGTGCAATACGATGGTGAACTTTGCCTGGAATGCCGCTTTTTACCCTATCCGATGGATTAGGCACATTTCCTTTGTCAATTCCGCCGGGGCCACCCTGAAAAGCGAGAACGAGTTCTTCTCGGGCCCATTGCGTGATTCGAACTCTAAAACGCAATTTAAAGTAATATTTAACTGTAAATGATGTTACATCAAAACAGCTGTTATACCTTCTTTTAATTTTCTCTACCTTAATTATGGGGGGGTTGGATGGCCGAATGGTTAGCACGCGCGCTGTACCATACGGCCTGTCATTGAGTGAACTGGCGGGGTTTCGATTCCCCGGTTGTACGTGACAAGGAGTAGGGTCGCCTGTCCAACCTCGTAGCTTTACTCCGGGTCCCCCGGTTTTCTCCCACTGCTAAAGACCCCTACGCACAAGCGAATGATTAAAATAAAATTGAACCATCTGTTAGTCCCGAAATGACCTAGTTTGTGTCGAGTGGACGTTAAACCCCATTTCTCTCTTTCACCTTAATTATGTTTTATTAGTCGCTACCCACTGTAAAATAGGGTGTTGGATGGCCGAATGGTTAGCGCGTGCGTGTTGTATCCACGTTTCTGACGTATCCCCAGAAACAGGGTGCAGGGGACTTAATAATTAGTAAATTTGCCGGTGAAAGTGTCTGATGAATCCGGTGAAATTTTCGGATTCGAATTCCGGCCCACACCCAGCACACCCGGCCCAGAAAGTCTATTATACCAGCCCATTCCAAACTCCAGTGATGGGGTGGTGGCCCGTTAAAGCTACCGGCCACATACAACATGATCATCATCGCTGCATGACCGGTTCAATACACCCCCCCCCCCCATATAATGTTCAGAAGAAAAAGGTTTTTTAGACGAATTGCACCAAATTATTTTTTTCATTTTTTGTCTGACCGGCCGATGGCCCAATCCAGCCCTGGGTGTTTCATAAGATCTGTCATTGAGTCAACTGGCGTGGTTTCGATTCCCCGGTTGTATGTGACAAGGAGTAGGGTCGCCTGTCCAGCCTCTTGGGTTATCTCCTTGTCCCCCGGTCCCAGCCCTACGTGCAAGCGTATTATTGAAAAAATTGAAATACACTGTATATGTTAGTCCCGAAATTACCTAGTTTGTTTCGAGTGAACGTTTAACCCTATCTTCTCCCTCTCCATTGTAAAATACTGATTATTTGTTTGTTCTCAAACCCCCCCCCCCCCCCGCACCAACAGTTGTAATAAAATAAGTTTATTTTAAACAATAAACCACAGCACATAATTATGGAAATAATAATTTATTTTGACATTAGGAAGTAATCGCTCTTTCCACCGTAAGAATATAAAAAAAAATGTCCGCCTAGTATCCGGTATCAATTTTGGCCTATCTTGATATTACTGATAACCACAAAAAACACAACACACTACTCCCGCTTTTTTCTGAAATGAAATGAAATGAAATGGGGTTTAACGTCCTACTGTTCTGCTCCTAACCTGGGCTAATGAAGACGGGCATACGCCATACAGTGTGCTATGAGGGAAATTTTGCCCGGACAGCGGCACTAAGGCCTACTCTTATATCGAATTCCAACTGTTAAGGGATCTTTTACGTGCACGCCAATGTGTACACGGGACCTCGGTTTTTCGTCCCATCCGAACGACTAGACAGCTTTCCTTGTCAGCCCCTCCGTCCTGCATCACTGACAAGGGAGAACCACGCCCGCTTTTTTCTGTTGTCAAGGGTGTGATACTAAAGAGAAGAATCTTGTCGGGTCATGGGCATTTCATCGAATTTCTTTTAAGAGCACGCCAATGTATACACGGGTGGACCTCTTATATCGAATTCCAACTGTCAAGGAATCTTTACGTACACGCCAATGTGTACACGGAACCTCGGATTTTTGGACCCTCCAAAGTATTATATTATCAAGCGAGTCGCGGTGGCTCAGTAAGTAAGACACTCGTTCGTTAACCAGGGGGTTATGGGTTTGATCCCAGTGTTAGTTGAGAAACCTATTCTGGATTTTCCGGCTTGATTTCCCTCTGTCAGTCCTACAGGAACACCGTCTACTCGTTGGGATGGGGCATGGTACTAAAATCGGAGAGTCCCGATGAACTTTCTAAGCAGGGATATATCGCCATGTGTACCCAGTCGTGTATATTATATCTAGAGGTTTATTAACTAGTTGATGATTACTACATTGTTGAAGATACCAAGTTGGAGACATACAGAGAAACACGTGAAAGTATAGCTGTGTAAACGTATAAGCATTATAATATATCTCACTATAAGTTGACCTACTTTCATACTACATATAGTCATAATATTATAATTATGGACGTAGACCGCTAGATATAGTGTCAATATGATATAGCGTGATAGTGGTAGCCTCTGTTACCCACGCTAACAATATCACTTGTACTTGACATACATAACATACATTCATAATATTATAGACGTACACCGCTAGATATAGTGTCAATATGACCTACCGTGATAGCGATAGCCTCTATTACCTACTCTAACAATATCAGTGGTAGTTGACGTACACCGTTATCGTCTGGGTGACAAAGGCAAATGTCGAAGGTCATTATATCAAAACGAAAATAGAATTTCCGAGAAACTGCAGCAAGTTTACGCATGTTCAGTCTACGGCATAAGAAAGACAAACTGTGCAAGACGATGAAAGACGTGGATTTCTATGTGATTTAGACGTTTTCGATAGAATTTCCGAGAAACTATAGCAAATTTACGCTTGTACAGTCTAGTCCGAGGAAGATACATTGTGTAAGACGATGGTATTATAGACGTACACCGCTAAATATAGTGTCAACATGACATGGCGTGCTAGTGGTAGACTCTGTTACCCACACTAACAATATCCGTGGTAGTTGATACACACAGTGATAGTCTGGGTGACAAAGGCTAATGTCGAAGGTCATTATATCAATACGAAAATAAAAATAGAATTTCCGAGAAACTGTGGCAAGTTTACGCATGTTCAGTCTACAGCATATAGCGTGACAGTGGTAGCCTCTGTTACCCACACGCTAACAATATCAGTGGTAGTAGATATACAACAGTTATAGCCTGGGTGACAAAGGCTAATGTCGAAGGTCATTATATTAAAAAGAAAATAAAAATAGAATTTCCAAGAAACTGTAGCAAGTTTACGTATGTTCAGTCTACAGCATAAGAAGAACAAACTGCGAAAGACGAAGAAAGACGTGAATTTCTATGTGATTTACATGTTTTGTTTGAATTTAATACTTTTGATTTTTAGTTCATCTATCTCGATATCAAGTATTATATTGTTTGATTTTGTATTTTCATCCAGTTTGAACTCGTATTGTCTACAATTATGTGACTTAGACGTTTCTAAGAAACTATATCAAGTTTATGCATGTTCAGTGTACAGTCCAAGGAAGATAAACTGCTCGAGAAGATGTCAGGCGAGGTTAGACGATTTGGCTAAATTTAGCAGTTTTGATTTCTAGGATATCGTATATATTATATTTAGCCTAATTGTTTGTTGTTGTTTTGTCCAGTTTATACAACCAGTGCAACAAACAGTTATTTAAAATGGCAGAGAAGGAAGTGTGTAGTATTTGTTTGAACGAATTTCAACAACGCGTGGTACTCGATTGTGCACACCCCTTTTGTTTTATCTGTTTAGAAGATTATGTGAACAAAACCTCCACTAAAGATCAGTTCCAATGCCCATTATGCCGTATTTTTTTATAAATCTCAGTGACGGAGGTCTGGATCGATTTAAACCTAAACCAATTAATATTCCTCAATGTGATGTATGTACGGAAGATACATCTCAATATTTCTGTCGAGACTGTGATCAATATTTATGTAAATCATGTAAAACCACGCATGATAAGTTAAAATCTTGTAAAGACCACGTTGTGTCTCGATATGATGAAACACAGATCTATCAAGCGCCTACTTCACACGAAACAATAAAGGAAAAAGCTTCGGCTTCGTCTATCACAAATCCTAAAGATTTCTGTCTGCGCCATGAAAAGGAGACCGTAAACGTATACTGTAAAGATTGTACTGTAGCCGTTTGTTGGAAATGTTTCGTGGCCGATCATAATGGACATAAATGTTTAGATTTACAGGAGGATGAAGTCAGACAAAGTATCAGACACGATTTAAAATCAATGAATGATGAATTAGAAAAACAAATCACTAATTTTCAGAAACATTATGATAATTTAAATAGTAAATTAATTGAAGTCAAAAACTGCACAAAAACTGAATGTGACAAAGTAGATGCGCAGGTTGAGAAAATCTGCTCAGAATTTCACAAAATCGGAGAAAATATTAAAAAGGAAATGCAGAAAACTGGTGAAGAGGAAGAATCCAAATTCAGGAAATTAATGGAGGACATTAAAAGACTAACAGAAGATTTAAAAGCTAGTGTTAAATATTCAGTGAATGTTTTAGAAGATTCATCCGTTGTTCAAGTTTTACAAAGAATACCTAAAGTTAGACAGGAAAAAGATGAAAGTTGTTGTAGAAAATTGGATATACCTGATGTAAGATATTCAACATTTCAAGTAGCAGAGATAGATAAAACTTTGTTAACTAATCAACTTGGTAAAATTGTAAGTTGTCATCAGAATATGATTGGTAAAGTTGTAAGTTGTCATCAGAATATGTTTGAAGTTGTTTTTAATGTGGATACTGTGCCAGGTTATGGTGGTGTGTATGGTAAACGACATGTAGTTTCAGGTTTTACATGGCGTATTGGTGTGGATAAACTAGGATCATCTTTATTCTCTTTTGTATTAAACCTGAATGACGTAGAAGATAAAAGTATTACGTCATGTAAAGTTGACGTCACATATAAACTTATAAATAAAACAGATGATAGACAATCTGTAGTTAAACAATGTAATTGGACTGTTGTACCTGGTGGTAGTACTTATGTTACTCCTATTATTGACTGGAAGAGACTCAGTAATCCTGGCAGTGGATTTATTGATGATCATAGAAACTTTACAATTCAAGTAACAATTAATGACATAACTGACATTAAAAGACGTTAATAATTAGACTACTGTTATGGCTGAATTATTGTTAAATAATGTTTTGTTTACGGTGTAAGGGAGATAACATTATTTCTATCCGAAATGGAATAAATTATGGTCAATCGCTGGAAGAAGTAGTTGATAGTTTTTTTCAGATGGAACTTTAATACATGTATAATATCATTCCATATTATAATAAAAAATGATTCCAGATGGAGCTAAAATACGTGTATAATATCTTTCCATATTAGAATAATAATTGTAAACTCTTTGTATTGTTGTTTTATTATGAAGCACTGGTAGTAACCAACAGGTCAAGGGAAACAAAACAAGTTACTGAAAACAGGCATTCCAACCCATTCTTGTTCGACACCGGCTTTGACTGAGAAAGTTGAACAATTTCCAGCCTGTTTTCCACTTTGTTAGGAAAAACGTGTAGTTACCATTTTTAAAACAGTTCTTGATCTTGAAGTCTGTTAACTTACATTAATGCAATAAGAAAAAAACCTGTGCGCCGTTAATATAGAGGTAGCAGTTTACTGTTAAAGGTACACCAGTGGGAGGAAACCGGTGGACCCAGGGAAAACCCAAGAGGTTGGACAGGCGATCCTACTCATTGTCATGAACAAGCAGGGAATCGAAACCACGCCACTTCACTCAATGAGAGACCTTATGATGCCACGCGCACGCATTAACCATTAGGCAACCCAACCACCTCTCACTAGAAGATAGGATAGAGGGTTACAAATCTGATCACAAATTTGTATTAATACCTACTTTAAATTAATAGCTGACTTATTTGGGTAGAAACGCCATTGTACGGACTAAATTCTCCCCTGTGCATTGCATTGTGAATCGTTATGTAAAAAAGTGAAGCAAAGTCTCTATATATTGGTGAGATTACAAGATTGTACCAAGGGTTAAGTAATTATCAGGAATTGTTCTTCTTATATAAAATATTCTTCGAAATGTCGCCTAAATATGGTACCTATTAACCATAAGCATGGTTAATACTGGTTTAGTCTATCCAATTAGTAAAACAAGCCAAAATATGGTAGCTGTTTACCTTAAGCATGGGTAATAGCATGTTAGTCTATCCAATTAGTAGATATCACTAACAGATTATTGCTCTGTCTTACTAGCTATCCTTGTATAACCCACCATACAAGTTGTACTGATGTCGTCATGTCACGTTATATAACACAGCTAGCAATATATATCTGATATGAACTGTAAGAAACTATACAGCTGCTATATAAGACTCTGACACATAAAAAAAACATGTTAAAAAGCCAAAATTAGTATAGAGCCCCCCCCCCCCCCTCAAATACACCCGCTTATAATTCTAAACTAGTTTATGATAACACATCCACTCGAGTTGGTGAAGTTGAAGGTAGACAAGTGAAATGATATGAAATAAGGTTTAACGTCCTACTGTTCTGCACCGACTGGGCTAATGAAGACGGGAATATACGACAAACAGTGTGTTATAAGTGAAATTTTGCCCGGATAGCGGAGCTGACTCTTATTTCGAATTCCAATTGTTAAGGTTTTTTTAAGGTCCCCGCCAATGTGTCTACGGGTCCCCGTATAGTCGTCCTATCCGAACGCCTACACATGTTGCCCCGTGGCCGTACCACTGACAAGGAGGAAATATGCCGGAAAAAAAACGATGAACTTTCTTGGCCAACGATATGAGACCTCCAGGTTAGCGAGCCGACGTCCTACCCACTGAGCAACCGTGGCTGTCATGGGTTCTTTTACGTGTCCGACAACATTTAACGTCTTACTAATCACCACCGACTGCAATGAGGGGCCTTCTTTTATTTCGAATTCCAGTTGCCATGGATTCTTTTACGTGCCCGACAACGTGAAGACTGCAAAATGTCCCTCATAGTACACTGTATGGCGCATGCCCGTCTTTATCATGTCCACCCGAATTCCAATCAACCAATCAATCAGACGTCGGCATTGACCCGATGCCTGAAATTTCACACCCCGGGAAACAAGGCTCATGCCATGTAAAATGTGGCGCATAAAGCAGAGTGACAACTCTACTATTGCGCTAAACACTGTTTATTACACTGATTTAAAATGTGTAAATGTTAAGAGTGGTACTTGAGCTTTATCTCCGATAGGAATGTTTCTTAAGAGCTGAAACTGTCATATAGATTAAATTGTCGTACATCTCTGGACACTGTATCGGCACATAGTGTACAGGAGCATGGGAATATACACTCTGTCTCTGTCTCCCCCTCTCTCACCCTCTCTCTCTCTCTCGCTAACAAACAGACAGTGCTAGATTGACCTGTGGGCTTGACAGGATGAAACCTAGGAGGGTCTCAAGATATGAGGGTCATCGGGCCAAGATATGGGTGAGTGGAGGGTGGTGTGGGGGCTCATCGGGCCATGATTGGGGGGGGGGGGGTCATCGGGCCAAGATGAGGTATGGGAGGAGGGGGGGGGGGCATCAACTAAACATTCGTCAATATCTTCAATAGTGTTTAATAGTCACTTTGATCTTCCTGTTGTCGTGAGGATGGGGAGGGGCTTCAACTAAATCTGGCAATGCCAACAGAAAGACAGACAGAGCTAACATGTAATGTGTCTGATTTAATTAAAAAATTTAGTTGCCAGTTTGTTTTTGGTATAATCGTTCGGATGGGACGAAAAAACGAATCTTATGTACAAATTGGCATGATCTTTAAAGATCGCTAGATAGTAAGAATTCGATATTAGAATAGGCAGTAGCGCCGCTCTTCGGGCTAAATTTCCCTTATAGCACAGTGCATGACGTATGATCGTTTTCATTTTCACAGTCGAAGCAGTAGGGCGTTAAACTCCATGTCATTTATCATATCGTAAAATACGTTCTAAAAGAAACCCACAAACAGTTGTAATAATACATATCATTCATTTTAAACATATAAATTGAAATAAAATGACGTTTAACGTATTAAACCTGATTGACGTAGAAGAAATCCAACTGCCAAGGGATCTTTTACGTGTAGGCCAATGTATACGCGGGTTGTTTTAAGGCCCTCGGTCCTGTATCACTTTCAAGGGGAAACCAGGCGACCTCTAGGCTAGCGAGCCAGTGTCTTACCCACTTGACCACCATGGTTCCCTCTCCTATTTATAAGCCCGTACGAACACTATAAAGATATTCGGAGGTTGGTTGACCGAATGCTTAACGCGTGCGCGTTTAATAGATGGCCTGCCATTGATCAAGTAGAGTCGTCTAGCCAAGATCGTGGGTTTTCACCGGATCCTCCATTTTCCTACTATTGCTAAAGACCCCTTCGCTCAAGCGAATTATTGAAATAAAATCAAACCATTTATGTTAGTCCCGAAATGACCTAGTTTGAGTCGAGTGGACGTTAGACCTCATTTCAAAGATTCAAAGAGCCATAGAAACACACTTTCCAGTGATGTATGACACAATAACTGGAACCTCGTATTAAGACCGGTAATTTGACATTTGTTGGACATTCTCCCAAATGGTTAGTGCGCACTGTAATTGAATAAACTGGCGTGGTTTCGATATCCCGGTTGTAGGAGTAGGGTCGCCTGTCTTACCTTGTGGATTTTCTCTGGGCCTCCGGTTTCCTCCCAATGCAAAAGACCCGTACACACCAGAGAATTATTGAAATAATATTGAACCACTGTCCCGAAATGACCTAATTTGTGTCGATTGGACGTCAAACCTCATTTCTCCCTCTCTCTCTCCCCCACCGCCCCCTCTCTCTCTCTCTCTCTCTCTCGTTAACTAACAGAGAGTGCTAGATTTACCTATAGGCTTGGCATGCTGAAACATAGGAGGGCCTCAAGATATGGGGGTCATCGGGCCAAGATAGTGGTGAGGGGAGGGGGGGGGGGCTCATCGGACCAAGATAGGGGTGGGGTCATCGGGCCATGGTGTATAATATTTTGACTGTAGTCTTAAACATTCGTCACCATCGTCAATAGTGTTTAACAGATACTTTGATCTTCCTGTTGTCGTGAGGGTGGGTGGGGAGGGGGCTTCATCTAAATCCGGCAATCCCAACAGCAAGGCAGACAGAGCAAACATGTAATGTGTCTGATTTAATTCAAAAATTTAGTTGCCAGTTTGTTTTTGTTTTTGTGTTTTTTAAACTAGAAACGGAAGTTTCGTATGAAAACCTGGGAGCCACAGTGGCTAAGTGAGTAAGATGCTGGCTCACATGAACATATTGGCGTGCACGTAAAAGAACCTTGGCAGTTGGAATTCGATATTAGAGTAGGCCGTAGCACCAAATGGCGTATGCCCAGTTGTAGCAGAACAGTAGGACGCGTCCGGATAAGCGGTTTTAACGTTCACGTCCAAACGATTCAATATCTTTAGACAAGGTAAATACATTGCATAAAAACACGGACATTTATTTCTGAGACTTTTTTTTCAAATCGGAATGGTCCCTTTCAACCAGATTTCATTTCGGATGAAACCCAACAGATTGAACAGATGACATTATCAAAACTTTATCACGTACAAATGTGATATCGAACCCTGTATCGGTGGTTAAGTTATGATAAAATTAGTATAGTCAGTTCCTTGTCCATAGTAATATCGTGTTTGTTTTTTATCAGATTCTCGGTAAACACGAGGCTTTCCATTGATAAATATTAGATAGAGCTCTTAACAAATCACGGACATCAACGAATAGTCGTTTGGATGGGACGAAAAAACGAGTCACATGTACAAATTGGCATGCTCTTTAACGATCCCTTGGCAGTTTGAATTCGATATTAGAATAGGCAGTAGCGCTGCTGTCCAGGTTACATTTCCCTCATAGCACTCTGCTTGGCGTATGTCCGTTTTTATTTGCCCAGTCAAAGAAGTAGGGCGTTAAACTCCATTTCATTTATCATATCGTAAGATACGTTCTAAAAGAAACCCACAAACAGTTGCAATAATACATATCATTCATTTTAAACATATAAATTGAAATAAAATGGGGTTTAAGGGTCTACTGTTTTAAACATATCAATTGCAATAAAATGGGGTTTAACGTTCTACTGTTTGTCACCAACCCGGGATAATACGGATGAGGATGAGGGACTTACTGGTTTGTGAGCCCACGGGGGACGATTATTTAAACTACCCAGGGTCACATCCGACATCACCCACTTTGAAGTTCGATAGCCATGAATTCCATTATTTTTCAATCCTATATCAATTATATGGTATGTTGCGTCGTTTAGTTATAAATAAATATGATTATATCACGACTGATTTATTTATTTTGATTTCGTTTATTCAAGATGTCATAACATATATTTTACCTGTACCTTTAAATGATATTGTATTAAATTCCTTTATTTTATTTTATTATTATATGTGTAACAATCCACCTGTTTATTTAATCAGTGCAAGACAATGATAGATACGGTACATTATAATATTGATATTATTAAATATTTTCATAGAATGCTTCAATAAAACCTATATTACATTAGCAAGTATTATAAAAATAACCAAACAACATTTAGAGAAATATTCATCCCTATTTGTTAAATATAATTATAATGGAGAAATTGAACTCGACTTCTCCTAACCAGCACAGAATTCTATTTGACTTGTACCATTAAAATAAAAATGAGAAAAGTGATTGGATGAATGATATGTCTCTTTGTTTAAGAAATAACCTTTGGGTATGAAAGTTGATTTTATCACACTAAAATACATTTGACGTATTTAGGTATGAAAGTTGCCATACTTAAATATATTTGTCATATTTAGAATACACATTGAACAAGCTCAATCCTAAAAATATATCTAAAAATAAATAATTCCCATACCCTCTCTCTCTCTCTCTCTCTCTCTGTTGAATGCAGTCTGAATCTAATCAATTAAGTGGAATCTAATCATTAGTCAATATTGCAAGGGAGTTAAATCTTTGTTAATTTTTAGAATATAATAATTTATGTGTATATTATTCTTAAATCAGTCTGAATTTAATCAATCAAGTGGAAGTTCAGTTTACTTTTATTACAAATATTATTCGGGACACTTTATTACCTCGAAACTTTTAGATCTTTCGAACTTCGAGGTCGGGTATTCCCGAACTTAGTTTAAAATTACTTTTTAAAAGTATGTTGATATACTGTCTGAAGAGCTTGGAATCCATTTCTCAACTCTGAATGTAATATAGACAAAACATTCAAAAGCTTTTGCGTAATCTTAATAATTTTTTCAAAACAATTCATTTCACTCTGAATCTCTTCATATTTTACACTTTTGCCGAAGAGCATCTAATTCTTCTATCGTTGAACCTATTAAAGTCAAAATCTCCATACCTGAGAAATCTTTTTGGTTTCTAATTTATTTAGAATCTCATATTATTTCTCACTTGTTAGCACGCGCGCGCTGTATCACACGGTCTGTCATTGAGTCAACTGGTGGGGTTTCGATTCCCCGGTTGTACGTGACAAGGGGTAGGGTCGCCTGTCCAACCTCGTGGGTTTTCTCCGGGTCCTCCGGTTTCCTCTCACAGCTAAAGACCCCGTTATGGAAATTATGGAAATAAAATTCAACCATATGTTAGTCCCGAAATGACCTAGTTTGTGTCGAGTGGACGTTAAATCCCATCTCTCTCTCTCTCTCTCTCACTTTGATAACTATTCAATGATTATTCCCTCGAACACCTCTTCCGAAGAACTTGTAATTAAATATTATATTGTTAAATATAATATAATAAGATCAAAACCTTCAAACATCCCTATTAGATTTCTTTAAGTTACAAAATTTATTGATGAGAATGCTTGAATATTCCAGAACATCCCTAAATATTCCTTCTAACACCTTCCCCGAAGAGCTTCGAAATGAAATGAAATGCTCCGAACTCGACTAATGAAGACGGGCATACGCCATACAGTGTGCTATGGGGGAAATTTATCCCGGATAGCGGCACTACGGCCTACTTTCATATAGAATTCCAACTGTCAAGGGATCTTTTACGTGCACGCCAATGTGTACACGGGACCTCGTTTTTTCGTCCCATCCGAATGACTAGACAGCTGTGCTTGTCAGGCCCTCTGTCCTGCATTACTGACAAGGGGAAACCACGCCGGAAAATCTGGATGAATATTCTCGGCCAATGCAGGGATCGAAAACCGACTTCCAGGATAGCGAGCCAGCGTCTTACCCACCTAGCCACCGTGATCCCCTCCGAAGAGCTTCGAAGTCTTTCATCTATTTCAATCTAATATAGAACAAATCTACTTTGTTTAAGAAATAACTTTAGATATGAAATAAGCCTAAAGGGTAATTGTCATACTTAGAAATCACAATAAAAAAACTCAATCCTAAATATAACATCTAAAGTTACTAAATTAAATACCCTTAAAGTTGATATAACTGACAACTTAAATCCTTTATTAAATATCTCTATAGAATAGCAGACGAATTGCCGTCTGCAAGCATTCGACCCATCTTTTAACCCCTAACATAAACACCCAATGTTTGTCAGTGATACAAGCCCCTACTATCCAGCTCTTTCTAAACTATACAAATCATATTAGTCTTGCTCATCCAGTCATCTCAAAAATTACCATGGAAATTGGTTATTGTAAACCTTTTCACAAGATATTCTCAGCCAACTCTGAATTATAAACAATTTTCTTGCTTACATTATCTTTATTTGCTATTGAAGTCACCAAATATAGTAACTTTTGAAACATTAAGAGCCATATTTTAAAATTTGAAGCATATTTTCAGATAGACACTATGTACTCAACAGCCAAAAACCTTTACACTCCAAAATCCCACTGCCAACCTGTTTAATTAGAAAATATCTGCAAATTATTTATTTAATGTAATTCTTTTTCTCTATATAATCTTCATTTAGACGTAAAGTCATCAAATATTGCAATAATTGAAACACTGAAATTTATAATTAGTATTTAAAACCAGATTTTCTTATTGACACTAAATGTACTTAAAATCTGTATCGCTCTATTGTATATAGGTGTGCAAGATACAGGCACTGATTTTATTTGTATATATTATATTTTACTTTTTAATCTTTTATACATACTCAACTCTTATCCTATACATATTATAAATAATCAAAAATACCTGTTTTTATTATTGTATATTACTGTATTTTACTTTGCCTGTGTGTCTTATATAGTAACAGTGAATAAGTAAAAAATAAATTAAAGGTGTGGAAATTATAAAATACTATAAATATTATAATGTATAATTATATTCTGTGAATAAATATATTACAAGCTAAAATAAATATTAATAAATCATGTATTATATACCTGACTGATATCATTACAATATCATTAGACATCTACTACTAATCAATCAAATTATATGTTATGATACCTCGTTTAGTCATAAAATACTATATTACTCGTCTTATGATAGCAGGTGTTTTAATGTTGATTCATTTCACTTGAATAGAAGTTCATTATACCCATTATAAATAATTACATCACTAGTACATTATAGCTTAGATTAACATTTGTTACAATTGTGATTCATTCCACATGGGAGCCACATTGGATCAGTGAGTAAGACATTAACTCGCTAACCTGGAGGCCCCATGTTTAACCAATGCGTTGATCGAGAAAGTCCGCCCATGTCAGTGGTGTAAGACGGAGGGCCTAGCAATGGACACCGTAAAGTCTTATGGATGGGACGAAAAACCGAGGTGAGGTTCCGCGAACACAGTGGCGTGTACGTAAAAGAACCCTTGACAGTTGGAATTGGAAATAAGAGTAGGCTGTAGAGTCACTGTCCGTGCAAAATTTCCCTCATAGCACACTGTATGGCGTATGTCAGGTATATAATACATGATTTATTAATATTTATTTTAGCTTGTAATATATTTAGTATACTAATGAGAACAATTTTGCCCGGACAGCGGCGTTCATCGAATGTATTTTTCGTGCACGCCGATATATGAATTGAAAAGTAGTGTTTAACCAATGCGTTGATCGAGAAAGTCCGCCCACATCAGTGGTGTAAGACGGAGGGCCTAGCAATGGACACCGTAAAGTCTTATGGATGAGACGAAAAACCGAGGTGAGGTTCCGCGAACACAGTGCCGTGTACGTAAAAGAACCCTTGACAGTTGGAATTGGAAATAAGAGTAGGCCGTAGAGTCACTGTCCGTGCAAAATGTCCCTCATAGCACACTGTATGGCGTATGTCTGTCTTCATTAGCCCAATCGGATCAGAACAGTAGGACGTTAAAATCCATTTCATTTCATTCCACTTGAAATATCCTGATTATAGAAGTTGACAATTCCCATCATAGCTTGTAATACAGTAAACTTTGATGTTGGTTATCCCCCACTATAAACCAATGATATGCTTGGTTTAGTACTAATTGGTTATCTATTGAAATGAAATGAAATGAAATGGAGTTTATCGTCCTACTGTTCTGCTCCTAACCTGGGCTGATGAAGACGGGCATACGCCATAGAGTGTGCTATGAGGGAAATTTTGCCCGGACAGCGGCACTACGGCCTACTCTTATATCGAATTCCAACTGCCAAGGGATCTTTTACGTGCACGCCAATGTGTACACGGGACCTCGGTTTTTCGTCCCATCCGAATGACTAGACAGCTTTCCTTGTCAGCCACTCCGTCCTGCATCACTGACAAGGTAGAACCACTCCGGAAAATCTGGATGAACTTTCTCGGCCAATGCAGGGATCGAACACCCGACCTCCAGGCTAGCGTGGTTATCTATTATAGTTCATATAATATTAATAGTACATCATACTATGATATGCTTGGTTTAGTATTAATTGGTTATCTATTATAGTTCATATAACATTAATAGTACATTATACTATGACATGCTTGGTTTAGTATTAATTGGCCATCTATTATAGTTAATATAATATTAATAGTACATCATACTATGATATGCTGGGTTTAGTATTAATTGGCCATCTATTATAGTTCATATAATATTAATAGTATATCAAACTATGATATGCTTGGTTTAGTATTAATTGGCCATCTATTATAGTTCATATAATATTAATAATATAGGATGTAGGTAATAGTAAACATGTACAGTAATTATTGACTTTAATAAAGTTCAAATATCAATAATACATAGAGGATATTTGTCGTTTTAGAGTGAATAACATATTTTATTTCATCGAGAAGCAAGAAAACTTATATTTTCACGAATGCGTAGCATGAGTGAAAATATAAACGTTTTCTTGCTTAGAGATGAAATAAAATATGTTATTCACGACAAAACGACAAATGTTCTATTTATTTTATGATTTTACAATCATTTTAGGTAAAAACAACATGGACTACTGCTAGCCAGTGGAATAACACTTTTATTTCACTGATAAAACGCGGTATTCCACTACTGATCATAAAATAAATGATTATAGTCAATCGTTAAATGTAACGGTTCATTAGTATAATTAGAGAGAGAGAGAGAGAGAGAGAGAGAGAGACTGACTAACATATTGTTTAATTTTATGTAAATGATTCATCTAGTCTACTGCATCCAGATTTTTAAAGCGCGTTAACAATATGTCATTTTGGGATTAACATATCGTGCAATTCATATTCATTTGACAATCGGCCTAAAAATGTTGATTAACTTAAAATCGACCGTTTTATAATGCTGCCATTTTGGATTTCGAAATTTACATATAGCTTTAAATTAATGGTCTGACTATTTATTTGATTCGTTCATACCAGTGATGTGTTAAGATAGATATAGAATATGTTAATACAGCCGCCGTAATGCTAGGCTCTACTCGATAAGTCTCGATCCTTCGTCTCGTACATGATCTTAATACGAATTTTAATACGAATTCTAGATATCATGTTAGGTATCACTGAAACGCACGTTCATTTCTATTTTCAAATATTTAAATAATTTTCGGGCACATTTATATTTACATACTTTGAAAAAATGAAATGAAATGGTGTTTAAGGTCCTACTGTTCCAGTCCGACCGGGATAATGAAGACGGGCATACAGTGTGCTAAAAGGGAATGTTTGCCTGGGCTGCGACACTATGGCCTACTCTTATATCGAATTCCAACTGCAAAAGGATCTTTTACGTACACGACAATGTGTACACCCGAATGATTAGACAGTTTTCCTTGTCAGGCCCTGGTCCTGCAACCACTGACAAGGCGAAAGCACGAAGGAAAATCCCGACATACTTTCTCGGCCAGTACAGGGATCGAACACGCGACATACAGGATAGCGAGCCAGCGTCTCGCCCACTTAGCTACCCTGGCTCCTTACTTTGAAAAAAAAATCTAATCTGTATCTTTTAACAACGGACGTGACAATGAATAGGGTCCGTCGGATACACCACTGGCAAATAAGAATGTACGTTTCCAACGTCTTCCAAAGTCCTACTCAATAAGCCAACGTGGCTCCAGAACAGTGTATAGTCGATCGGATAGGTCTAAAAAACGAGGACATTGTGCACGTAAAAGAATCCACCACTATTGGAATTGGTTAAGAGCAGATGGTATCGCCGCCTGTCTGACAAAGCTGCCCCCCCCCCGCCATAGCACACATCGATGGTCTTGGGTGGCCGAATTGTTAGCGCGTGTGCGTTGTATCATAAGGTCAACTAGTGTAGTTTCGATTCCCCGGCTGTTCGTGACAAGGAATAAGATCGCCTGTCCAACCTCGTTGATTTTCTACGGGTCCTCCGGTTTCCTCCCACTGCTAAAGAGCCCTACGCGCAAGCGAATTATTGAAATAAGAATGAACCATGTTAGTCCCGATTAACTTGGTTTGTGTCGAGTGGTCGTTAAACCACATCTCTCTCTCTCTCTCTCTCCCTCCATCTCTCTCTCTCATATTACAAACATTGTTCATTACATGTAAACACGTCAAGTAAAGACAGTCATGTAAAATGAATGCCGTACCAATTATTTATATATACTATTCAAAAAAAGTAGGGGATATTTGATTTTTAAGTGTTATTAAAGTCACCTAATGAAACTGACGAAGAAACAAATGACAAAATGAAATGAAGTTCACATTCATCGATTTATTCCAAATGATCGTTAGACTAAGTAAGGCACAGACTGACCATTATAAGGGTAAAATGATACCCGGGGTCAAACAGCAAAGTTACCACAGCATCACAACCAAGTCAGTAACGGGTAAATCCTCCTCTGTTTGCCAAACAAGCATTGATCCGACGTGGCATACTCCTAATGAGACATCTAAGGTCATTTTGGTCCAGATTGTCCCATTCCTGTTGCAACGCAGCAGCAAGTTCTTGGACATTGGCAGGACGTTGTTGACGTTGACGTAACCTCTGTCCAAGCATGTCCCAGACATGCTCGATGGGGGAGAGGTCGGGACTCAGTGCTGGCCAAGGTAATGTGGTGATGTTCTGTTGTTGGAGGTAACCTGTAACGATCCTGGCCCTGTGACATCTTGCGTTGTCATCCTGGAAGATAAAACGGCGGCCATGACGTCGTGCGAACGGCACAACATGGACTGCCAAGATGTTGTCCCGGTAGTACTGGCCTGTAACACGCCCTGCAACAACATGTAAAGCCGTTCTTCCAGCAACAGTGATGCCTCCCCACACCATAACAGAACCACCCCCAAATCGATCATGTCTGATGACGTTAACGTCTTGGAAGCACTCGTTTCGACGACGCCACACCCTCCTTCGTCTGTCCAAAAAATCAACAGTGAACCTTGACTCATCTGAAAACATCACATTGCTCCAGCGTCGATTATCCCAGTGTTGACGATCCCTACACCAACGACGTCTTGCCTGAATGTGATGATCTCTCAAACAAGGGATCACGCGAGGACGTCGGGCGCGAAGGTGACCCCTATGCAGTCGATTCCGAATCGTCTGGCCACTCACTCTCACACCAGTGTCTGTTTGAAGACGAGCGCTGATCTGATTTGCTGTGATGACACGATTTCTCAAGGTCAAGGTACGGATAAATCGATCCTGGGCTTGAGTTGTCGTCCTTGGTCGACCTGAGCGTGGTCTGTCCTGTACAGATTGTGTATCACGGTATCTGGACCATAGCCTGCTTATGACAGACTGAGAAACATTCATCGTCCGCGCCACAACCGCCTGTGTTGTGCCGATCTGTAGCATGCCAAGGGCACGTAACCTTTCATTTTGGGTAAGCCGACGCATATCAAAATTTGTTTTCTGGTCACTAAAACAATTAAACTGATGTTTCCACCCTGGAATTCAATGCCACAATGACTGTAACATTCAAAGTCAGAGTCGTGCAAATCTTGGGTTGGACCCCCATGATGATCCCAAGCATCACCTGCATTCCATGCGGTAGCTATTGGTGCGTTTGGACGTCACATGTAACTGGAAATGTTTCTTCTGTTAGGTTCTATAGTGACTTTTTTCGTAGTCATTTGCATATTTTAGTATTATGCCCCCAAAATCAAATATCCCCTACTTTTTTTGAATAGTATACAACACGAACAAAGTGAGTAAAATAGTAAAGACTTCCCTATTACAACCACTATATCAATCATTACAGTCACGAATATTCAGTTGTGCGACATCATCGCACTAGGTGTAAGCGGACGTTAACGACACACACACACACACACACACAACAGTAGAATCCGGTGTTAAGCAGCAGTTTATAGTGAAAAACTGTTTTCGTGTCCAAATCGTTTAACACATTATTACAGAGAGATTTAAAGTATTAAAATTCTTCAAGGTGTATGGATAAGTTGAGTGGGAGAACGACGGTAGCTACTCATTAGTATCTGTGAAAGATATCGGCGAGTCTACGAAGGTGGATAGGCCTACACCTTACAGAACAGGAGATAAAGCTAAGGTTAGAGGTCACAAGAAGATTTACAGCCGTAAGCTAGCTACAGTACCTGGTGGGTCTAATTGTTAAAGTAGCTAAGTCGGTTTATAGACATAACGGCGCTAAACCATAACGGTCAAAATAAGTCAATATCATCCAAAGTCTTCAACTTTCAAAACACGAATTATTTGTTAATTTAAATCAACATTGATATTGTGATCTTACCGGGAAAAGATGGGCTTCTGATATCCAAAATAATCATTTTAACATTGGTACACGAATCGTGTACCATAATGCGTTTCATGCCCATTTTTAACAAAGGACTCGACGAACGAGGCTAGACATATTCCACAAGTCATATCAAACGGCGACCCATATTCTTATCTGGAGAGCATGCGCCATAAATACTATGTAGACTGGAATAACCAGACACTAGAGATTGCCATGCAATTGAGACTTCCCCGAACATAACTGATTTGAAATTAGAGTCTCGGTTATTCATTTTTGCATTTAATTAGTTTTCAAAAATTGTATCCCAATCCGCTAAATATCGCAGGCTAGCGATGATATCGAGAGTTGATTATGGTCTGGATAAGTTAATTAATGTCTAATTAATAATTTATATAACATTTCAGGCCTAAAGAAAGACATGCAATAATCCGATTTAGCTCTTGTATAATGTCTGTTTAAGCCACGTTGATATATACCCAGATTCGTTATTTGACACATAATTAAGAAAACAAAATCATAATACAAACGCTGGATATTCTCCCTGACTGGATTCAGTCGGATTTAAAACGGGTTTGTCATTAAATTGTCGCGACAACAAAATGACCGCAGGCGTACTTCATATAGCGAGTAACATAGATCGATGGAATTTCTATATTGTATATATCTTTGTAAATACTGGGCAAAATTGAACCAACTTATAACTGATATTACAATTAGATATTTGTCTTCCGCCAGCGAGCCACGGTGGCTGAGTGGGTAAGACGTTGGCTCGCTGACCTGGTGGTCCCGTGTTCAATCTCTGCGTTGACAGAGAAAGTACCCCAATGTAGTTCCTCCTTGTCAGTGGTGCAGGACTGCAGACCTGACAAGGGACAACGTATACTGGCTCGGGTGGGACGAAAAACCGAGGTCCCGTGTATGTGGCGTATACGTTAACGATCCCATGATAGTAAGCCGTAGCGCCACTGTCCGGTCTAAATGTCCCTCATAGCACACTGGTAATGAATCTGGATTATCTATTTTAGGTAGCGTAACATAATTAAACCTGTTGCTTAAAGAAACGGCAGTAGCACCTGAATTAAATGGAGGTATGGTCTTAATCATCTAAATTTAACATAAATTTCACATTTAATTTGAAATCATTGAAGTAACTTTCTACAGAAAATACAATTGATGATCTATGTTCCTCTGATTTTTAAGCATTCCGGCTGATAATGAAGTGTGCACCTTTCCGCGATGAGATTTCAGTTGAATCGGACGAATCGGAAGAGGAATCTAAACGAGAGGAGTCTGCTTGTAGTAAGTATTTAAAAATGGAAATCATCGAAATTATATTTTGTACAGACCATTTATAAACCGGGGCCACAGGGGCTCGGTGATTAAGTCGCTGACTCATTAACCAGCAGGTCCGGGTTCGATCCCGGTGTTGGGTGAGAAATTTCCATGTAGGATTTATAAGTGGTGTAGCATGGATAGTGTGACAAAGAAGACTCGCTCCCGGTGTTGGTCGAGAACGTTCGTCGAGATTTTCCGGTGGGGTTTCCCCTCGTCATTGCAGGACGTAAAAGATCCCATGGCAGTTTGAATTCGATATAAAAATAGACCGTAGCGCCGCTGTCCCGGCAAAATTGCTTATAGCATATTGCATGACGTATGCCCGTTTTCATTAGCCCAGTCAGAGCAGAACATTTTATTTGGTTAATCGCGGTGGCGAACAAATTGGTTATTAGTATTGAAAAGTTCATGAATAAATGTATACGTCAATGTTTGATGGGTCGTCCAAACCCAAATAATATGACACATGGCGGGGCTTATAAACATTAAGATGGGATTGTTTCCATGGACGACTTTGATGTAAAAGGACCCAGACACGTACTTTTAAATCTGATAAAACACAGATCCTATTCGTTCCGTTTTTTTATAGTTCAAAATTTCGTTTTACTTGTCTTCACAGCACTAGAATCTGGAAGAGTTGTTATATAACAGGCGTTCTGTCTGATGTGAGGAATTAGTCAATGAACCGGCCTGTTACGGTGACTTGTTGGCGCGCCGTGCATGGAACTGTTGTTAAACCACTAGAAACGTCAACGCTGGTTGATTAATCAATGCCTGACGTCATAGGGTGAAAAGACGCTCGTATGACTCCTGAAACGAACTCGCACTACAGTCAGATCTTCGTGTGGTAGAGGCCGTCAAAAGTACAAAAAACGAAACGAAATATAGATCTGTATTTTAATCGGATCGGGGTGAGATGTTTGTAATCTATAAACGAAATGTCTAACACATTCGAACCATGTATGTTTTTTGATTAAATATTGGACCGCTTTGAGAGGATCACGGTGGCTAAGTGGGTAAGGCGCTGGCTCGCTAGCCTGGAGGTCGGGTGTTCGATCACTGCATTGGCCGAGAAAGTTCATCCAGATTTTCCGGCGTGGTTCTCCCTTGTCAGTGATGCAGGACGGAGGGGCTGACAAGGACAGCTGTCTAGTCGTTCGGATGGGACGGAAAACCGAGGTCCCGTGTACACATTGGCGTGCACGTAAAAGATCCCTTGACAGTTGGAATTCGATATAAGAGTAGGCCGTAGTGCCGCTGTCCGGGCAAAATTTCCCTCATAGCACACTGTATGGCGTATGCCCGTCTTCATTAGCCCAGTTCGGAGCAAAACAGAAGGACGTTAAACCCCATTTCATTTCATTTCATTTTTGAACAGCTTTGAGATAGCAATAATGTAGAATAAATGTTCGCATTGTTTTAAAAACAGTACATTTGTTAAACTAAACATACATTATGACGTCACATTAATAATGATGTCATAGGCCTGAAATGTTATATATTATATATAAACTATTGAATAGACATTATTAACAAATCAAGAGCATAATCGACTCTCGATGGCATCGGATACTCGAGATTTTAACTTGATTAAAACGGTTCGCCATTTAACAATTTAATTTAAAAATGGGAAAGCGAGGCTAAGCCCCGATTATATCAGTGCCCTGGTTATCACTGTGCATACATCTTGTCAAAACCATAGGCGTACGGGGAAATTTTTGACTGGGGGGGGGGGGGCGGTGGTGGTTGGTGCCCCCAAAATGTAGTTAGGTTCTTAGTATGTTACATAATAATAATAATATCTCTTTTGCGATGAATAAGTTCTTAATTTCTAAATCATCAATAAAAGAGAACTAAATTTTATTAACTTGTAATATACACAAATAAAAACAGTTGTTTATGTAACTGTAACTCGTGGCTTACTGTACTCCAAACAATAGAGGGTATGAGTCTTCAGATTTCTATTTAATTGCCTAACTATAGACACTCTGAATTTAAATTCGATGTTAAATTGGACACATTCAAGAACACACTATTTTTTATACAACTTTTACAAAGTACAATTGTGTGCCCAAATTTTCCCAGCATTTGGTGCCCAAAATGGGGGGGGGGGGGGCGCCCCCCCCCCCTCCCCCCAGGTCGTAGGCCTATGGACAAACAATGATAATTTGGCTGAGAATGAAGTAAATCAAGGGGTTTCCACATTTTGCTCCATCTGTCTAAGATACAAGAATTAACATTGTGAATGGGGAAATCTTTAGTGGTCTGAAAACTGTGCTAACAAAATGAAACTAGATTTGCCATGGCTAGATCTTATTCTTAAGGTCAACTCAATTCTCGTCGATGTCGCTGAGATGTAATAAGTAGAGCGTGTGATTGTTGGTTAGGGTTAGATTAAGTATTAGGGCTAGGTCCAGGGTAAGGGTTAGGGTTGAGATTAGCGTTAACCCTGTTTACATCTCGTGACCTTTGGCCAAACTTGAAGTTGTCCTTATTAATTAGATTTAACCCTTTGTGCCTATCTTCCTATAAATTTTTCTCGAAACGAAATATAATTTTATATACTTAATGTTGCAGTGTTTTCGGCAATATGTCCTTCCGGCACATTTAACCAAATGTGAATATTTTTGGGCATGGTAGGCCAACATTAGATAACTACAATGACTTAATATTGAAAATAACTGAAAAATAGATAAATTTCGTTTCGTGTGAAATTCTGTGTTTCAAATTTGAATTTGCTAGAGTTCAAAAGGTCAATTTCTGTTTATCGGTTTGCAGTAGAGTTTTTGGAAATTTCGTTAATAAAAAATCAACAGTAAAAAAATATTTTGAGAAAAAAAAATAAATATGATATGTAAGTTTAACGTGTTACTAGTGCAGGTAACTGAAAATTACGAATTTTGCCGTCAGCTGAAAGAAGCAAACCAGTTGTCAACATTTGGCTGCGTCGAGTTGTTTTGTTTAGATTTTGAGCGGATACTAAATCACCGGAATTCACTTTGCAAATATCAAAATTTGACCCCAAGGCCTACCTCTGTACATATATTTTGCATTAATATTAATAATAAATAACTTAAAAACACCGATGATCACCGGAATTTACTTTTAAAAACATATAAACACCGGAATTCACTTTCAAAATATCAGAATTCGCCCGCAATCCCTTCCCTGTTTACATATATTTTGCATAATTAATATTAATAATGAATTTCCTTAAATACACCAAAAATGACTACTACATACGCCTTTTAGATTTAATTTGGCTCTTTGTAAATTTCACATAATTGTTCATTTCGGGACTAACACTTGGTTCAATTATATTTCAATAATTCACATGCGCGTATGGATTTTTTGGAGAGGGGGCAGAGGAATCGGCTTACACTACATGAAGATCTGACCAGTTGTACTGGGAGGTCATGTCAGGTGTCATACAAACGGCTTTTGACTCTATGAAAGACATTGATTAATCAATCAGCTTTAACCTTTCTAGGGGTTTACCCACAGTTCCGTGAAGATCACGCCAAGAACTCGCCGTAACAGACCGTTTCATTAGCTAATTTCTCACATCAACTAGAACGCCTGTTACATAACAACTCTTCCAGTGTAGTAAAGAAAAGAAAACAAAATTTTGTACTATTAAAAAACATGAAACGAAATATGATTTATAAAGAGCCGTTAATACCTTCAATGTGCCTAAATATTTCATGTAGCATATAGTCGATCATGACTCGTACTGGCTTTATATAACTTTTGGGAAATATTCCCCCTTATTCTTAGTTTGTTTTTTAAACGCCTACATTGAAATGTGGTCATATATTCAATTGTGTCACCCCGTCCGTCCGCCCATTCGTCGGTGCGGCGTCCACAATTGCTTATGGACGCTCTAGAGGCCAAAGTAAATATCCGATTGACATTAAATTTATACACATTGTTTAAGGTCATGAGACAAAGAAGCCGAATAATTTTCAGCAATTTCTGATTATTACTGCCAGAGTTATGGCCCTTGATCACTTCAAAATATCTTGTGGATGCTCTAGAAGCTAAAGATGATATCCGATTGACTTTAAATTTATACAGTGATTGAGGTCATGAGACGATGAATCCTATTGATTTTCAACGATTTCTGATAATTACTGCCGAAGTTATGACCCTTGATCACTTTGAAAAATCTTGTGACTGTCTAGAGGCTAAAGTTATCATCGGATTGGCTTCATTTTAAAGTCTTGAGATGAACTAGTACATGTATATTGATTTTCAATGAATTTTGATAACTTGAACAGCTAAATCCATGGTATTAAATGTTTTGTATACTAAATGTTAGCATGGGGCAGAACTTTATACAAACCAAACAAATTCTAATGATTTTCTGATAATCGGATATTAGTGTATTATAATTGTTTCATTACTAAAAAAAGTAAAAATATGCGACAACTCTAGTTGACTGCCCGGACGATTTAGATGCTGTGGGCGTGTGTTTCGTTGCCTAGGAACCTATCTTTTTCATATTGAGTGAAGTCTGTTGTCTGTATCACTACAGTCCAGGGACTGTACAGGGGAGTTGGATGGCCGAACAGTTAACGTGTGCGTGTTGTATCATAAGGTCTGTCATTGAGTCAAGTGGTGTGGTTTCGAGTCCCCAGTTGTACGTGACAAGGAGTAGGGTCGCCCGCCAACCATCGGTGGTTTTCTCCGAGTCCTCTGATTTCCTCCCACTGCTAAAGACCCCTACGTGCAAGCGAATTATTGAAATATAATGGAACCATATGTTAGTCCCCAAATGACCTAGTGAGTGGACGTTAAACCCTCTCTCTCTCTCTCTCTCTCTCTCTCTTTCTCCCACCTCCTGAATCCATTCAATTGGTCTGATATGTACATTTGTTGTAAATTGTGATTTCTGTGTCTTGTGTGTGGTGCAGTAGCAGATATTGGACAAGGCCAGTCGATTTACACTGGCCCAGAAAGTTCACATGGATTTTCCGCAGGGGTTCCCCCTAGTCACTGGTGCAGAATGGGGACGGGGAGCCTATAAAAACAACACTTGTCAGTCTGATTCCAAATCTTTTACGTGCACGCCAATTTGTACACGGGACCTCGGTTTTTCGTCCCATCCGAACGACTAGACAGCTGTCCTTGTCAGCACCCCCCCCACCGTCCTGCACCACTGACAAGGGGAAACCACGCCGGAAAATCTTTATGAACTTTCTCGGCCAATGCAGGGGTGGTGAAGTTGAAGGTAGACAAGTGAAATGATATGAAATAAGGTTTAACGTCCTACTGTTCTGCACCGACTGGGCTAATGAAGACGGGAATATACGACAAACAGTGTGTTATAAGTGAAATTTTGCCCGTACAGCAGAACTGACTCTTATTTCGAATTCCTATTGTCATGGAATCTTTTAAATGCCCGACAACGTGAACACAGGGCCTAGGTTTTTTCTTCCCATCCGAACGACTAGACAGCTGTCCTTGTCAGGTAACCTGTTATGGACCACTGACAAGGGGGTGGGGGGCACATCGGACACTTTATGAAAATGCACTAAAATTCCAACCGAGAAGCCGTGTGTTGATCTAAAGGCTATAACAGTCCGTTCAGGAGGACAATACTACACACAATTACAACCAATAAGACAAACCTGTTGACAAGACAAAAACACACAGACATTGCAAGATATAAACAGCAAAATGAATACAAGACGTAATAGAAATAATACAACCCAAACCCCCCGCGACATTTGGGAGAGTAATCTCTCCACTAAACGCCCGCTTCCACGGTGAGGATATGAAAATATTTTTGTCCGTCCCGTTGGTATTAACTTTGATCTGTCTTGACCGAACCACAAAAATGATTGGAATGTATATTTAACGCTTCGTCAACACAACACAATACTTACGGAATTTTTCTGTTGTCAACGTTGTTATACTAATGAGAAGAATTTTGCCCGGACAGTGGCGTTTCATCGAATTTCTTTTACGTACACGCCTCACACGTGCTACCCCTGACAAGTGAAAATCGGGCTTTGAAAAATCATAATGTCCTTCTCGAGATTCGAACTCAATTCCCTGACCCATTGACTACCACGTCCATCAATATTTTATTATCAGAAAACTTAGACAATGTCTACCATATTATCTCAATGGAAGCGGACGTAAATGAACCTAGATATTATGTCAAGTATTATATTATCAAGAGAGCCGTAGTAACTAGGAGATCGAGGCTTTGATCAATGACTATGACACTCGTTCACCAGTAGATCGAGGCTTTGATCAGTGACTATGACACTCGTTCACCAGGAGATCAAGGATTTGATCAATGACTATGACACTCGTTCACCAGTAGATCGAGGCTTTGATCAGTGACTATGACACTCGTTCACCAGGAGATCGAGGCTTTGATCAGTGACTATGACACTCGTTCACCAGGAGATCGAGGCTTTGATCAGTCACTATGACACTCGTTCACCAGGAGATCGAGACTTTGATCAATGACTATGACGTCACACTCGTTCGCTAACCAGGAGGCCTTGGGTTTCCTCCCGGTCTTGTTTGAGAAATTTACTCGGGAACCAATCCGGAACATCCCGATGACCTTTCGCCGCTGGGATATAACGCCATGTGGACTCAGTCATGTGTATTTATACCCGGGGGTATTCTCTCAACGATTTATAATGTGTATTATATAACAACTATCTTCTATTATTTCTCAGTGAAACGATTTTAAATGCAGTTACTTCCCTTCGACCAGCAAATTGTTTAAAGGTAATCATCTTGACTATGGTCGAACTAACTGAATCCGAATTTCATTTAGTCCGGACCATAGTCCGAAAATACTGAACCATGCTATTGTGGCATGGTCGGGATAGTTCCAAGATGGCGGGTGTCGATGAAACGGAAGTGTAGAATATTTAGAAAGAATCTATTGATTTTAGGAATGCTTGAAAGAATTTTAAATTATATTCTTATTTCGAATTCCAATTGTCAAGGTTTCTTTAAGGTCCCACCGCCAATGTGTACACGGGTCCTCGGATAGTCGTCCCATCAGAACGACTATACGTTGCCACTTGTCTGTACCACTGACAAGGAGGAAATACGCCGGAAAAAAACGATGAACTTTCTCGGTCAACAATAATGAGAACTCCAGGTGAGCAAGACAACGTCCTACCAACTGAACAACCGTGGTGTCCTTTTGAAACTTGACAAAGTGAAATGAAATGAAATTTAACGTCTTACTTATCACCACCGACTTTTATTTCGAATTCCAGTTGTCATGGATTCTTTTACGTGCCCGACAACGTGAAGACTGTACAATTGCCCTCATAGTACACTGTATGGCGCATGCCCGTCTTCATCAGCCCAGTCGGAGCAGAAAAGTAGGACGTTAAACCCCATTTCATTTCATTTCTTTTCTAAATATTGAGCTGGAGATTTTGATCGCGACTTTTTTGGAGTTTTTCCACCGTTAATTCGAGACTATACTATACCCTCAGTCAACCAGTCCCCTCTTACTTTATGACTCATTGGAAAATTAAACGAAACGCGACATTTTGTGTAGGTTTATGAGCCGGATGAGTGGGAGGGGCAGAAATGATGAGCCCGAAAAAAAAAATCCTTTAGTTTTGCAACCGAAATCCCATGTTATGTCCACCCGAATTCCAATCAACCAATCAATCAGACTTTGGCATTGACCTGACACCAGAAATTTCACATCCCGGGAAACAAAGCTCATGCCCAATAAAATGTGGCACATAAAGCAGAGTGACAAGTCTACAATGGCTTTAAACACTGTGTATTTTACTGATTTAAGATTTGTACCCATAGATCAATTGTAAATAATTTGGATTCCCGAAAACTTGATAATAAACAAAATGGTGGATATCTGAAAAGTATCACACACAATCCAATTAAAAGACAGATCCTATTTCGTTTCGTTTTTATAGTTCAAAATTTCGTTTTACTTGTCTTTACTACACTAGGATCTGGAAGAGTTGTAAAAGACAGATCCTATTTCGTTTCGTTTTTTATAGTTCAAAATTTCGTTTTACTTGTCTTTATTACACTAGGATCTGGAAGAGTTGTTATATTTTTTTATGTTAAATGTTAAGTGTGGTACTTGAGCTTTATCTCCGAAATTAGTTGCCAGTTTGTTTTGGATTTTTTTTTGGGGGGGGGGGGGGAAACTAGAACCGGAAGATTCGTATGAAAACCGGGGAGCCACAGTGGCTAAGTGAGAAAGACGCTGGCTCGTATGGATGTAGCGGGTTTGATCCCGGTGTTGTCCAATGTTCCGTGAACACATTGGCGTGCACGTAAAAGACCCTTGGCAGTTGGAATTCGATCGATACTAGAGTAGGCCGTAGCACCAAATGGCGTATGCCCGTCGTCATTAGTCCAGTTGTAGCAGAACAGTAGGACGCGTCCGGATAAGCGGTTTTGACGTTCACGTCCAAACGACTAAATATCGCGAGACACGGTACATACATTGCATACAAACACAGACTTTTATTTCGGAGACATTGTTAAAATCGGGATGGTCTCTTTAAACCCGATTTCATTTCCGGATGAAACCCAACAGATTGAACAGGTAACCTTATTAAACCTTTGTCAGGTACAAATGTGATATCGAACCCTGTATTCAAAAATTAAATAGAACAGTTAGCTCCCTTCTTTTCGGCAGTAATCGATTTAATGGCGACGGGCAGAAGCCATGATTGAATTTTTGCACGGACTCTTCATCAAGTCCAAATTTCAAGAATTTGCGAACGACTGGACGTTTTTACGAGAACTTGGACCAGTAACTGGGGTGGCGCTCCTCGAAGAACCCTAAGGCCCAGTTTTATACTACTGGGGGATACTTGGCACCCATCCATTCTAGTCACGGCTAGCTGCATATTGGGATCCCGGATATAAAGTTGAATAACGAATAACGAGGTAGCTTCATGGATATGGTGATTCAGTTCCTTGTCCATAGGAAGCTTATTTTTTTTATCAGACTCTCGGTAAACACGAGGCTTTCCATTGATAAATATTAGATAGAGCTCTTAACAAATCACGGACATCAACGTATAGTCGTTCGGATGGGACGAAAAAAACGAGTCCCATGTACAAATTGGCATGCTCTTTAAAGATCCCTTGGCAGTTGGAATTCGATATTAGAATAGGCAGTAGCGCTGCTGTCCAGGTTACATTTCCCTCATAGCACTCTGCTTGGCGTATGGCCGTTTTTATTTGCTCAGTCGAAGCAGTAGGGCGTTAAACCCCATTTCATTTATCATATCGTAAGATACGTTCCTCCCACAGCTAAAGACCCCTTTATGGAGATTATGGAAATAAAATTGAACCATATGTTAGTCCCGAAATGACCAAGTTTGTTTCGAGTGGACGTTAAATCCCATTTCTCTCTCTCTCTCTCTTTCTCACTTTGATAACCATTCAATAATTATTCCCTCGAACACCTCTTCCGAAGAACTTCTAATTAAATATTATATTGTTAAATATAATATAATAACATCAAAACCTTCGAACATCCCTATTAGATTTCTTTAAGTTAGAAAAATTTATTGATGAGAATGCTTGAATATTCCAGAACATCCCTAAATATTCCTTCTAACACCTTCTCCGAAGAGCTTCGAAATGAAATAAAATGAAAAGAAATGGTCCTACTGTTCTGCTCCGAACTCGACTAATGAAGACGGGCATGCGCCATACAGTGTGATATGAGGAAAATATTGCCCAGACAGCGGCACTACCGCCTTTTTTCATATAGAATTCCAACTGTCAAGGGATCTTTTACGTGCACGCCAATGACTAGACAGCTGTGCTTGTCAGGCCCTCCGTCCTGCATCACTCTCAAGGGAGAACCACGCCGGACAATCTGGATGAACTTGTATCATCTATTTCAATCAAATATAGAACAAATCTACTTTGTTTAAGAAATAACTTTAGATATGAAATAAGCCTAAAAGGTAATTGTCATACTTAGAAATCACAATAAAAAAACTCAATCCTAAATATAACATCTAAAGTTACTAAATTAGATACCCTTAATGATGATATAACTGACAACTTAAATCCTTTAGGAAAATATCTCTCTAGAATAGCAGACGAATTGCCGTCTGCCAGCATTCGACCCATCTTTTAACCCCTAACATAAACACCAGTGATACAAGTCCCTATTATCCAGCTCTATCTAAACTATACAAATCATATTAGTCTTGCTCATCAAGTCATCTCAAAAAATTAACATTGAAATTGGCTATTGTAAACCTTTTCACAAGATATTCTCAGCCAACTCTGAATTATAACCGATTTTCTTGCTTACATTATCTTTATTTGCTATTGAAGTCACCAAATATAGTAACTTTTGATACATTAAGAGCCATATTTTAAAATTTAAAGCATATTTTCAGATAGACACTATGTACTCAATAGCCAAAAACCTCTGCACTCCAAAATCCTACTGCAAACCTGTTTATTAGAAAATATCTGCAAATTATTTTAATGCAATTCTTTTTCTATGTATAATCTTCATTTAGACGTAAAGTCATCAAATATTGCAATAACTGAAACATTGAAATTTATAATTAGTATTTAAAACCAGGTTTTCTCATTGACAATAAATGTACTTAAAATCTGTATCGCTCTATTGTATAGGTGTCCAAAATACAGGTAAAGATTTTATTTGTATATATTATATTTTACTTTTTACTCTTTTATACATACTCAACTCTTATCCTATACATATTATAAATAATCAAAAATACCTGTTTTTATTATTGTATATTACTGTATTTTACTTTGCCTGTGTGTCTTATATAGTAACAGTGAATAAGTAAAAAATAAATTAAAGGTGTGGAAATTATAAAATACTGCAAATATTATAATGTATAATTATATTCTGTGAATAAATATATTACAAGCTAAAATAAATATCATTAGTATATCATGTATTATATATCTGACTGATATCATTACAATATCATTAGACCTCTACTTTTGATCAATTAATTATATGTTATGATACTTCGTTTAGTCATAAAATACTATATTACTCGTCTTATGATAGCAGGTGTTTCAATGTTGATTCATTTCACTTGAATAGAAGTTCATTATACCCATTATAAATAAATACATCACTTGTACAATATAGGTTATGTTAATATTTGTTACAATTCTGATTCATTCCACATGGAAGCCACGTTGGTTCAGTGAGTAAGGCGTTAACTCGCTAACTTGTCAGTGGTGTAGGACAACTATAGTCGTTTGGATGGGATGAAAAACTGGGGTGAGGTTTCACGTACACATTGGCGTGACGTAAAAGAACCCTTGAGGGTTGAAATTTGAAATAAGAGTAGGCCGTAGAGCCTCTGTCCGAACAAAATTTATCTTATAGCACACTGCATTAGCCCAGTCGGAGCTGTACAGTAGGACGTTAAAATCCATTTCATTTCATTCCACTTGAAATATTCTGATTATAGAAGTTGATAATTCCCACCATAGCTTGTAATACAGTAAACTTTGATGTTAGTTATTCTCTACTATAAAACAATGATATGCTTGGTTTAGTAAATGGTGGGGGGAGGGCGTACGAGTCGATGAATGTTAGAAGGGCAAAATCTGAAATGCCTGAAAACATTTCGGTTTACAGACGGTAGTTCCGGTCGTCTGCGAGAGGCGAAGGAAATCCCCTTCCCGCAAATGTGTTTTCTTGCTGTTCCAGCCCACCAATGCAGCAACTTCAAAGTGATCTAATATACCCTAACTTAGGTAGATGACTCAGATACCAACCAATCGTTCACAGTCCACGGAGACGGAATTAACTGCCGCAAACTCGTTTTCCTGCTATTAAATTAACATCATTTGGTTCGGTAAAAATACGTCTAGCTATAGCTGCTTCCCCTCGGCCTCACAGGACCGCTCTTCCTGGTGTCGAGGGCAGACCCTCTCCCGAGGTCCGGGAGACCTCTCAGCCTCTACGGGTCTCTCTTGCCCCTCCGCTGTACCTCCCTGCCTGCTTGTAAACTGGGCTTTTTATATCGGTTAAGGCACGCCATAGTTAATACCATTAGTAATCAGAACAATGAAAAGTAATTATTAAGATTCACACATCTTAGCTCAAGACAAAAGCTGTCAATACGTGTTAAGCCCAAATCTTATATCATATAGACACTCTGAGTATACATGTTTGTACAATCCATTAAATCTTACATAATACTATTTCAACAACCTACACCTGATATATAGATTAAATCTTACAATTAATCTGTCACTTAATTGAGTTACAAATAAAATATGAATTCAGAATACAATATTAAAATTTAGATCCCAAATGATATTGTATTACAATGATAGATATGAAACGTTTAGACGCCCAATCTTACTAGAAAAATACTGGATTACCGTATCATCTAAATGGAAGCGGACATAAATTAACCTTGATATTATATCAAGTATTATACTATCAAGGGAGTCGCGTTGGCTCAGTGAGTAACGTCTGTCATATACGTGGCGTGTATTCGGTCTCCCGCATGTACGTGACAAAGAATATGATCGCCAGTCCAACCTCGTGGGTTTTTCCGGGTCCTCGGCTACGGTTTCCCTCCACAGCCGCATCTAACTAAATTTCCGCTTCAACCACAAGGATGTTAAAGATACATTGTCACAAATGTATTTATCAGGTGGTTATTTCCAGTAACAGTATGACATGATATATGAAAAGTTTAGACGCCCAATCTTACTAGGAAACTACTCGATTACCGTATCATCTCAATGGAAGCGGACGTAAATTAACCTTGATATTATGTCAAGTATTATATTATCAAGGGAGTGGGGGTGGCTCAGTGAGTAACGTCTGTCATATACTCATGTGGCGTGGATTCGGTCTCCCGCATGTACGTGACACAAAAAATATGGTCGCATGTCAAACCTCGCGGTTTTTTTCGGGTCCTCGGCTGCGGTTTCCCTCCACAGCCCCATCTCTATCTTTCTCTCTAAATATAATCTAAACGTATACTGGGTTTCCTCTACCAACCCCCCCCCCCCCTCTCTCTCTCTCTCTAAATATAATCTAAACGTATACTGGGTTTCCTCTACCAACCCCCCCCCCCTCTCTCTCTCTCTCTCTCTCTAAATATAATCTAAACGTATACTGGGTTTCCTCTACCAACCCCCCCCCCTCTCTCTCTCTCTCTCTAAATATAATCTAAACGTGACACCAACTCTATCAATATCCGTTGTCATTTAATATAACATACTTTCATAATATTATAGTCGTGCACCGCTAGATATAGTGTCAATATGATCTAGCGTGATAGTGATAGCCTCTATTACCTACTCTAACAATATCAGTTGCAGTTGACGTACACCGTTATCGTCTGGGTGACAAAGGCTAATGTCGAAGGTCATTATATCAAAACGAAAATAAAAATAGAATTTCTAAGAAACTGTAGCAAGTCCATACATATTCAGTCAACCAACAACTCACAAACAGTGCGAGACAATGATTGGCGTGGTTTTCTATGTAATTTAGACGTTTTGGATAGAATTTCCGAGAAACTGTAGCAAATTTACGCTTGTACAGTCTACAGTCCGAGGAAGATAAAATGTGTGGGACGATGGTATTATAGACGTACACCGCTAAATATAGTGTCAATATGACATGGCGTGCTAGTGGTAGATTCTGTTACCCACTCTAACAATATCAGTTATAGTTGATATACACAGTGATAGTCTGGGTGACAAAGGCTAATGTCGAAGGTCATTATATCAAAACGAAAATAAAAATAGAATTTCCGACTTGTCTGCGATATCACCTCGGTGGAAGCGGACGTAAAACACAACTAACAAGTAGTAGTAGAATTTCCGAGAAACTGCAGCAAGTTTACGCATGTTCAGTCTACAGCATAAGGAAGACAAACTGTGCAAGACGATGAAAGATGTGGATTTCTATGTGATTTAGACGTTTTGGTGGAATTTAATACTTTTGATTTTTAGTTCATCTGTCTCGATATCAAATATTATATTGTTTGATTTTGTATTTTCGTCCAGTTTGAACTCGTATTGTCTACAACTATGTGCCTTAGACCTTTTGGCTAGCATTTCTAAGAAACGGTAGCCAATTTATGCATTTATAAGAAACTATAGCAAGTTTATGCAGGTTCAGTGTACAGTCCAAGGAAGATAAACTGCTCGAGAAGATGTCAGGCGAGGTTAGACGATTTGGCTAAATTTAGCAGTTTTGATTTCTAGGATATCGTATATATTATATTTAGCCTAATTGTTTGTTGTTGTTTTGTCCAGTTTATACAACCAGTGCAACAAACAGTTATTTAAAATGGCAGAGAAGGAAGTGTGTAGTATTTGTTTGAACGAATTTCAACAACGCGTGGTACTCGATTGTGCACACCCCTTTTGTTTTATCTGTTTAGAAGATTATGTGAACAAAACCTCCACTAAAGATCAGTTCCAATGCCCATTATGCCGTATTTTTATAAATCTCAGTGACGGAGGTCTGGATCGATTTAAACCTAAACCAATTAATATTCCTCAATGTGATGTATGTACGGAAGATACATGTCAATATTTCTGTCGAGAGTGTGATCAATATTTATGTAAATCATGTAAAACCATGCATGATAAGTTAAAATCTTGTAAAGACCACGTTGTGTCTCGATATGACGAAACACAGATCTATCAAGCGCCTACTTCACACGAAACAATAAAGGAAAAAGCTTTGGCTTCGTCTATCACAAATCCTAAAGATTTCTGTCTGCGCCATGAAGAAGAGACTGTAAAATTCTACTGTAAAGATTGTACCTTAGCCGTTTGTTGGAGATGTTTCGTGGCTGATCATAATGGACACAATTATTTAGATTTACAGGAGGATGAAGTCAGACAAAGTATCAGACACGATTTAAAATCAATGAATGATGAATTAGAAAAACAGATCACTAATTTTCAGAAACATTATGATAATTTAAATAGTAAATTAATTGAAGTCAAAAACTGCACAAAAACTGAATGTGACAAAGTAGATGCGCAGGTTGAGAAAATCTGCTCAGAATTTCACAAAATCGGAGAAAATATTAAAAAGGAAATGCAGAAAACTGGTGAAGAGGAAGAATCCAAATTCAGGAAATTAATGGAGGACATTAAAAGACTAACGGAAGATTTAAAAGCTAGTGTTAAATATTCAGTGAATGTTTTAGAAGATTCATCCGTTGTTCAAGTTTTACAAAGAATACCTAAAGTTAGACAGGAAAAAGATGAAAGTTGTTGTAGAAAATTGGATATACCTGATGTAAGATATTCAACATTTCAAGTAGCAGAGATAGATAAAACTTTGTTAACTAATCAACTTGGTAAAATTGTAAGTTGTCATCAGAATATGATTGGTAAAGTTGTAAGTTGTCATCAGAATATGTTTGAAGATGTTTTTAATGTGGATACTGTGGGAGATGGTGGTTGGTATATGGTATATGGTAAACGACATGTAGTTTCAGGTTTTACATGGAGTATTGGTGTGGGTAAAGCATCATCATCATTACGTGTTCGATTATACCTGAAAGACGTAGAAGATAAAAGTATTACGTCATGTAAAGTTGACGTCACATGTAAACTTATAAATAAAACAGATGATAGACAATCTGTAGTTAAACAACGTAATGAGACTGTTAGACCTGGTGGTGGTAGGATATACTGTCGTACTGATATTATTAACTGGAAGAGACTCAGTAATCCTGGCAGTGGATTTATTGATGATCATAGAAACTTTACAATTCAAGTAACAATTAATGACATAACTGACATTAAAAGATGTTAATAATTAGACTACTGTTATGGCTGAATGATTGTTAAATAATGTTTTGTTTACGGTGTAAGGGAGATAACATTATTTCTATCCGAAATGGAATAAATTATGGTCAATCGCTGGAAGAAGTAGTTGATAGTTTTTTTCAGATGGAACTTTAATACATGTATAATATCATTCCATATTATAATAAAAAATGATTCCAGATGGAGCTAAAATACATGTATATAATATCTTTCCATATTAGAATAATAATTGTAAACTCTTTGTATTGTTGTTTTATTATGAAGCACTGGTAGTAACCAACAGGTCAAGGGAAACAAAACAAGTTACTGAACACAGGCATTCCAACCCATTCTTGTTCGACCCCGGCTTTGACTGAGAAAGTTGAACAATTTCCAGCCTGTTTTCCACTTTGTTAGGAAAAACGTGTAGTTACCATTTTTAAAACAGTTATTGATCTTGAAGTCTGTTAACTTACATTAATGCAATAAGAAAAAAACCTGTGCGCCGTTAATATAGAGGTAGCAGTTTACTGTTAAAGGTACACCAGTGGGAGGAAACCGGTGGACCCAGGGAAAACCCAAGAGGTTGGACAGGCGATCCTACTCATTGTCATGAACAAGCGGGGAATCGAAACCACGCCACTTCACTCAATGATAGACCTTATGATGCAACACGCACGCATTAACCATTAGGCAACCCAACCACCTCTCACTAGAAGATAGGATAGAGGGTTACAAATCTGATCACAAATTTGTATTAATACCTACTTTAAATTAATAGCTGACTTAATTGGGTAGAAACGCCATTGTACGGACTAAATTCTCCCCTGTGCATTGCATTGTGAATCGTTATGTAAAAAAGTGAAGCAAAGTCTCTATATATTGGTGAGATTACAAGATTGTACCAAGGGTTAAGTAATTATCAGGAATTGTTCTTCTTATATTAAATATTCTTCGAAATGTCGCCTAAATATGGTACCTATTAACCATAAGCATGATTAATACTGGTTTAGTCTATCCAATTAGTAAAACAAGCCTAAATATGGTAGCTGTTTACCTTAAGCATGGGTAATAGCATGTTAGTCTATCCAATTAGTAGATATCACTAACAGATTATTGCTCTGTCTTACTAGCTATCCTTGTATAACCCACCATACAAGTTGTACTGATGTCGTCATGTCACGTTATATAACACAGCTAGCAATATATATCTGATATGAACTGTAAGAAACTATACAGCTGCTATATAAGACTCTGACACATAAAAAAAACATGTTAAAAAGCCAAAATTAGTATAGAGCCCCCCCCCCCCTCAAATACACCCGCTTATAATTCTAAACTAGTTTATGATAACACATCCACTCGAGTTGGTGAAGTTGAAGGTAGACAAGTGAAATGATATGAAATAAGGTTTAACGTCCTACTGTTCTGCACCGACTGGGCTAATGAAGACGGGAATATACGACAAACAGTGTGTTATAAGTGAAATTTTGCCCGGATAGCGGAGCTGACTCTTATTTCGAATTCCAATTGTTAAGGTTTTTTTAAGGTCCCCGCCAATGTGTCTACGGGTCCCCAGATAGTCGTCCTATCCGAACGCCTACACACGTTGCCCCGTGCCCGTACCACTGACAAGGAGGAAATATGCCGGAAAAAAAACGATGAACTTTCTCGGCCAACGATATGAGACCTCCAGGTTAGCGAGCCGACGTCCTACCCACTGAGCAACCGTGGCTTCCTTTTGAAACTTGACAAAGTGAAATGAAATGAAATTTAACGTCCTATCAACACCGACTGGGCTAATGAATGCGGACATACGCCATACAGTGTGCTATGAGGGGTCTACTCTTATTTCGAATTCCAACTGTCATGGGTTCTTTTACGTGTCCGACAACATTTAACGTCTTACTAATCACCACCGACTGCAATGAGGGGCCTTCTTTTATTTCGAATTCCAGTTGCCATGGATTCTTTTACGTGCCCGACAACGTGAAGACTGCAAAATGTCCCTCATAGTACACTGTATGGCGCATGCCCGTCTTTATCAGCCGGATGAGTGGGAGGGGCAGAAATGATGAGCCCGAAAAAAAAATCCTTTGGTTTTGCAACCGAAATCCCATGCTATGTCCACCCGAATTCCAATCAACCAATCAATCAGACGTCGGCATTGACCCGATGCCTGAAATTTCACGCCCCGGGAAACAAGGCTCATGCCATGTAAAATGTGGCGCATAAAGCAGAGTGACAACTCTACTATTGCGCTTAACACTGTTAATTACACTGATTTAAAATGTGTAAATGTTAAGAGTGGTACTTGAGCTTTATCTCCGATAGGAATGTTTCTTAAGAGCTGAAAATGTCATATAGATTAAATTGTCGTACATCTCTGGACACTGTATCGGCACATGGTGTACAGGAGCATGGGAATATACACTCTGTCTCTGTCTCCCCCTCTCTCCCCTCTCTCTCTCGCTAACAAACAGACAGTGCTAGATTGACCTGTGGGCTTGACAGGATGAAACCTAGGAGGGTCTCACGATATGAGGGTCATCGGGCCAAGATATGGGTGAGTGGAGGGTGGTGTGGGGGCTCATCGGGCCATGATTGGGGGGGGGGTCATCGGGCCAAGATGAGGTATGGGAGGAGGGGGTGGGGCATCAACTAAACATTCGTCAATATCTTCAATAGTGTTTAATAGTCACTTTGATCTTCCTGTTGTCGTGAGGGTGGGGAGGGGCTTCAACTAAATCTGGCAATGCCAACAGAAAGACAGACAGAGCTAACATGTAATGTGTCTGATTTAATTAAAAAAATTAGTTGCCAGTTTGTTTTTGGTATAATCGTTCGGATGGGACGAAAAAACGAGTCCCATGTACAAATTGGCATGCTCTTTAAAGATCCCTAGATAGTTAGAATTCGATATTAGAATAGGCAGTAGCGCCGCTCTTCGGGCTAAATTTCCCTTATAGCACAGTGCATGACGTATGATCGTTTTCATTTTCACAGTCGAAGCAGTAGGGCGTTAAACTCCATGTCATTTATCATATCGTAAAATACGTTCTAAAAGAAACCCACAAACAGTTGTAATAATACATATCATTCATTTTAAACATATAAATTGAAATAAAATGACGTTTAACGTTCTACTGTTTTAAACATATAAATTGAATTAAAATGGGGTTTAACGTTCTACTGTTTGTCACCAACCGGAATAATACAGATGAAGATGAGGGACTTACTGGTTTGTGAGCCAGCGTCTTACTCTCGAGACACTGTGGCTAAGGCCGAGATTAGTCAAAAGGGGGACGATTATGTAAACGTCCACTTTAATTGAAACAAATGGCGTGGGTTCGATCCCGGCTTATTAGTGGCTACCATCGTGCTAAAAACCCGTACACGTGCAAGCTAAATGATATATTAAAAACATATCATATGTGGACGGTTAAAAACAACTCATCTAGACTGCCCAGGGTCACATCCGACATCACCCACTTTGAATTTCATATCTTTCTTTAACCGTATATCAATTATATGGTATGGTGCGTCGTTTAGTTATATATATAACATCAGATATTTTGATTTCATTTATTCAAGATGTCATAACATATATTTTACCTGTACCTTTAAATGATATTGTATTAAATTCCTTTATTTTATTTTATTATTATATGTGTAACAATCCACCTGTTTATTTAATCAGTGCAAGACAATGATAGATACGGTACATTATAATATTGATATTATTAAATATTTTCACAGAATGCTTCAATAAAACCTATATTACATTAGCAAGTATTATAAAAATAACCAAACAACATTTAGAGAAATATTCATCCCTATTTGTTAAATATAATTATAATGGAGAAATTGAAATCGACTTCTCCTAACCAGCACAGAATTCTATTTGACTTGTACCATTAAAATAAAAGTGAGAAAAGTGATTGGATGAATGATATGTCTCTTTGTTTAAGAAATAACCTTTGGGTATGAAAGTTGATTTTATCACACTAAAATACATTTGTCGTATTTAGGTATGAAAGTTGCCATACTTAAATATATTTGTCATATTTAGAATACACATTGAACAAGCTCAATCCTAAAAATATATCTAAAAATAAATAATTCCCATACTCTCTCTCTCTCTCTCTCTCTCTCTCTCTCTCTGTTGAATGCAGTCTGAATCTAATCAATTAAGTGGAATCTAATCATTAGTCAATATTGCAAGGGAGTTAAATCTTTGTTAATTTTTAGAATATAATAATTTATGTGTATATTATTCTTAAATCAGTCTGAATTTAATCAATCAAGTGGAAGTTCAGTTTACTTTTATTACAAATATTATTCGGGACACTTTATTACCTCGAAACTTTTAGATCTTTCGAACTTCGAGGTCGGGTATTCCCGAACTTAGTTTAAAATTACTTTTTAAAAGTATGTTGATATACTGTCTGAAGAGCTTGGAATCCATTTCTCAACTCTGAATGTAATATAGACAAAACATTCAAAAGCTTTTGCGTAATCTTAATAATTTTTTCAAAACAATTCATTTCACTCTGAATCTCTTCATATTTTACACTTTTGCCGAAGAGCATCTAATTCTTCTATCGTTGAACCTATTAAAGTCAAAATCTCCATACCTGAGAAATCTTTTTGGTTTCTAATTTATTTAGAATCTCATATTATTTCTCACTTGTTAGCACGCGCGCGCTGTATCACACGGTCTGTCATTGAGTCAACTGGTGGGGTTTCGATTCCCCGGTTGTACGTGACAAGGGGTAGGGTCGCCTGTCCAACCTCGTGGGTTTTCTCCGGGTCCTCCAGTTTCCTCTCACAGCTAAAGACCCCGTTATGGAAATTATGGAAATAAAATTCAACCATATGTTAGTCCCGAAATGACCTAGTTTGTGTCGAGTGGACGTTAAATCCCATCTCTCTCTCTCTCTCTCACTTTGATAACTATTCAATGATTATTCCCTCGAACACCTCTTCCGAAGAACTTGTTAAATATAATATAATAAGATCAAAACCTTCAAACATCCCTATTAGATTTCTTTAAGTTAGAAAAATTTATTGATGAGAATGCTTGAATATTCCAGAACATCCCTAAATATTCCTTCTAACACCTTCCCCGAAGAGCTTCGAAATGAAATGAAATGCTCCCAACTCGACTAATGAAGACGGGCATACGCCATACAGTGTGCTATGGGGGAAATTTATCCCGGATAGCGGCACTACGGCCTACTTTCATATACAATTCCAACTGTCAAGGGATCTTTTACGTGCACGCCAATGTGTACACGGGACCTCGTTTTTTCGTCCCATCCGAATGACTAGACAGCTGTGCTTGTCAGGCCCTCTGTCCTGCATTACTGACAAGGGGAAACCACGCCGGAAAATCTGGATGAACATTCTCGGCCAATGCAGGGATCGAAAACCGACTTCCAGGATAGCGAGCCAGCGTCTTACCCACCTAGCCACCGTGATCCCCTCCGAAGAGCTTCGAAGTCTTTCATCTATTTCAATCTAATATAGAACAAATCTACTTTGTTTAAGAAATAACTTTAGATATGAAATAAGCCTAAAGGGTAATTGTCATACTTAGAAATCACAATAAACAAACTCAATCCTAAATATAACATCTAAAGTTACTAAATTAAATACCCTTAAAGTTGATATAACTGACAACTTAAATCCTTTATGAAAATATATCTCTAGAATAGCAGACGAATTGCCGTCGGCAAGCATTCGACCCATCTTTTAACCCCTAACATAAACACCCAATGTTTGTCAGTGATACAAGCCCCTACTATCCAGCTCTTTCTAAACTATACAAATCATATTAGTCTTGTTCATCCAGTCATCTCAAAAAATTAACATGGAAATTGGTTATTGTAAACCTTTTCACAAGATATTCTCAGCCAACTCTGAATTATAAACAATTTTCTTGCTTACATTATCTTTATTTGCTATTGAAGTCACCAAATATAGTAACTTTTGAAACATTAAGAGCCATATTTTAAAATTTGAAGCATATTTTCAGATAGACACTATGTACTCAACAGCCAAAAAACTCTACACTCCAAAATCCCACTGCCAACCTGTTTAATTAGAAAATATCTGCAAATTATTTATTTAATGTAATTCTTTTTCTCTATATAATCTTCATTTAGACGTAAAGTCATCAAATATTGCAATAATTGAAACATTGAAATTTATAATTAGTATTTAAAACCAGATTTTCTTATTGACACTAAATGTACTTAAAATCTGTATGCTCTATTGTATATAGGTGTGCAAGATACAGGCAATGATTTTATTTGTATATATTATATTTTACTTTTTAATCTTTTATACATACTCAACTCTTATCCTATACATATTATAAATAATCAAAAATACCTGTTTTTATTATTGTATATTACTGTATTTTACTTTGCCTGTGTGTCTTATATAGTAACAGTGAATAAGTAAAAAATAAATTAAAGGTGTGGAAATTATAAAATACTATAAATATTATAATGTATAATTATATTCTGTGAATAAATATATTACAAGCTAAAATAAATATTAATAAATCATGTATTATATACCTGACTGATATCATTACAATATCATTAGACCTCTACTACTAATCAATCAAATTATATGTTATGATACCTCGTTTAGTCATAAAATACTATATTACTCGTCTTATGATAGCAGGTGTTTTAATGTTGATTCATTTCACTTGAATAGAAGTTCATTATACCCATTATAAATAATTACATCACTAGTACATTATAGCTTAGATTAACATTTGTTACAATTCTGATTCATTCCACATGGGAGCCACATTGGATCAGTGAGTAAGACATTAACTCGCTAACCTGGAGGCCCCGTGTTTAACCAATGCGTTGATCGAGAAAGTCCGCCCATGTCAGTGGTGTAAGACGGAGGGCCTAGCAATGGACACCGTAAAGTCTTATGGATGGGACGAAAAACCGAGGTGAGGTTCCGCGAACACAGTGGCGTGCACGTAAAAGAACCCTTGACATTTGGAATTGGAAATAAGAGTAGGCTGTAGAGTCACTGTCCGTGCAAAATTGCCTTCATAGCACACTGCATGGCGTATGTCAGGTATATAATACATGATTTATTAATATTTATTTTAGCTTGTAATATATTTAGTATACTAATGAGAACAATTTTGCCCGGACAGCGGCGTTCATCGAATGTATTTTACGTGCACGCCGATGTATGAATTGAAAAGTAGTGTGGTAGTAAGCACCGTGATATTAAGGGTATATCTTTTTTTTTCTACTGAAACTTCATCTCCGCAAACACGTTCAATCTAGAAAAGTCTACAAACTGTTACTTTAGTGAAGTGTGTTGAGAGATCCGGCTCCTACTTGACAAATAGGTAAGACGATATGAACATCAATATATAAGATATATAACGTGATTTAACTGACAGATGATATATATGCAACATAGATAATAATCTTCATTCAAGTTAAACCAACTGTATATATTTATTGTTAAGTCTTATGTCAAGCTGAATAAACTATATGATTTATTGTCATTAACAAATCATTGTGTGGTTAACAGTGTCTAATTAAAAACTATAATTATATTAATTTATTTAAGGTGACAAACGGTTGCACATACCCTCCAAGTAGCACAATAAACCCTAAAATCAATAACGTAACATTCTGGAATTACAATAATCAGTAGGGGAGATTATAATCTATTGTTTAATACTGTGATTATATTCAAGACAATAAATCATATTCTAAACCACAAACAAGCCATAGCACGAAATACCTTCTAGTGCCAACATTTTAATGTATCTAGAATTTTCTACATCTAGTCTACTGCATCCAGATTTTTAAAGCGCGTTAACAATATGTCATTTTGGGATTAACATATCGTGCAATTCATATTCATTTGACAATCGGACTAAAAATGTTGATTAACTTAAAATCGACCGTTTTATAATGCTGTCATTTTGGGTTTCGAAATTTACATATAGCTTTAAATTAAAGGTCTGACTATTTATTTGATTCGTTCAAACCAGTGATGTGTTAAAATAGATATAGAATATGTTAATACAGCCGTCGTAATGCTAGGCTCTACTCGATAAGTCTCGATCCTTCGTCTCGTATGATCTTAATACGAATTCTAGATATCATGTTAGGTATCACTGAAACGCACGTTCATTTCTATTTCAAATATTTAAATAATTTTCTGGCACATTTATATTTACATACTTTGAAAAAATGAAATGAAATGGTGTTTAAGGTCCTACTGTTCCAGTCCGACCGGGATAATGAAGACGGGCATACAGTGTGCTAAAAGGGAATGTTTGCCCGGGCTGCGACACTATGGCCTACTCTTATATCGAATTCCAACTGCAAAAGGATCTTTTACGTACACGACAATGTGTACACCCGAATGATTAGACAGTTTTCCTTGTCAGGCCCTGGTCCTGCAACCACTGACAAGGCGAAAGCACGAAGGAAAATCACCGACATACTTTCTCGGCCAGTGTAGGGATCGAACACGCGACATACAGGATAGCGAGCCAGCGTCTCGCCCACTTAGCTGCCCTGGCTCCTTACTTTGAAAAAAAGATAAAAAAAAATCTAATCTGTATCTTTTAACAACGGACGTGACAATGAATAGGGTCCGTCGGATACACCACTGGCAAATAAGAATGTACGTTTCCAACGTCTTCCAAAGTCCTACTCAATGAGCCAACGTGGCTCCAGAACAGTGTATAGTCTAAAAAACGAGGACATTGTGCATGTAAAAGAATCCACCACTATTGGAATTGGTTAAGAGCAGATGGTATCGCCGCCTGTCTGACAAAGCTGCCCCCCCCCCCCATAGCACACATGGTCTTGGGTGGCCGAATTGTTAGCGCGTGTGCGTTGTATCATAAGGTCAACTAGTGTAGTTTCGATTCCCCGGCTGTTCGTGACAAGGAATAGGATCGCCTGTCCAACCTCGTTGATTTTCTACGGGTCCTCGGGTTTCCTCCCACTGCTAAAGAACCCTACGCGCAAGCGAATTATTGAAATAAGATTGAACCATGTTAGTCCCGAATAACTTGGTTTGTGTCGAGTGGTCGTTAAACCACATGTAAACACGTCAAGTAAAGACAGTCATGTAAAATGAATGCCGTACCAATTATTATATAAAACACGAACAAAGTGAGTAAAATAGTAAAGACTTCCCTATTACAACCACTATATCAATACTATACAGTTATATGGGACAACAATCACTGGTTTATTATACACAAGCACGACGTTTCGATAAGTATTCTCTTATCGTTATCAAGCACAATGACATTTAGTAAACTTGAGGGTCTATATATATATATATATATATATATACTAATCATTCTCATAAGAAAGGTTAAGTTGTTACACACTTGAATATATTTCCCTTCTAGTTTACTAAGCTGGCGTACACACTTAACTGCCTCATCCCCATACTGATGATGAATATAATCCTTTAGTGGCATTTAGCAATTGGAAACATAACAAAACTATACAGTTATATGGGACAACAATCACTGGTTTATTATACACAAGCACGACGTTATGTGCTTGATAACGATAAGAGAATACTTATCGAAACGTCGTGCTTGTGTATAATAAACCAGTGATTGTTGTCCCATATAACTGTATAGTTTTGTTATGTTTCCAATTGCTAAATGCCACTAAAGGATTACACTATATCAATCATTACAGTCACGAATATTCAGTTGAACTACAAAAAATAATTTGAGTTCAGCGGACTCTCTCTAACTCAACAGTCAATTCCCGGTTCTGCTATGAATTGCGAGATCGCTTCATCAATCTGATATGACATATTCCGAGAAGGTATGTTATATTTGGGAAGGTATATTTATGTTTAGCATGTTCTGTTATATTTATTACAGGGACTCCCTTCTCTCCCAAGTTAATGCAATAGTGACGACATGATTAACGGTTAGAGTGTAGCCGCATTCACACTTCACAGGATATTAAATCTTTAGTTCTCTGTCTTGTGATTACACGCCGAGTTATTGAGTCCTTTAAAAACAACAGGTGACGTTTTGTTTTGACAGAACAGATTTATTGTAACAGCATGTCAATGTGTTTTGTTGGCGTGTATATGTATACATGTACAGCTGCGTGTAATAAAATTGTTTCATGTTCAATGGTAGACCGCTGATTGAGTTGGATTCCAATCTATTAGAAACAAAAACGGGTTTGGTATTAAATATTGTCAACCAAAACATATCATCTATAAAATCAGATCTAACAGAGATCAGATGCGAGAAGTTGATCTTGTATACGATATCAGATCAGATGCTACAAGTTGATCTTGTATACGATATCAGATCAGATGCTACAAGTTGATCTTGTATACGATATCAGATCAGATGCTACAAGTTGATCTTGTATGAGATATCAGATCAGATGATAGAAGTTGATCTTGTATGCGATATCAGATGAGATGATAGAAGTTGATCTTGTATACGATGTGGAAGTAGACGTAAAACTCCAGGAACGAACAAACGAGGCAGTTGTGCGACATCATCGCACTAGGTGTAAGCGGACGTTAACAACGACACACACACACACACACCCACACACACACAACTGTAGAATCCGGTGTTAAGCAGCAGTTTATAGTGAAAAACTGTTTTCGTGTCCAAATCGTTTAGAACATTATTACAGAGAGATTTAAAGTATTAAAATTCTTCAAGGTGTATGGATAAGTTGAGTGGGAGAACGACGGTAGCTACTCATTAGTATCTGTGAAAGATATCGGCGAGTCTACGAAGGTGGATAGGCCTACACCTTACAGAACAGGAGATAAAGCTAAGGTTAGAGGTCACAAGAAGATTTACAGCCGTAAGCTAGCTACAGTACCTGGTGGGTCTAATTGGTAAAGTAGCTAAGTCGGTTAGAGGTCACAAGATAGCGATGATATCGAGAGTTGATTATGATCTGGATAAGTTAATTAATGTCTAATTAATAATTTATATAACATTTCAGGCCTAAAGAAAGACATGCAATAATCCGATTTAGCTCTTGTATAATGTCTGTTTAAGCCACGTTGATATATACCCAGATTCGTTATTTGACACATAATTAAGAAAACAAAATCATAATACAAACGCTGGATAATCTCCCTGACTGGATTCAGTCGGATTTAAAACGGGTTTGTCATTAAATTGTCGCGACAACAAAATGGCCGCAGGCGTACTTCATAGCGATTAACATAGATCGATGGGGTTTCTATATTGTATATATCTTTATAAATACTGAGCAAAATTGAACCAACTTATAACTGATATTACAATTAGATATTTGTCTTCCACCAGCGAGCCACGGTGGCTGAGTGGGTAAGACGTTGACTCACTGACCTAGTGGTCCCGTGTTCTATCTCTGTGTTGACAGAGAAAGTACCCCAATGTAGTTCCTCCTTGTCAGTGGTGCAGGACTGCAGACCTGACAAGGGACAACGTATACTGGCTCGGGTGGGACGAAAAACCGAGGTCCCATGTATGTGGCGTGCACGTTAACGATCCCATAAGAGTATAGGCTGTAGAGCCACTGTCCGGTCTAAATGTCGCTCATAGCACACTGGCAATGAATCTGGATTATCTAGTTTAGGTAGCGTAACATAATTAAACCGACTGCTCAAAGAAACAGCAGTGGCACCTGAATTAAATGGAGGTATGGTCTTAATCATCTAAATTTCACATATAAAAAAATATGGAGTAGTTTTTAATTTTAAATCATTGAAGTAACTTTCTACACAAAATACAATTTATGATCCAATGTTCCTCTGATTTTTTAGCAATCCTGGCTGATAACGATTAAGTGTCCACCTTTCCGGAATTTGAACATATGGCACTACACGTGATGAGATTCCACTTGAATCGGACGAATCGGAAGAGGGACCTAAACGAGAGGAGCCTGCCTGTAGTTAGTATTTAAAAATGGAAATCATCGAAATTATATTTTCTACAGGGGCTCGCTGTGGCTAAGTGGATAAGACGCTGCCTTAACAGGTTTACAATAGCCCCTTTTCAATGTTAAATTTTAAGAGCACTGGAAGAACTGGACTTATATGATGTATGGTGTTAAAAAAGAACTGGAAAGTAGAGTCTTGTATAGCTGACACAGATTGAGTGTGTATAGTAGGTCAGTAATTGGGACGCGCCGCGCAGGCGGCAGAAATCTCGTCTGCTAGATACTGTGTAAAATCTTATCAGCTCGTAAATATAAGCTAAGATTTGTAATTGTCGTGACACCTTAAATACACTAATTAATATAAATGATTAGAAAACGATGAAGTAATTAATATTTAATTTTAAACTATAAATTATACTATTCGTATTGACTTAGATTACCATTACTGAATATCAAAATAGCCAAAACATCTTTAACATTATATGTACATACTATGTAACTTTGTGTAATTATATCTTGATTGAAGTTTCAAATTGAATGGCACCTTCTTTTAATACATATTGTAATTAACCTAATTTAAATATATTTATGAATTAATGTATGGATCCATTGATTTATTGATGTATTATTTCATCAATGTGTTAATGTGTCAATGGTTTTGTATTTTGATTCAGGAATGTATTTCTTTTCTTTTCATTTTTCTTGTTTTTTTAAAAAAAAAAAAAAATAAAATAAAAAAAAAAAATAATGCTTTTAATTGATTAAGAATATTTTGTGCTGTTCCATGATTAAAATGTATGATTATATATTTATTGAATAAACATATTTACAAAAAAAAACCGCTGGCTCGCTAGTCTGGAGGTCGGGTGTTCGATCCCTGCATTGGCCGAGAAAGTTCATCCAGATTTTCCGGCGTGGTTTCCCCTTGTCAGTGATGCAGGACAGCAGTCTAGTCGTTCGGATTGGACGAAAAACCGAGGTCCCGTGTACACATTGGCGTTCACGTAAAAGATCCCTTGACAGTTGGAATTAATATAAGAGTAGGCCGTATTGCCGCTGTCCGGGCAAAATTTCCCTCATAGCACACTGTATGGCGCATGCCAGTCTTCATTAGCCCAGTTCAGAGCAGAACAGTAGGACGTTAAACCCCATTTCATTTCATTTCATTTATATTTTGTACAGGTCATTTATAAACCGGGGCCACGGGGGCTCGGTGATTAAGTCGCTGACTCATTAACCAGCAGGTCCGGGTTCGATCCCGGTGTTGACCGAGAAATGTCCATATAGGATTTATAAGTGGTGTAGCATGGATAGTGTGACAAAGAAGACTCGCTCCCGGTGTTGGGTGAGAAATGTCCATATAGGATTTATAAGTGGTGTAGCACGGATAGTGTGACAAAGAAGACTCGCTCCCGGTGTTGGTCGAGAACGTTCGTCGAGATTTTCCGATGTGGTTTTCCCTTGTCATTGCAGGACGTAAAAGATCCCATGGCAGTTGCAATTAGATATTAAAGTAGACCGTAGCGCCGCTGTCCGGGCAAAATTGCTTCATACCACATTGCATGACGTATGCCCGTTTTCATTAGCTCTGTCAGAGCAGAACATTTTTATTTGGTTAACCGCGGTGGCAAACAAACTCATTTCATTTCCTTGATAAGTTTGGAAAATGATTCTTAGAATTGAAAAGTTCATGAATAAATGTATACGTCAATATTTGATGGGTCGTCGCAAAAACACAAGTCCAAACCCAAATAATATGATATATTAAGGGCATGGCTTATAAACATTAAGATGGGATTGCTTCCATGGACGACTTTGTTGTAAAACGACCCAGACACGTAATTTTAAATCTGATTATAACAAGGTCCTATTCGTTTCGTTTTTTATAGTTAAAAATTTCGTTTTACTTGTCTTCATAACACTATGATCTGGAAGAGTTGTTATATAACAGGCGCTCTGCTTCATTTGTGGAATTAACCAATGAACCGGCCTGTTACGGCGTTCCGTGCATGGAACTGTGGGTAAAGCACTAGAAACCGCAACGCTGCTCGATTAATCAATGTCTGACGTCATAGGGTGAAAAGACGCTCGTGTGACCCTTGAAACGACCTCGCACTACAGTCAGATCTTCGAATAGTAGAGGCCGTCGAAAGTATAAAACACGAAACGAAATATAGATCTGTATTTTAATCGGATTGGAGTGAGATGTTTGTATTCTATAAACGTAATGTCTAACACATTCGAACCATGTATGTTTTTTGATTAAATTTTCGACAGCTTTGAGATAGCAATAATGTAGAATAAATGTTCGCATTGTTTAAACAGAACATTTTGTTAAACTAAACATACATTATTACGTCACATTAATAATGATGTCATAGGAGTGAAATGTTATATATTATATAAACTATTGAATAGACATTTATTAACAAAACAAGACCATTAATCGACTCTCGATGGCATTGGATACTCGAGATTTTAACTAGATTAAAACGGTTCCCCATTTAAAAATTTAATTTAAAAATCCCGATCAGGCTATATCACTATCAGTGCCCTGGTTAACACTGTGCATACATCTTGTCAAAACTACAAACAATGATAACTTGGCTGAGAATGAAGTAAATCAAGGGGTTTCCACATGTTGCTCCATCTGTCTAAGATACGAGAATTAACATTGTCAATGGGGAAAACTTTAGTGGTTTGTGACCAAATAAATAAAACTGTGCTAACAAAATGAAACTAGATTTGCCACGGCTAGATCTTATTCTTAAGGTCAACTCAATTCTCGTCGATGTCGCTGGGATGTAATAAGTAGAGCGCGTGATTGTTGACGAGATTGTAGGTTAGGGTTAGACTAAGTATTAGGGCTATGTCCAGGGTTCGGGTTAGGGTTGGGATTATAGTGTTAACCCTGTTTACATCTCGTGACCTTTGGCCAAACTTGAAGTTGGCCTTATCAATTAGATTTAACCCTTTGTGCCTATCTTCCTATAAATTTTACTCGAAACGAAATATAATTTTATATAATTAATGTTGCAGTGTTTTCGGCACTATGTCCTTCCGGCACATTTAACCAAATGTGAATATTTTTGGGCATGGTAGGCCAACATAAGATAACTACAATGACTTACTATTGAATATAACTGAAAAATAGATAAATTTCGTTTCGTGTGAAATTCTGTGTTTCAAATTTGAATTTGCTAGAGTTCGCCAAGGGAATAATACTAGATCGGAGGAGAATGTTATTACATCAGTAAGGGGAAAACTAACCTAATGTTTCTGTCGGCTCCTTTTAGTGGTTCACGATTTGCATGCAAATTAAAATCAACTGTTACCAACAAACATTTTGCATGGTAAACCTTTGGACTTAAAAATAATGTCAAATAAATTATTTCAATTTAAAAGAGGTCTAACTAGCCACTAGGACTTACATGGTTCAATTTTATTTCAATAATTCGCTTGCGCATAGGTTTTTATTGCAATCACACAAATGGACTCAATGACAGACAGTCTAATTCAACGCAAGAGTAGGCCATAGTGCTGCTGCCTAGGAAAAATTTCCCCCATAGCACACTGTAGCATATGCCGGACTTCATCAGTAGGACGTTAAACCCCCATTTCATTTCTGATCCTCAACCATTCGGTCACCCAGCCGAACTTGAAAATCATGATAAATCATCATAACTACTAGGCCTATAGTTTGAACTACAATTGCAGGTCTGTATTGGTTGTAATTACCTGGAACTTACTGGCATGGAATGACTCAATATATTTCCTGTGTGCCTGTAAAATAAATAAGTCTTTGTATTTGATGTTTATTTTTCCTATGTTTACATCATGTACTGGTAGGCCTATAGTTCAGTACATAAGCATAGAAATAAATGGGAAGGTAACTCAAGGGTCAATAGGCTATTGACTCGGTTTTCCAATTTTCAAAATGATGTAACTTTTTTGCTATTTGGAGTAGAACCAAAATTTAAACACCACAGTAATGCATATTCCACACCCTTTCCAATGGTGACAATTTCCATAAATTTAATATGATAGTGACAGTGTGATTAATATAAAAGTCATAATGCAGGCTACCAATACACCATGAACCAAGGACCGGTTAAATTTTCGCCATTTTGTCGACAATGAATAAAAAATCGGTTATTAAAAGCCGGCAATAACCTATCCTATAGGCTAATATATTAACAGGCCCTGCACCACTGGTGGTAGGCCTAGTGGTAGAACTTGGAAGTTCGTTGACGTTAGCTGCGAGAACATATAATAAATCTGAAGCGTTGAGATAATCTGACGTGTGAGACGTTACTATGGTCGATTAATTGAGCAAGGAAATTGGATTATTCAGCGATAACAGCATATACCGTACCTATTTCTTTTCAGTGGCATTTTAGGCCCCGAGTCCGACATTTTAAGATTACTGGTCATCTGATCTGATTGAATTTCGCAGGGAAAATCAAACACTCGGTCAAACAAAAGAACTCTGAATGCACGGGCCGCTTACACCAAGGTAAAGAAATGCGTAGGACCGTCCTCGATCTAGCGTTCTCCTACTAGATCATTGTGTCATCTGGAGAATATCTTCTCGAGGGTTAGGGTTAGGTTTATAAATTACATGTCAAACGTACAAATTGAAGCTGTAACAACGGTGGATTGTGGCTAAAACTATTCTGAAGGGTTAGGGTTAGATTTGTGGGTATAAACACTGACAGATATTCTACAGATCGGTCAAGATCCAGTTATCGGTTTGCAGTAGATTTTTTGGAAATCTCGTTAAAAAATCAACAGTAAAAAAATATTTTGAGAAAAAAAAATGGATATGATATGTAAGTTTAACGTGTTAGCAGTGCAGGTAACTGAAAATTGTGAATTTTGCTGTCAGCTGAAAGAAGCAAACAAGTTGTCAACATTTGGCTGCATCGAGTTGTTTTGTTTAGATTTTGAGCGGATACTAAATCACTGGAATTCACCGGAATTCACTTTGCAAATATCAAAATTTGACCCCAAGGCCTACCTCTTTACATATATTTTGCATTAATATTAATAATAAATAATTGAAAAACACCGATGATCACCGGAATTCACTTTTAAAAACATATAAACACCGGAATTCACTTTAATAAAAAAATGGGGGGGTTGGATGGCCGAATGGTTAGCACGTGCGCGCTGCGCTGTATCATACAGTCTGTCATTGAGTCAACTGGTGGGATTTCGATTCCCCGGTTGTACGTGACAAGGGGTAGGGTCGCCTGGCCTACCTCGTGGGTTTTCTCCGGGTCCTCCGGTTTCCTCCCACTGCTAAAGACCCCTACGCGCAAGTGAATTATTGAAATAAAATTGAACCATGTGTTAGTCCCGAAATGACCTAGTTTGATTCGAGTTGAGGTTAAACCCCATTTCTCTCTCTCTCTCTCTCACTTTCAGGGGGGTTGGATGGCTTAGTGGTTAGCACGTGCGCGCTGTATCATTAAGTCTCATTGAGTCAACTGGCGTGGTTTCGAATCCCTGGTTGTACGTGACAAGGAGTAGGGTCGCCTGTCCAACCATGTGGGTTTTCTCCGGGTCCTCTGGTTTTCTCACACCGCTAAAGACCGCAAGCGAATTAATGTTATAAAATTAAACCATATGTTAGTCCCGAAATGACCTAGTTTGTGTCGAGTGGATGTTAAACCCCATTTCTCTCTCTGTCTCTCTCTCCTCTCTCTCTCTCTGGACTTTCAGGGATCACGTGGCTAAGTGGGTAAGACTCTAGCTCATTGGCCTGGAGGTCGGGTGTTCGATCCCTGCATTGGCCGAGAAAGTTCATCCAGATTTTCCAGCGTGGTTCCCCCTTCTCAGTGATGCAGGACGGAGGGCCTGACAAGGACAGCTGTCTAGTCATGTGGATGGGACGAAAAACTGAGGTCTCGTGTATACATTGGAATGCACGTAAAAGATCCCTTGGCAGTTGGAAGTAGGCGATAGTGCCGCTGCCCGGGCAAAATTTCCCTCATAGCACACCGTATGACATATGCCCATTTTAATTAGCCCAGTCGGAACAGAACAGTAGGACATTAATCTTGATTTCATTTCAAACATTTAGAAATATTTTTTTCTCTATTTCAGATAAAACAAACTGAACAAGTTGGATCAGGAAAGACTATCACAATGCCTAGAAGAAAAAGGAGCAAATGGATTAAAAATTTACAACAGCATTGGCGTAAATGGCGTGATAGCATTGCAGATAAGCCCCTTCCTGATTCAACAAATGAACCCCTTCCTGATTCAACAAATGAACCCCTTCCTGGATCACAAGATCAACCTCTTCCTGGATCACAAGATGAACGCTTTCCTGGATCACGAGATGAACCCCTTCTGTGATCAATAGATGAACCCTTTCCTGGATCACAAGATGAACCCCTTCCGGGATCAACCCCGTCCTGCTTCAAGAGATCAACTGGTATGTTTGATATCTACATGTAAGCTTATCTACAAAAAAAGAAAAGCAGTTCACGTTTTTTTTTTTGTTGTATATTTTTTTTTTTTGGCTGAGAAATTTCATCAGCTGTTTCCGACGTGGTTTCGCCTTGTGAGTGGTGCAGGATGGGGACAAAAGACTGAGGTCCTGTGTACACATTGGTGCACACATAAAAGATCCCTTGGCAGTTGGAATTTGATATAAGAGTAGGCTTTTGCGCTGCTGTCCGGGCAAAATTGCCCTCATGGCACACTGTATGACATATGCCCATCATCGTTAGCCCAGTCGAAGCAGAAAAGTAGATAGTTAAACCCCATTTTATTTCATCAGTATTTTTTCAGACAATCCTTCCCTTATAGAAGATTGTATGGCTTATGCCCGTCTTCATAAGCCCAGTTGAAGCAGGCTTGTAACAATCTAAATCCCGACGCCCGGGCCTACCAAAATTAACTTACAGGCTAGTGATCTATTTAACCGTACTAATCCTGGGCTAGTGCCCTTTTACTGGTTTGTAAATTAATCTAGAGATATAGATAAATAAACTGTAAAAACATCCTACATTTATTTCTCCAATTCCACACAAAACTCTATTATAACAATAGATTTTCTGTATAAAACTTAGGGCAGTATGGACATTTTTAGTACCTCGTCGATTCATTCATTCTTGACATTTTTCTCCACCTTGCACTCTTTGACAAGTCACGTATTCACCAGTTGAAATCAGGTTGATTTTTTAAAAAAAAAGCCTACATAATATTTTATAAGATTGGTTTTGACATAAATATTTGAAAGCATGCCATTGGATTTTCAAATACAAAATAATTTTGATTATTTAACATGTCCGGTATTTCCAAAGAATTTACTACACGTGTTCATTGCACATGGCATGCTCAATGGTACCAGTAACTCATGTGTCGTCAACTTTGACCCTATCGACACACAGCATAGTGCTCGAGTGATAATGTAAACAGTTTTACTATCCTGTCTATTTTAATATTATATCAGCACATCAAACTGATTTCCTTTTGAGACTGTTTATAGAGTGACCAAGTTAATAAATACTGTAAAACAATTAACTTGTTAATCAGTCGAGACTGTCTCATGCTTTGCAGTGAGTACTTACAATAACATAACGCACCGTATTCGTGGGTTTTCTCCGGGTCCTCCGGTTTCCTCCCACTGCTAAAGACCCCTACGTGCAAGTGAATTATTGAAATAAAATTGAACCATGTGTTAGTCCCGAAATGACCTAGTTTGTGTCGAGTTGAGGTTAAACCCCATTTCTCTCTCTCTCTCTCTCTCTCTCTCTCTCTCACTTTCTGTATCATTAAGTCTGTCATTGAGTCATCTGGCGTGGTTTCGAATCCCCGGTTGTACGTGACAAGGAGTAGGGTCGCCTGTCCAACCTCATGGGTTTTGTCCGGGTCCTCCGGTTTCCTCCCACTGCTAAAGACCCCTACGCGCAAGCGAATTATGGAAATAAAATTGAATCATGTGTTAGGCCCGAAATGACCTAGTTTGTGTCGAGTGGACGTTTAAACCCCATTCTCTCTCTCTCTCTCTCTCTCTCTCTCTCTCTCACTTTCAAAATATGAGAATTCGCCCACAAGCCCTTCCTGCTTACATATATTTTGCATTAATATTAATAATGAATTTCCTTAAATACACCAAAAATGACTACTACATACGCCTTTTAGATTTAACTTGTCTCTTTGTAAATTTCACATAAATGGTCATTTCGAGACTTACACATGGTTCAATTATCTTTCAATAATTCACATGCGCGTATGGGTTTTTTGGGGAGGGGGCAGAGGAATCGGCTTACACTACATGAAAATCTGACCAGTTGTACTGGGAGGTCATGTCAGGTGTCATACGGGCGGCTTTTGACCCTATGAAAGATATTGATTAATCAATCAGCTTTAACGTTTCTAGGGGTTTACCCACAGTTCCGTGAAGATCACGCCAAGAACTCGCCGTAACAGACCGTTTCATTAGCTAATTTCTCACATCAACTAGAACGCCTGTTACATAACAACTCTTCCAGTGTAGTAAAGAAAAGAAAACAAAATTTTGTACTATTAAAAAACATGAAACGAAATAGGATTTATAAAGAGCCGTTACCTTCAATGTGCCTACATATTTCTTGTAGCATATAGTCGATCATGACTCGTACTGGCTTTATATAACTTTTGGGAAATATTCCCCCTTATTTTTAGTTTGTTTTTTATATGCCTACATTGAAATGTAGTCATATATTCAATTGTGTCACCCCCATTCGTCAATTCGTTGGTCCGGCGTCCACAATTGTTTGTGGACACTCTAGAGGCCAAAGTGAATATCCGATTGACATTAAATTTATACACAGTGTTTAAGGTCATGAGACGAAGAAGCCTATTGATTTTCAGCAATTTCTGATAATTACTGCCAGAGTTATGGCCTTTGATCACTTCAAAATATCTTGTGGATGCTCTAGAAGCTAAAGATGATATCCGATTGACTTCAAATTTACACTCAGTGTTCGAGGTCATGCGACGAAGAATCATATTGATTTTCAACATTTCTGATAATTACTGCCAAAGTTATGACCCTTGATCACTTTGAAAAATCTTGTGACATCTAGAGGCTAAAGTTATCATCGGATTGGCTTCAGTTTAAGGTCTTGAGATGAACAAGTATATTGATTTTCAATGAATTTTGATAACTTGAACAGCTAAATGTTTCGTATACTAAACGTTAGCATGGGGCAGAACTTTACACAAACAAATCAAATTCTAATGATTTTCTGATAATTACATGAATTGATGAGTTGTTGTTACTCTTAATTGGTTATTAGTGTATTATAATTGTTTCATTACTAAAAAATGTAAAAATATGCGACAACACTTGTTGACTGCCCGGATGATTTAGCTGCTGTGGGTTGCCTAGGGGGTTGGATCGCTGAATGGTTAGCGTGCGCGTGCTGTATCATAAGGTCTGTCATTGAGTCAGCTGGCGTGGTTTCGAGTCCCCAGTTGTACGTGACAAGGAGTAGGGTCGCCCGCCAACCTCGTGGGTTTTCTCCGTGTTCTCCTATTTCCTCCCACTGCTAAATACCCCTACGCGCAAGCCAATTATTGACATAAAATTAAACCATATGTTAGTCCCGAAATGACCTAGTTTGTGTCGAGTAGAAGTTAAACCCCAATTCTCTCTCTCTGTGTCTCTCTCTCCTCTCTGGACTTTCGGGGATCACGTGGGTAAGACGCTGTCTCGTTAGCCTGGAGGTCGGGTGTTCAATCCCTGCATTGGCCGAGAAAGTTCCCCCTTGTCAGTGATGCAGGACGGAGGGCCTGACAAGGACGGCTGTCTAGTCATGCGGATGGGACGAAAAACCGAGGTCCTGTGTATACATTGGAATGCACGTAAAAGATCCCTTGGCAGTTGGAATTCGATATAAAAGTAGGCGATAGTGCCGCTGCCCGGGCAAAATTTCCCTCATAGCACACTGCATAGTGTATGCCCGTCTTCATTAGCCCAGCATAGGAGCAAAACAGTAGGACGTTAAACCCCATTTCATTTCATTTCTCTGGACTTTTACGGTCGACCTCCTGGATCCATTCACTCGATCTGACATGTACAGTTGTTGTGTGGTGCAGTAGCAGATATTGGACAGGTCAGTCGATTTGCACTGGCCAAGACAGTTAACATGGATTTTCCACAGGGTTCCCCCTAGTCACTGGTGCAGAATGGGACACTTGTCAGTCTGATTCCAAATCAGAGTAGGCCGCTGTCCGGACATAATTTCCTGCATAGCACACCGTATGACATATGCCCATTTTAATTAGCCCAGTCGGAACAGAACAGTAGGACATTAATCTTGATTTCATTTCAAACATTTAGAAATATTTTTTTCTCTATTTTAGATAAAACAAACTGAACAAGTTGGATCAGGAAAGACTATCATAATGCCTAGAAGAAAAAGGAGCAAATTGATTAAAAATTTACAACAACATTGGCGTAAATGGCGTGATAGCATTGCAGATAAGCCCCTTCCTGATTCAACAAATGAACCCCTTCCTGATTCAACAAATGAACCTCTTCCTGGGTCACAAGATCAACCTCTTCCTGGATCACAAGATGAACACTTTCCTGGATCACGAGATGAACCCCTTCCGGGATCAATAGATGAACCCTTTCCTGGATCACGAGATGAACCCCTTCCGGGATCACCAGATCAACCCCCTCTTGCTTCAAGAGATCAACTGGTATGTTTGATATCTACATGTAAGCTTATCTACAAAAAAAGAAAAGCAGTTCATGTTTTTTTTTTGTTGTATATTTTTTTTTTTTGGCTGAGAAATTTCATCAGCTGTTTCCGACGTGGTTTCGCCTTGTGAGTGGTGCAGGATGGGGACAAAAGACTGAGGTCCTGTGTACACATTGGTGCACACATAAAAGATCCCTTGGCAGTTGGAATTTGATATAAGAGTAGGCTTTTGCGCTGCTGTCCGGGCAAAATTGCCCTCATGGCACACTGTATGACATATGCCCATCATCGTTAGCCCAGTCGAAGCAGAAAAGTAGATAGTTAAACCCCATTTTATTTCATCAGTATTTTTTCAGACAATCCTTCCCTTATAGAAGATTGTATGGCTTATGCCCGTCTTCATAAGCCCAGTTGAAGCAGGCTTGTAACAATCTAAATCCCGACGCCCGGGCCTACCAAAATTAACTTACAGGCTAGTGATCTATTTAACCGTACTAATCCTGGGCTAGTGCCCTTTTACTGGTTTGTAAATTAATCTAGAGATATAGATAAATAAACTGTAAAAACATCCTACATTTATTTCTCCAATTCCACACAAAACTCTATTATAACAATAGATTTTCTGTATAAAACTTAGGGCAGTATGGACATTTTTAGTACCTCGTCGATTCATTCATTCTTGACATTTTTCTCCACCTTGCACTCTTTGACAAGTCACGTATTCACCAGTTGAAATCAGGTTGATTTTTTTAAAAAAAAGCCTACATAATATTTTATAAGATTGGTTTTGACATAAATATTTGAAAGCATGCCATTGGATTTTCAAATACAAAATAATTTTGATTATTTAACATGTCCGGTATTTCCAAAGAATTTACTACACGTGTTCGTTGCACATGGCATGCTCAATGGTACCAGTAACTCATGTGTCGTCAACTTTGACCCTATCGACACACAGCATAGTGCTCGAGTGATAATGTAAACAGTTTTACTATCCTGTCTATTTTAATATTATATCAGCACATCAAACTGATTTCCTTTTGAGACTGTTTATAGAGTGACCAAGTTAATAAATACTGTAAAACAATTAACTTGTTAATCAGTCGAGACTGTCTCATGCTTTGCAGTGAGTACTTACAATAACATAACGCACCGTATTCCGTATACAACAAAACTTCAAGTGGGAATTTATAGACATCAATTTCCCGTGATATATTACAAAAAAACTGAGTAGCCGTTTACATCCTTAATTGTTAGGCAATGAAGTCTACGATCTTTATTCAAAAACATAGGTTGGCAGGTAACAAAACAAAACAGGCGCCCAAATATTGAAGATCAAAGCTCGTACCTTGTCGAACTACGGACTAGTGGAAATTAATGCCGGGCTAGTGTCTGACAGTAGACTAGTAGCCCATCTAGTGGATTCAAAAATTTTTTTACGCCCCTGGTAAGCACGTGGGCGCTGTATCTGATAATGCCTGTCATTGAGTCAACTGGCGTGGTTTCGAAAGGCCAGTTGTACGTGACAAGGAGCAGGGTCTCCTGTCCAACCTCGTGGGTTTTCTCCGGGTCCTCCAGTTTCCTCCCACTGCTAAAGACCCCTACGGGGAATCGAATTATTGAAATAAAATTAAACCATATGTTTTTGTCGAGTGGGCATTAAACCCAGTTTCCCTCTCTCTCTAAAGTCTTGTTTCCATTTTTATACAGGAATAGTGCATCCTACTGACAAAGGTTGTAGAAGAATCGAAGAGAGAGAAATGAAATGAAATGGGGTTTAACGTCCTACTGTTCTGCTCCTAAACTGGGCTAATGAAGACGGGCATACGCCATACAGTGTACTATGAGGGGAAATTTTGCCCTACAGCCTACTCTTGTATCGAATTCCAACTGCCAAGGGATCTTTTATGTGCATGCCAATGTGTACACGGGACCTCGGTTTTTAGTCCCATCCGAACGACTAGACAGCTGTCCTTGTCAGGCCCTCCGTCCTGCATCACTGACATGGGGAAACCACGCTGGAAAATATGGATGAACTTTCTCGGCCAATGCAGGGATCGAACACCCGACCTCCAGGCTAGAGAGCCAGCGTCTTACCCACTTAGCCACATGATCCCTGAAGAGAGAGAAATAGGGTTTAGCACTTGACATGGAATGACCCATAGGGGACTTTACTCCTTTTCACGTACAAGCAGGGATTCAAAACCACATCATGACTCAATGAACCATTCAGCCAGTTCGCTCCTACTGCTCAAGAAATGACCTAGGAAACTAATGATGTTATAACTTTTATATATTACAGTAAACTAATGATGTTATAGCTATTATATATTACAGGAAACTAATGATGTTATAACCTTCGTATATTTCAGGAAACTAATAATGTTAAAACATTCCATCATTGTGTTTTTTGTGATGAGATTTTTAAAGAGTACAGTGATCTAGATCTTCACTATGAACTACACGTGAACAAGAAGATCCATGTTGAAGGAGAAAAAATTGACAGTATCGTAAAACACCGCAAAAGACATGTTAAAACGGGGCAAATTGCTAATGTTGTAAAACTCCGCAAAAGACATGTTAAAACGGGGCAAATTGCTAATGTTGTAAAACACCGCAAAAGACATGTTAAAAAGGGGCAAATTGCTAATGCTGTAAAACTCTGCAAAAGACATGTTAAAAAAGACGATATTGATAATGCTGTAAAACTCTGCAAAAGACATGTTAAAAAAGACGATATTGATAATGCGGTAAAACTCTGCAAAAGACATGTTCAAGAAGAAAAAATTGATGTGGAAAAACTTCACAAGAAACATGTTAAAGAAGAGGAAATTGATAACTTGAATTATTTTCAGTGCAACTTGTGTGAAAGAAAATTTGATTTATACACTGATTTAGAAGAACATTGTAAAATACATATGGAATATGAAGAATCTCCTATCATAGGACAAAATGTTAAATAAAGCGAATCTATTGCAAGTACTTTATATCAATGTACATTATGTCAAATTTGCTTTGAGCAATATTTTGACCTGGAAGAACATTGTAAACTTCATGGATATCAATGTACAGGCAGAGTTAGGTCTTCCATTAGGTACATGTATATTTAATGTATATTCTATGTTAGAGGAAACTAACGATGTTAAACCTTTCCATCAGTGTATTGTTTGTACCTTTAGACAAACCTTTTAGGAGCTGCGGTGGCTAAGTGGGTAAGCCGCTGGAGGTCGCGAGTTCGATCCCTGCAGTGGCCGAGAAAGTTCATCAGGATGTTCTGATGTGGTTTCCCGTTGTCAGTGGTGCAGGAATGAGGGTCTGACAAGGACAGCCGTCTAGTGGTTCGGATGGTACGGAAAACTCAGGTCCCGTGTACACATTGGCGTGCACGTACAAGATCCCATGACAGTTGGTATTCGATATAAGAGTAGGCCGTAACCCCGCTGTCCGGGCAATATTTCCCTCATAGCACACTGTATGGCGAATGCCCGTCTTCATTAGCCCAGTTCGGAGCGGGACAGTAGGACGTTAAACCCCATTTCATTTCATTTGTATTTTGTACAGGTCATTTATAAATCGGGGCCACGGGGGCTCGGTGATTTAAGTCGCTGAAGCATTAACAAGCAGGTCCGGGTTCGATCCAGGCGTTGGCCGAGAAATGTTCTCTTGTCATTGGAGGACGTAAAAGATTCCATGGCAGTTGGAATTCGATATAAGAGTAGACCGTAGCGCCGCTGTCCGGGTAAAATTGCCTTCATAGCACATTGCATGACGTAAACCCGTTTTCATTAGCCCTGTCAGAGCAGAACATTTTATTTGGTTAACCGCGGTGGCGAACTAACTCATTTCATTTCCTTGACAAGTTTAGAAAATGGTTCTTAGTATTGAAAAGTTCACAAATAAATGTATTTGCTTGATGGGTCGTCGCAAAAATACAAGTCTAAACCCAAATAATATGACACATTAAGGGTAGGGGTTATAAAAATTAAGATGGGATTGCTTCCTTGTACGACTTTGATGTAAAAGGACCCAGACACATACTTTTAAATCTGATTAAAACACGGTCCTATTCGTTTCGTTTTTTATAGTTCAAAATTTCGTTCTACTTGTCTTCACAACACTACGATCTGGAAGAGTTGTTATATAACAGGTGGTCTGCTTGATGTGAGGAATTAGCCAATGAACCGGCCTGTTACAGCGACTTCTTGGCATGTTGTGAATGGAACACTATAGAAACGTCAACGCTGATTGATTAATCAATGTCTGACGTAAAGGGTGAAAAGACACTCATATAACCCCTAAAGCGACCTCCCACTACCGTCAGATCTTCGAATAGTAGAGGCCGTCGAAAGTATCAAAAACGAAACGAAATATAGATCTGTATTTTAATCGGATTGGAGTGAAATGTTTGTATTCTATAAACGTAATGTCTAACACATTATTTGAACCATGTATGTTTTTTGATTAAATTTTCGACAGCTTTGAGATAGCAATAATGTAGAATAAATGCTGGAGTTGTTTAAACTACATTTGTTAAACTAAACATACATTATGACGTCACATTAATAATGATGTCATTGTAATAATCATATTAAACATAGATTATGCAAGAGCTAAATCTGTCTATTGCAGGTTTTTCTTTAGGCCTAAAATGTTATCTAAATTATTAATTACACATTTATTAACAAAACAAGACCATAATCGACTCTCGATGGCATCGGATACTCGAGATTTTAACTAGATTAGAACGGTTCGCCATTTAAAAATTTAATGTAAAATTGGGAAAGCGAGGCTAAGTCCCGATTTCAATATTTCTTTTTTCACCATCTAATTTTGAATTATTATAGCAAGAATGGCCAACTCTTTATTAAACTCTTAACTAATGTATCTTTAACTATTCCCCAGATTCAAAAGAAAATACATCCAAAACAGTTTTCTGTGAACACTGTGGGGTTCTTCAGAAGCAGATAAGAGAATTAGAAGCGAAGCTGGATAAAGCCAACAATAAATTGGAAGATAGTCGATATGTTGATATACCTGTCAATACCTACACAGGTATGTACATTTATATATACCTACAGTGTTTTATCAAAATTCAGATTTTTCACTCAAATTTTAAAAAAACGCCCTTGAACATGTGTAACACTTTGGTCCTTAAGACAATTTTGGTTCTTTGAAAAATTGTTACTTTACTCTGTCTATAGAGTCAAATCACACGTACTTAATGAACGTGAATAGATAGTTATACATAAAAAAACCCAGTGATATTTTGGTAAAATCATAACCATTGTCAAGATACCCATCAAGTTCTGTCTGTTAATTGACCTATGGTTGGTAGGCTAAATAATATAATGTCTCCTCCTTTAGTCCTGTGAAATAAAGAGATTTATTCCATATTTGGGATGGAAATTAACGTCAAGGCTATCTAAGACGTACAGAAATAGGGGGTATAAATTAGGGTGTAGAGCGAAATGGATCAAAGCTCATTCAGATATTCCTAGCAGCTATTATTATTGAGGACGAGGAACATTTAAAGCCATTACAGCTTAGCAATAAAGTTGTAAAATCATTGATTCTGTAGTGTTATTACGATCATGAAGAAACAAGTCCGATAGCTTGTTAAGCCATGGTCTGGCTAAAGCTAGATTTGTCTCGAATGAAAGCAATACTGATGGTTTGCTCCACTGATGTAAATCTTGTTGACCATTTAGGGAGCAATGGTGCCTTAGTAAGACGTTGGCTCGCTAATCTGGGGTCCCATGTTCGATCCCTGTGTTGGCCGAGAAAGTTCATCGCGTCTTTCCGGCGTGGTTCCTCCTTGTCAGTAGTGCAGGACAACAGAACAACGTATGGCCGGTCGGATTTTGACGAAACGCAGCGGTCCCGTGTACACATTGGTGTGTACATAAAAGATCCCTTGACAGTTGGAATTCGATACAAGAGTAGGCTGTAGAGCGACTGTCAGGCAAAAATCCCCTCATACTACACTGTATGGCGTATGCCCGTCTTCATAAGACCAATCGTAGCAGAACAGTAGGACGTTAAACCACGTTTCATTTGGAGACAGTCCTTACAATCCTATAATCCTCTAAGTCAGTTTTCAAAACTAAAATGTTTAAATTTTGAATGTTTGCTGGGACAGGTAGAGGCACCTCAAAACAAGGAAAGTAATATGCCTCGACCAAGTAGACCTCCCCACTTCCATTATGTAGCTTTTATTTTCAAGCGAAATATAATACAATTTCTAAGTATTATTGTGTAGGAAATATAAACCATTATTCAGAAAATATGAAACTATCGTTAAAACATGTAAATTCTGATGAACGAGTCGTTATTATATTTTTTACAGACACCGTATTGCCCTGAGCCGGTAGATTTAATAAAAGAACATCAGAGAAATATAAAGTAAGCAGGCCTATTTATAATTCAAGGGTGGGGGGTGGATGACTGAATGGTTAGCATGTGCGCGTTGTATCATAAGACCTGTCATTGAGTCAACTGGCGTGGTTTCAAATACAAGGAGTATGGTCGCCTGTCCAACCTCGTGGGTTTTTTCCGGGTCCTGCGGTTTCCTCCCACTGCTAAAGACCCCTACGAGCAACACCCGCAGTCTATTTATAATTCATTCATTTCATTGTTATTTTGTTGTTTCAGTTTGAGTAAAGTCCCCTCCCCCCCTGGCCTATTTCAGATTCATTGTTAGTTTTGTTGTTTCATTTGGAGTGAAGTCTGTATCATAACAATCCCAGGACTGTACAACACAGTTGGAGGTTACGGTTGGGTTAGAACCCCGAACCCATTCACTTATAAAGATGTGACGTCATACTTTGATTTGGTTGTCGAGTGGTTTTGAATCCCCGCCTGTACGTGACAAGGGGTAGGATCGCGAGCGAATTATTGAAGTAGTACTGAATCATATGTTAGTCACGAAATGACCTAGGTTTGACACCCCCCCTCTCTCTCTCTCTCTCCCCGCCCACCGCCCACACATCTATTTGTATACATAGCTATATTATTTTGTTTCAGATGATTGAACTCTGTCATGGGTATGGTGTGTTCATATATCCATCAGATCTCGTCCACGTCAAGAAATTATTCGAGAAAACAAAGAGTGGACAATCCGTGACTCGTCACCTTCTGAGCGTCATGTTTACAAAAGAAAAGCTATGTTTCGGTTCAGTATCAAAAGATCCTAAACCTGGTCTGGCGTCATTGGATGCAACCGTAGTTCAAGCCATAAGAGGTAAAATTTTGTTTTCACAGTGTGGCATGGTTACTATGGTGCCAGCATATTAACACCACGTTCGATCTCGGTGTAGGCCGAGAATATTTTTCGAAATTTTCCATTCCGGTTTCTTCTTGTCAATGGTGCTGGGCGGTGTGTCTGACAAGGACAAGATCTAGCTCTTGTCAATGGTGCTATGGGCGGGGTGTCTGACAAGGTCATAATCTAGCTCTTGTCAATGGTGCTAGCCGGGATGTCTGACAAGGACACGCCTCTAGCTCAAATGGTTAACAGAAAATCGGGATTTATCCGTGTCATGCTAAAAAAGGCGCTTGACAGTTGGTTTAGACCCTGCACTGTAACAAACATATCCATGTAAAAACGTAAAATAATTACGGAAACAAAAATTACCATGAAAATTTTATCCGTATTTATTTATCCTTTAATTTACAGAAATTCCTTCAATTAACATAAATTCCATTTGGTAAATTTTGTTTCCTGAGCATGAAGGTGATAAAAATTTCATTGAACGAACCATTGACTTTATACGTGTGCATTAATGACTTTATTTACTGTCCGCTTCCACCGAAGTGATATCGCAGGAAATCTTTAAACGTAACCTCTGTTCGCTAATATAAGAATCGAGAGCAAGGTATCACAAACCGCTACTCGACGGTGGTTGGAGGCTTTCAGATGTGAGTTTGCGGTATTATCAATTTGCAGGTATGTAGACGCTGTCATAGAGACAAACCGACTTACACTGGCCAACCAGTTATACTATCCAGATTCAAGCGTGCTTGATTACCAGGTACTACCTTTTCACACACGCAGCGTTAAAACATATTTTTACACATTTATGAAAATACTTACAATCTGATTACCGTATGATGAATAACAATAAACTTTATAGATCTTATAAATAATGGAAATTAGATATACATGTCAATTAATATACCAAACGGTACAAAATATGATTCTTCATATTATGGTTAATATATTGAAATGAGTACTTTAACATGATAATTATTAGGAATGATTATATATGTATACGATTACTTATCGGTACCGATAACAGAATTACAGAAGGGAATAAAACATTATATCCCTAATATTCACGAAACCTCCTGGTCATTCCACCATTTATTCCGTAAAATAACAGAATTAAGTCCATTATAGAAGGGAATAAAACATTGTTCCCTAAATGTCACGGAAATTTCCTGTTTAATATTGAATATTCCACTGAAATAGATAAAACACGTAATTTGAAGAAATAATTCATACTATTAACACAATTTCTCCAAAAAAGTCATCAATTGACAAAAAAAGGTGCTAAACTACTGAATTCGCTCACATTAAAAATGGATATTTTTTACAGTGTGGGGTTACCCAGCCCATACCTAATACATATTAGCCAACTAGACTGAAACAATGGCCATTTTATAATGTATGTTAATCATTTCAGATTACTGTGTAGCAATGTCAAAGGACAAGAACGTGGCCATTAATCAAGCTCTTCACAACAAAGTAACCACGTACAGATATAAGGCGAGGTGTAGGGCAACAAGTCCTGAATACTGATCATTGACAGTGCTTATCTAGATGAAATTATGGATGACGAAACCCCCGTGCTTATTGAAGGAGTCAAGTCGCTAACTAACTCAATATCATCCAGTCTTCGACAATGCAAACAGAAACGATTGATGTTTCAGTCAAAATGAAAATATTAACATTGGCACTTGAATCGCGTGTAGAATGCTTCGGGTTCCATTTGCATTAAGGGACTCGATGAAGGAGACTAAATATATCCCACGTAGAAGATTATCACCTTTTAAATTCAGACCCTTCGCGTATTTTGCCAAACATAACTGATTATAAATTACAGTATAATAGAAACGATTGAATGTAAATCAGGTTATATATATTCATAATACATTATTATGTGTTGCGATCTATTTGTGTCCATTACTGGGTGCCACAGAATAGAGATTTAGCTCTTTCTGGGTTGATTGCTTATTATATTCAAATACTAGATTGGTGGGGAAAACCCGTTCTTATTTAATCAAGATGCTGAGTTGGTGGAGAGATTTAAGGCCAAGAGTAGCGGAAAGATATCAGTAGAATATACCACAAGTTCCAAATACCGATTATTGATAGTGCTTTTATTGCTGGGTTTGTGGGGGAAACACCGGATTGTTTAGTTAAAGTGCTGGATGGTGGGGGATACCCCGTGATTATTTAATAAATATACTGGGTTGGCGGGGAACCCCGGGCTTGTTTAGTTAAAATATTGGGTTGGTGGGGAAATCCCGGGCCTGTTTAGTTAAAATACTGGGTTGTTGAGGAAAATAAATTGATCTTCAAATTGAATCCGACCTCTGTTTTATTGTCTCTGAAACATTTCCATCGCGGCGCCCTAACCTAACCAGGCGGTGTGGTGTGTTTCATTGACTTGAAGACCATGATAAAAGTGACCGTAAATATAAAAGTAAATATAAAAGTAAACATAATCAATCGCTGTTTTAATGAAATGCAAATATGCTTGTTTTTGTTCAGTTAATATCGATGTGATTCATGATGTCATAAATCAACCTCTTCTATGTACCAGTTTGCATACATGAAATTAAAGGGAGTAAAATGAGATTTAACCTGTTACGAGTTTGCTCCAACTGGGCTAATGAAGACGGACATACGCCACTACGCCCTCCTCTTATATCGAATTCCAACTGTCAAATGTACGTCAAAGTGTTCACCGGAAAATCACGGAGAACTTTCGAAATCAACAACGGGATTGGACCACTTGCCCCTAGTCAACGAATAACTGAGCCACAGCGGCTCCCATTTTTTAAAGTATCAAATATATCAAGTATCATCAAGTCTATAATACCCGCCCTTCTCTTCTGCCCCGATTGGGTTAACAAAGACGGACATACGCCACACACAAGGCGCTATGAGGGGAAATTTAACCAGTCAACGACGCTACGGCCTACTTTTATGTCAAGGGTTCTGCACGGGACCTCAGTTTTCTGTACCATCCGAATGACTACACCTTTTTTCTTGCCAGGTCTGAAGGCCTACACCAGTGCCAACCCAGGATGAGTCAATAGGGGGACGATTAGGTTAACGTCCGCTTTAATTGAATCAAGTGGTGTGGGTTCGATCCCGGCTTATTACTGGCCACCGTCGTGCTAAAGACCTGTACACGTGCAGGCTAATTAATTGATGGATTAGAGAAATATCATATGTCGACAGTGTTAAAAAAAACTCAACTAGAACGCCCAGGGTCACATCCCACTTGTCCGGGATCCCTGTCAGCGAGAGGCGTGGGGGGTCGATGAATGTTAGAAGGGCAGAATCTGAAATGCCCGAAAACATTTCGGTTTACAGAAAGTAGTTCCGGTCGTCTGTGAGCGGCGAAGGAGGCCATTCCCGCAAATGCGTTTTCTTGCTGTTCCAGCCCATGAATGCAGCAACTTCAAAGTGATCTAATGTACCCTTACTTAGGCAGATGACTCGAATACCAACCAATCATTCAGAGTCCACGGAGACGGGAAAGTCGGGAGAAAATTTTGAAACTTTAACTGCCGCAAACCCGTTTTCCTGGCTGGTACACCTATGAGAGAGAGAGAGAGAGAGGGAGATTTCGGGACTAACATGGTTTAATTTTATGTAAAGGATTCGCTTAAGGATCTTTAGAAGTGGGAGGAAACCGCAAAACCCGGGGAAAACTTATGAGGTTGGACACTACGTCTTGTCACGTACAAGCGGGGAATCGAAACCATGCCATTTGACTCAATGACAGACCTTATGATCTAACGCGCTCGCATTAACCATTCGTTCACGCAACCCCAAGCAATATTTGGAGAATTAATCTCTCAACTAAATATCCGCTTCAACCACAAGGATATTAAAGATACATTGTCACAAATGTATTTATCAGGTGGTTATTTCCAGTAACAGTATGACATGATATATGAAAAGTTTAGACGCCCAATCTTACTAGGAAACTACTCGATTACCGTATCATCTCAATGGAAGCGGACGTAAATTAACCTTGATATTATATCAAGTATTATAATATCAAGGGAGTCGCGGTGGCTCAGTGAGTAACGTCTATCATAGAGTCAATTGGCGTGGATTCGGTTCACGCATGTACGTGACTAATACCCCGTTCAGACGCTTATTTTTAAACCAGTTCAAAATCGCCGGGGTTTTCAAGACAGCGTCGTGTTGCGTTCACACGTACTATAAGTCAAACCTGTTTAACTATTCTGACCTCTTCGGTCGGAGGTTAGAGTTAACTATGCATGCGTACATACCATTTCCTGGTAGAATATGTAAACATCCTGTGAAAAAAAAATCCGCGAAATTTGTTTCTCTTACTCTCGGATAGTTTATACACATTTCCTAGAAATGAATACTAATGCTTTGAGACATAGAATTAAACAGTTTAGACAACGACAGAGTCAACAAAGGTACTTCTTTCTGATGCTAATGAGTGTCACTTCTGTGATATTCATGCCAACCAACAGGAGAATATGGTCACGGTATCACAGTGGCAATTGGTGGAATCACGCATACAGGTTTGGTTTGATATATTCATATATATTGTTTTAAAATTTATAATCATTATAATGTAGTCAAATATGTACACGGACAAGGTGTATAAAACAAATATTAACCAAGGGGTCATCAATTAAATATTTATAGAAAATATAACGTCCCCCCCCCCCCCCCCAAAAAAAAACAACCTAAAAAAACAAAACAATCTTCACACAAATAGGCCTGTGCTATTATATGTGCCATATAGACAATTTTTAATTTCGAATAATAATAGTTGCATGCTTAAAAGAGCTAAATTGTTAATATTTGGGATCTAGAAATTGACACAAATGGGTCGCAACACATAATTTCTAATTAGTTATATTCGTCGAAATACTCTAGATGTCTAAATCGAATGGCAATGTCTAGCAACTGGTTATTCCAGTCTACACTGATAGTATTTATTGTGCATGCTCTCCAGATAAGAATATGACTTGTGGGAATATGTCTAGCCTCGTTCTTCTAGTCCCTTGTTACAAATGACACTGAAATGCATTACACAATTCGTGTACCAATGGTTAAATGTTTGTTTTGTCTCAAATATTGGATATCAGAAACCCATCTTTTCCCCGTTAAGATCACAAGATCAATGTTGATTGAAATTGACAAATACTTTGTGTTTTCAATGTCGCAGATTTTGGATGATATTGACTACTTTAAGTTTAATTATTTACCTAATCTAATTCCTTTACATTTTATTTTCAGCTTTTATGATGATATACAGTATTTGGAAAACTTCAGAATGTCAAAATGTACATTTGAATATCTGTGCAGAATTTTGAGACCATTTCTTGAGAAACAAGTAACAAGTATGAGGGAACCAATATCTGTTGAGCGACAGGTAGGCTATTTTGCATTTTATGATGGCTGTATTGGTTGAGATATTCACTTCTGCTTGGAGAATATAAGAACATGCAACACATACTATTATTTTCTATGTTGGCCGCCTACTGATTTGGATTGGAAGTAGATATTTGTTTGTACATGTAGATGGCCTTAGTAAAAAACAAATCTAGTTTTGTCAATTTAATACTAGACTGAATAATAGATTTTATCACTGAACTAAAATGATTGGAAATATTGAGAACAATCTTCTACCCCTCCCATTTAAAGTATGGTAACCCTTTTTTTTTAGGTTGGCATAAGTTTATGGGTTTTAGGGACCAATGCTGAGTACAGAACTGTGGCTGCATTATTTGGGGTTGGCCGGTCAACCGTGTCTTCAATTATACACATATTTTGTGAGTCCCTGATTTCGATCAAGGACAAATTCATTAAATTTCCATCAGGTGAAGAACTGAATAGAGTTGTAAATGGGTATCGGTCGAAATGGGGATTTCCAAATGCAGGTGGAGCAATATATGGCAGTCATATTCCTATATTAGGACCGAGCATGAACCATGCTGACTTCCATAACAGAAAAGGGTGGTATTCCATCATTGTTCAAGCAGTTGTGAATGATCGTTATGAATTCACAGACCTAAATATCGGGTGGCCAGGAAGTGTTCATGATGCACGAGTCTATGCAAACTCCAAAATATATGCAAAAGGGCTGTCTGGGACATTATTTGCCGGCAAGATGATTGATGTCAATAATGTGCGCCTGCCTATCGTCTTGTTAGGTGATCCGGCTTATCCATTATCCAACTTTCTAATGGAACCATACACAGACAATGGACACCTGACCCAAAAACAAAAGACATTTAATTATAAGCTAAGTAGTTCACGCATGACGGTAGAAAATTCCTTTGGTCGCCTAAAAGGTCGCTGGCGCTGCTTATTAAAGCGATTGGATATGAATGTTGACAAGGTCCCCAATATTATTATGACCTGTTGCATACTTCATAACATATGCGAACAAGCAAAAGACCCATTTAGGGTTGAATGGCTAGAGGATGTAGCAAAGGGAGAAAACTAAATGCCTCAGCCAAATCAAAGTAACGAAGAGGCAATTAATGCAGACTGCACTAACATTAGAAATATCCTGGCTGAATACTTCCAGGAATAATTTAACCTTACAAAACAAATAATTAAGAAAGTAATAATTGGCCATACTGTTACATACACTCACTACAAAGAATTTCTATGTGTATATGCCATCTTTTGTTTACTTTTATTGTTTCATTTTGTGTGTTTGCAGAAAACTAAAAAATGGTCAAACTAAATTGGTTTATTTTCATAATAAAAATCATACAACAGAAAAATAACTGATAATCTTATAACACAGTGGGTCTATTATAACTATATATGTGATCAGCTCTGGCCAAATGGTTGCTATGGAGTTCAATTTGTTTCCAAAATTTTCAATATCTTCTTTCTTAAAAGTAATATTATGGTACATTCAAATTTAAATATTCCAAGCATATTTCTAAGTCACATACTAATTTAAAGGTATTTGGATACAGAATTTAAATTGACACCTTTTGGCATCTTGATTTTTGATCCATGCATCTCATTAAGCCAGAGTTGGATTATATAATAAGAGGTCCAATTGTCATCTTTGTTGTCCATCATTGAAGAAGTGTATGTAATTAAAAATATACAGTGGACTCTTTCACTTTCAACATTGTACAGGACCGATACAATGCCAGATTATACACCATGACGGAATACTTAATTGTCTCAAAACCGCAAGTATTATTGTACCTCGAATACCAAAGTATTATTTTAATGCACCTTCGAATACCCAGAACTTAAAAATATGATAAACCTTTTTGTACATTTGAAACTTTATTATATAAAATTATTATGTTTTTACTTTGGGTGCGTACAAAACACTTGTGCGTCGTTATGAACAAAATATTATAATGATAGTGATTCTTCATCTCGGCAATTTATATTTAATGTTGCTGTATTTGACGTGAAAAAATCAAATGAAATACCAAGCACTCTCTTACAAGAAATTATAAAATTATCAAGATTTTATTAACAAAGACTGACACATACTTTAAGCTCACCGATAATTGATTGCTTGTGGGTTAACACCCACTGATTGAAGGCCGGATTATCCAATGTTAATTCAACAGAAATCGTTTAACGGGGTCCCCAGATTGGTCTAATAATTCGGAATATTCCGAGTCCACTGTACAAGCCTACACTATAAAGTTATTGATCAATTTTTAATTTATGTCTTTCAATTAATGTATTAAATAAAAGAGAATTTACCATTTTTGAAAACATAACAAACTGTTTTGTTCTTATTAGGGGCTTATCAATTGACTTACAAAGAAGAAAACACCCACCTCATACCGTTTCGCATTATTTGATAACGATAAGAAGCCAAGTCAAAACTTTGCTTTAGATATAAACAAGGATTGTCCTGTGTATTCCCAGTTCAATTGCTAAATGCCATTGAAACAATTAATCTCATACTGGTAATTTAAATTCATAAAAACTGAAATCACATAAAACGTGTTACAACTACAGTTAACTTTCACAACCAAGTACATATATCAGCTTCATGACACATTTGATAATGATATGGATATTAATAATTAAAACATGGAAATAAATTTATTAAAACTTGAGCCATGGTAAAATGGAATGACAAATAAAATTCATGTATTTGTAGAAACAAAAATAAACTGTTATCAATGACAATAATTGCGCTACATGTCAGATATTTTGGCACAAAATGGTATATCTTGAAAATAATATGATTCAGCTTCATGATACATTAAGTTAAATGATATGGATATTAATAATTAAAACATGGAAATTAATTTATTAAAACTCTAGCCTGGGCACAATGGAATGATAAATAAAACTATGTATTTCTACAAACAAAAATTAACTGTTATCAATGAAAATAAATGCTCTACATAGCAGAACTTTTGGCACAAAATGATAGGTCTTGAAAATAATATGGTTTTATAAATTTGTATATATGTGTCCATTAGCTCCTTGTAAAAATTGTGGCTGCGGAACATGTCCATTTTGTTGTTGAGAAAATTGATGCTGCTGAAATCCCTGATTGGCAAACAAACTCCATAATCTTAATTCATGTTGCCTATCTCTTTCCCTATCCTCGCGTCGTTGTTCCTCAGCTCTAAGTCGATCCTCCCGTCTCTGATCTTCTCTAAGTCTCTATGAATCTGCCTCCATTCTCATTCTTTTTTCTTCGAATTCAAAATATGATCTTTCTTGTTCTCTTTGATAATTTATAAAGCTGGTTGTTGTCTCATTCAGAACACGTTGAATTATATCCTCTCTGTTTCTTTTTTTCTTTTCTGGTCCTGTAAGTAAATAAAATAACTCTTTAATGTTTAAATAAATGAACAATGATTGACAATTCGGGCCTCGAAATATCCCTTCAGTAACTAACCTGTCACTCTTAATTATCCAAAAACAACCACAATATTTACCATGGTGCCGTTACACATGTACTTCTGTGTAGATACTTCAAAATGCTATAGATGAAAACTTGTGTGGATGGTGTGTTAAAGTTCTTATACAATAATTGGGCGTTATTATATTATCAAGGGAGTCGCGATGGCTCAGTGAGTAACGTCTATCATAGAGTCAATTGGCGTGGACTCGGTTCCCCGCATGTACGTGACACAGAATAGGGTAGCCTGTCCACCCTCGTGGGTTTTTTCCTGGTCTATCATATACATAGAGTCAATCTGCATGGAGTAGGTTCCCCGCATATACGTGTCAACGAATCTCGTGGGTTTTTCCGGGTCCTGAACTGCGGTTTCCCTCCACTTAACCCCATATCTATCTATCTTTCTCTCTAAATATAATCTAAACGTGACATGTTAATACTATTATAAAGATAGATCTAGGAGTAGCCCATGTCACCAACACTAACAATATCCGTCGTCCTTTAATATAACATACATTCATAATACACCGCTAGATATGCATAGTGCTAGATATGCATTCATATATATAACATAAATATAGTCTCAATATATATCACACTATAAGTTGATCTACTTCCATACTACCTATGAATACTAACTCAATGCATGAAATTCAAACAAAAATCGAAATAATAGAACAAAATACAATACAAGGTTACGATATTCTAAAATATATAAATTAGCTGAGGTCAAAAACAGTGCTAAAAAGCAAATTAAACAATTAATCAATCAAAATAATACAGTATTTGATAATGAACAAGATATTCTAGACACAATTCACCAATATTACCAACAACTATATACTACCCAAAACATTGTCGAAAACCTAATAAAAATCCTATATTGAAAACAGTAACATAAATACCCTAACTAACACGGAAAGAGATTCCCTGTCTCATTTCATATCTAAAGATGAAGATCTGAAGGCGTTACAAAGTTTCAGATCAAACCGTAGCCCAGGCATCGACGGTATTCCAGGAGATTTCTATATCAAATTCTTTGACACAATAGGAACCGACCTGACAGAAGTAATAAACAACATCTATCTACAGGGTGAATTATCTAACCCAATGAGAACCGGTATAATAATAATCTTTCAGATAATACCAATTCCAACATATTTGAAATAGTGCAAAAATACATAAAAGACAGCAAGAGATTTTAAAACTTTAACATTTAAAACTTAAAATTACACTTCAAAATGTATATATGTTTGTTACTCACTGTCTGTACATATGTCACCACTGTATTGTAAACATAAGAGTTAACTATTTTATATGTTTGGAGAGAACTTATATAGGCCTTGCCTGTTGTTCAATCCAATTCAGTTTATTGAATAAAATATTGTTTAAACTAATAATAATTAATTATAAGAATAAATTGTTTGTCTATAAGAATAGAGGCGACCACCGATTATTTAAGAACTATAGACCAATAAGCCTGTTATGTGTCGACTATAAAATCATCACAAAAATATTAAGTATATGAATGAACACAGTTATTAACAAATTGATCTCTAAAACACAAACGGGAGCCGGACCAAATAAAAGCATCTTCGATAACCTGTATTTAATTGATTCAATCCTAAATTATTTAGACACACATGAAACTAATGCCTATATCTTATCGTTTGATTAGGAAAAAAGCCTTTGACCGTATTGAACACAATTATATAAAAACCCTACTAAAACATATGAATTTTCCAAATGACATTGTAAATTGGGTTACAATACTGTTTAAAAATTTGAAAAGTAAAGTTCAAGTAAATGGATCCTTCTCTCAAAATATCAAAAATAATCGTTCGATGTTGGCTCCGTATATAGCTCTCAACTAAATTAAGATAAAACCGAAATCCACCATGTTGGTGTTCGTAAACCATCCCATGACTCATTTCCTGAAAATATAAACATAAACATTAAAACAGACACAATTAAATTACTGGGCTTTTGTTTTGAGATCAATAAAATGGAAAAAAATCTGGTTACCCCTCATCATGACGATTAAATCAACTATTAGTCACTGGTCTACTTACAACCTATCGATTAAAGAAAAAGTCTGTACTTGTACTGGTCACTCATTGATAGTAAGAACGTACAACCAAAAATAAACAAACACCTACCTCATATAAATTTTGAAAAAGTTTGGCATAATTTATATAAATGTCCAACACTATCTGAAATAGAAAAAGAATTTATGCACAAAATAATACACAATGCATTTCCCACAAAAGATATTCTCCACACTCCAAATATTTACGTAGATGACTATATATGTCAATACTGCAAGAAAAATAATGAAACCTACAGTCACTTATTTCTACACTGCCCTAAATTACAGCACTTTAAATCCTTTGCTGCTACACATATAAACAATATACATTCCACAAAATCCTTCCATATCATGTATCTCTACCTCTGGATCATATGGTCCAACAGAATGCATCCCTATATCAACAACATCTCCAACCATCTGATATACCAATTCTATACAAAAAGAAAAGAAAAGAAAATATAAATAAAATCACCAAGCTTCACCCTACTCTGCCTTACTAAATACTCTGGTGTAAGGCAAATTATCGTTCTGTGTGAAGCTTCTAAATTAATTACTCTATTATGTGACTGAGCAGATCGTGCTATTTACTTTTAAGTTGCCATAACTTGGCATCTTAATCAACTTTCGTTTTCATTAAATGGCACTTTCATACTGTGTCGTATAAACAAAATACCCATGCACCCACCGAAATAATTGTATGTTCAAAAGAAAAAAAAGAAGCAGGTGCAGGTTCGAAGGCATGGCAAGAGGAATATCAGTTAAGTCGTCCACGAGCAAAGTCGTCCACACGAAAAATCTGGTGAAGTCGTCCACACTCGTTGGTGCAGTCATCCACATAGGCGTACGGGGAAATTTTTGACTGGGGGGGGGGGGGGCGGTGGTGGTTGGTGCCCAAAAAATGTAGTTAGGTTCTTAGTATGTTACATAATAATAATAAATTCGCTGTTAAATTGGACACATTCAAGAACACAATATTTTTTTTATACAATTTTTACAAAGTACAATTGTGTGCCCAAATACGTTGGTTAAGTCGTCCACACGACATAGTTTACTTTCGGGACACATTCGCTTTATCATTTCGGAACATCTCCACGCTAGAGCGGGCCCGTTTATTAATAAACAACAAAGTAAATTGTACACTAAAATATATTAACAATCAAATATTTATTTTTTCAGTTACAACAAAAAAGCATTAACGAAGGATTTTTCAGGCGGGATATCCGTGTGGGGAAGAATCGCCATGGAATTGTTGCCACAGAGAATCATTGAATTTGTTATATTTATGAAATTGTTATGTATTGAAATTTTATCGTACACTTTATATTGAATTTTATTGTAAATTTTGTTGTACACGTATCATCTGCGGGCACTGGATCATCTATTAACCTAAAAAATCAAATAATACAAAATACTAATTAACCAGGGACGAAATGGCTCGGATGGGACAAAAAACCGAAGTCTCGTGTATGTGGCGTGCACGTTGAAGATTCCTTGAGAGTAGGCCGCAGCGCCGCTGTCCGCTCTAAGTGTCCCTCATAGCACACTGTATGGCGTATGCCCGTTTTCGTTAGCACAGTGGGAGCAGAACAGTAGTTTGCTGTAGTTTACAAGTGATTCCAATCGCTTAAAGTGGCAGATCGAGACATTAACCTAATTCCGTTCTAAAAAGGGAGCCAAAGGGTGCTAGCTTACTAAGTGAGTAAGACGTTGGCTTGTAAGCATGGAGGTCGCGGTTCATCTGGATTTTCCGATGTGGTTTACCTTTGTCAGTGGTGCAGGACGGAGGGCCTGCCAAGGACAGCTATCTAGTCGTTCGGATGGGACGAAAAACCGAGGTCTCGTGTATACATTGGCATGCACGTATGCCTTGGCAGTTGGAATTATTGGGTATTATTAATTGGGTGTTATTGGGTAATTCAATACGCCCGGTCGGGGCATATTAGAAAAAATGTTATAGGCCAAGGCATGTCATAGATTTAACATTAAAATCACCTGGGGAAAGAATTACTAATTACTGACATCATAATTATGAACATGCTTAGAGTTATAGCCCTTGATTTCACATAAAACGTATCAAAGCTATATACAGGGCTGAGTTATTGCCCGAATTTCATGAAATTTGCTAAAATCCATATCAGCGTGAATTTGACCATCTTTCTTTTATTTAAATTTGGTTTTGGTGTTCAATAGGAGAATGTCTCAGTCACGAATACGGAAGGACTCCTCACTTTTTTTTCTATTTGCAATTTTTCTATATACACCCACGCGTAATATAGGCGTATAGAGTTGTCGGCTGTCGGTCAGCTGTTTCGTTACACAAATTTACAAACCTTGACAGGATGATCCATATCCATTTATCCTGCATTGTTGCAGTTTTATAGTAAAATAGATAGGGTGACTAATGTCGTCCAAGTTTATAAAACAATCAATTATTGTACCAGGTGAGAATATATAATAAAAATACATCACCTATTGATATATAATTATATATAAATAATCTTGTCTTGGAGAGCGGCGCGACAGCTTACTCTTACACGGAATTCCAATACCTGCACGCCTGAGTAGACAAGAACTGTCGGAACAACTAGGTGTTATCTATTGCCAGGCCCAAAGTCCTGCACAATGGAAAACGGGGGAACCACGCCAGTTCATGACAGTACATTTAACCCCGTATTTATCACAGTCACACCCAATATATATAATACTAGAATGGGGTTTAACGTCTCCTCAATTTAAGACTAATTAATGTATTTTTCTTTTCAATCGCCAGGCGTGCAATACGATGGTGAACTTTGCCTGGAATGCCGCTTTTTACCCTATCCGATGGATTAGGCACATTTCCTTTGTCAATTCCGCCGGGGCCACCCTGAAAAGCGAGAACGAGTTCTTCTCGGGCCCATGGCGTGATTCGAACTCTAAAACGCAATTTAAAGTAATATTTAACTGTAAATGATGTTACATCAAAACCTTCTTTTAATTTTCTCTACCTTAATTATGGGGGGTTGGATGGCGGAATGGTTAGCACGCGCGCTGTACCATACGGCCTGTCATTGAGTGAACTGGCGGGGTTTCGATTCCCCGGTTGTACGTGACAAGGAGTAGGGTCGCCTGTCCAACCTCGTGGCTTTACTCCGGGTCCCCCGGTTTTCTCCCACTGCTAAAGACCCCTACGCACAAGCGAATGATTAAAATAAAATTGAACCATGTGTTAGTCACGAAATGACCTAGTTTGTGTCGAGTGGACGTTAAACCCCATTTCTCTCTTTCACCTTAATTATGTTTTATTAGTCGCTACCCACTGTAAAATAGGGTGTTGGATGGCCGAATGGTTAGCGCGTGCGTGTTGTATCCAGGGGCGGATTGGGGCCGGGAAACGGCCCGAGGTCCCGTGTCGGAGCGGCCCCTTTTACTGATCGCGGAGCCCGGATGGGGGAGTCCGGGTGCTCTCCCCCGGGAAAATTTTGAAAAATGGGAGGCCATTTCCCGCAATTTGAGACCATTCCCGACATCCCAATTCTGTAATTTCATCTCTGTAAATAACGAGTTAATAAAAATGTTAAGGAATGTTTAACACCAGTCTCAGGAAATCGTCTAGCACTCATATTCAGCAAGCAGACTAGCTATCATCAAATTTTGCTGAGGCCTTAAAATTGAAATTTACAAACGATCGGCAGACGTTTCTGACGTATCCCCAGAAACAGGGTACAGGGGACTTAATAATTAGTAAATTTGCCGGTGAAAGTGTCTGGTGAATCCGGTGAAATTTTCGGATTCCGAATTCCGGCCCACACCCAGCACACCCGGCCCAGAAAGTCTATTATACCAGCCCATTCCAAACTCCAGTGATGGCGTGGTGGCCCGTTAAAGCTACCGGCCACATACAACATGATCATCATCGCTGCATGACCGGTTCAATACACCCCCCCCCCCATATAATGTTCAGAAGAAAAAGGTTTTATTAGACGAATTGCACCAAATTATACACGGGTGGACCTCTGTTTATCGTTACATCCGAAGGACTAGTCAGCTTAACGGATGCTGTCCCTGGCAGACGAAAATCAGGATCGACAAATCCTTCTCAAGATTCGAAATGAAATAAAATGAAATGAAGTTTAACGTCCTACTGTTCTGCCCCGAAATGGGCTAATGAAGACGGATATCCATACAGTGTACTTTCAGGGAAATTCTGTCCGGGCAGCGACACTACGGCCTACTCTTATATCGAATTCCAACTGTAAAGGGATCTTTTACGTACACGCCAATGTGTACACGGAACCTCGGATTTTCGGACCCTCCGAACGACTAGACAGCGGTCCTTGTCAGGCCCTCCGTCCTCAATCACGACGGAAAATCTGGATGAATTTAACTTTCTCGACCAATACAGAGATCGAACACCCAACCTCCAGGGTAGCGAGCCAGCCTCGAGATTCGAACTCAATCCCCTGACTCGTTGACTACCACGACCGTCAATATGTTAATATCAGAATACTTAGACATTGATTTATTGTCTACGGTATCATCTCAATGGAAGCGGACGTAAATTAACCTTGATATTACGTCAAGTATTATATTATCAAGCGAGTCGCGGTGGCTCAGTGAGTAAGACACTCGTTCGTTAACCAGGGGGTTATGGGTTTGATGCCAGTGTTGGTTGAGAAAGCTATTCGGATTTTCCGGCTTGGTGTCCCTCTGTCAGTCCTGCAGGAACACCGTCTAGTCGTTCGGATGGAGCATGGGACTAAAATCAGAGAGTCTCGATGAACTTTCTAAGTAAGGATATAGCGCCATGTGGACCCAGCCGTGTATATTATATCTAGAGGTTTATTAACTAGTTGATATATTACTACATTGTTAAAGATACCAAGTTGATATATTACTACATTGTTGAATATACCAAGTTGGAGACATACATAGGAACACGTGGAATTATAGCTGTGTAAACGTATAAACATTATACATTATATTATATCTCACTATAAGTTGACCTACTTTCATACTACATACATTCATAATATTATAATTATAGACGTACACCGCTAGATATAGTGTCAATATGATATAGCGTGATAGTGGTAGACTCTGTTACCCACGCTAACAATATCAGTTGAACTTGACATGCATACATAACATACATTCATAATATTATATCAGTGGTGGTTGACGTACACCGTTATCGTCCGGGTGACAAAGGCAAATGCCGAAGGTCATTATATCAAAACGAAAATAAAAATAGAATTTCCGAGAAACTGCAGCAAGTTTACGCATGTTCAGTCTACGGCATAAGGAAGACAAACTGTGCAAGACGATGAAAGACGTGGATTTTTATGTGATTTAGACGTTTTCGATAGAATTTCCGAGAAACTGTAGCAAATTTTCACTTGTACAGTCTACAGTCCGAGGAAGATAAATTGTGTAAGACGATGGTATTATAGACGTACACCGCTAAATATAGTGTCAACATGACATGGCGTGCTAGTGGTAGACTCTGTTACCCACACTAACAATATCCGTGGTAGTTGATACACACAGTGATAGTCTGGGTGACAAAGGCTAATGTCGAAGGTCATTATATCAAAACGAAAATAAAAATAGAATTTCCGAGAAACTGTAGCAAGTTTACGCATGTTCAGTCTACAGTATAAGAAAGACAAACTTTGCAAGACGATGAAAGACGTGGATTTCTATGGGATTTAGACGTTTTGGTGGAATTTAATACTTTTGATTTTTAGTTCATCTGTCTCGATATCAAATATTATATTGTTTGATTTTGTATTTTCGTCCAGTTTGAACTCGTATTGTCTACAACTATGTGCCTTAGACCTTTTGGCTAGCATTTCTAAGAAACGGTAGCCAATTTATGCATTTATAAGAAATTATAGCAAGTTTATGCAGGTTCATACTTTTGATTTCTAGGATATCGTATATTATATTAGCCTAATTGTTTGTTGTTATTTTGTCCAGTTTCAACTCGTATTTTATACAACCAGTGCAACATACAGCTATTCAAAATGGCGGAGAAGGAAGTGTGTAGTATTTGTTTGAACGATTTTCAACAACGCGTGGTACTCGATTGTAAACACCCCTTTTGTTTTATCTGTTTAGAAGATTATGTGAACAAAACCTCCACTAAAGATCAGTTCCAATGTCCATTATGCCGTAGCTTTATAAATCTTAGTGACGGAGGTCTGGATCGATTTAAACCTAAACCAATTAATATTCCTCAATGTGATGTATGTACGGAAGATACATGTCAATATTTCTGTCGAGACTGTGATCAATATTTATGTAAATCATGTAAAACCACGCATGATAAGATGAAAATTTGTAAAGACCACGTTGTGTCTCGATATGATGAAACACAGGTCTATCAAGCGCCTACTTCACACGAAACAATAAAGGAAAAAGCTTCGGCTTCGTCTATCCCAAATCCTAAAGATTTCTGTCTGCGCCATGAAAAGGAGCCCGTAAAAGTATACTGTAAAGATTGTACTGTAGCCGTTTGTTTGAAATGTTTCTTGGTCGATCATAATGGACACAATTATTTAGATTTACAGGAGGATGAAGTCAGACAAAGTATCAGACACGACTTACAATCACTGAATGATGAATTAAAAAAACAAATCACTAATTTTCAGAAACATTATGATAATTTAAATAGCAAATTAACTGAAGTCAAAAACTGCACAAAAACTGAATGTGACAAAGTAGATGCACAAGTTGAGAAAATCTGCTCAGAATTTCATAAAATCGGAGAAAATATTAAAAAGGAAATGCAAGAAACTAGTGAAGAGGAAGAATACAAATTCAGGAAATTAATGGAGGACATTAAAAGACTAACAGAAGATTTAAAAGCAAGTGTTAAATATTCAGTGAATGTTTTAGAAGATTCATCCGTTGTTCAAGTTTTACAAAGAATACCTAAAGTTAGACAGGAAAAAGATGAAAGTTGTTGTAGAAAATTGGATATACCTGATGTAAGATATTCAACATTTCAAGTAGCAGAGATAGATAAAACTTTGTTAACTAATCAACTTGGTAAAATTGTAAGTTGTCATCAGAATATGTTTGAAGATGTTTTTAATGTGGATACTGTGCCAGGTTATGGTGGTTGGTATTATGGTAAACAACATGTAGTTTCAGGTTTTACATGGAGTATCTATGTGTGTAAACTATCATCATTACTTGTTGGATTATACCTGAATGACGTAGAAGATAAAAGTATTACGTCATGTAAAGTTGACGTCACATATAAAGTTATAAATAAAACAGATGATAGACAATCTGTAGTTAAACAATGTAATAGGACTGTTGTACCTGGTGGTGGTTATACTTATGTTTCTGATCTTATTGACTGGGAGAGATTCAGTAATCCTGGCAGTGGATTTATTAATGGTCATAGAAAATTTACAATTCAAGTAACAATTAATGACATAACTGACATTAAAAGACGTTAATAATTAGACTACTGTTATGGCTGAATTATTGTTAAATAATGTTTTGTTTACGGTGTAAGGGAGATAACATTATTTCTATCCGATATGGAATAAATTATGGTCAATCGCTGGAAGAAGTAGCTGATAGTTTTTTTTTCAGATGGAACTTTAATACATGTATAATATCATTCCATATTATAATAAAAAATGATTCCAGATGGAGCTAAAATACGTGTATAATATCTTTCCATATTAGAATAATAATTGTAAACTCTTTGTATTGTTGTTTTATTATGAAGCACTGGTAGTAACCAACAGGTCAAGGGAAACAAAACAAGTTACTGAACACAGGCATTCCAACCCATTCTTGTTCGACACCGGCTTTGACTGAGAAAGTTGAACAATTTCCAGCCTGTTTTCCACTTTGTTAGGAAAAACGTGTAGTTACCATTTTTAAAACAGTTCTTGATCTTGAAGTCTGTTAACTTACATTAATGCAATAAGAAAAAAACCTGTGCGCCGTTAATATAGAGGTAGCAGTTTACTGTTAAAGGTACACCAGTGGGAGGAAACCGGTGGACCCAGGGAAAACCCAAGAGGTTGGACAGGCGATCCTACTCATTGTCATGAACAAGCGGGGAATCGAAACCACGCCACTTCACTCAATGAGAGACCTTATGATGCCACGCGCACGCATTAACCATTAGGCAACCCAACCACCTCTCACTAGAAGATAGGATAGAGGGTTACAAATCTGATCACAAATTTGTATTAATACCTACTTTAAATTAATAGCTGACTTAATTGGGTAGAAACGCCATTGTACGGACTAAATTCTCCCCTGTGCATTGCATTGTGAATCGTTATGTAAAAAAGTGAAGCAAAGTCTCTATATATTGGTGAGATTACAAGATTGTACCAAGGGTTAAGTAATTATCAGGAATTGTTCTTCTTATATAAAATATTCTTCGAAATGTCGCCTAAATATGGTACCTATTAACCATAAGCATGGTTAATACTGGTTTAGTCTATCCAATTAGTAAAACAAGCCAAAATATGGTAGCTGTTTACCTTAAGCATGGGTAATAGCATGTTAGTCTATCCAATTAGTAGATATCACTAACAGATTATTGCTCTGTCTTACTAGCTATCCTTGTATAACCCACCATACAAGTTGTACTGATGTCGTCATGTCACGTTATATAACACAGCTAGCAATATATATCTGATATGAACTGTAAGAAACTATACAGCTGCTATATAAGACTCTGACACATAAAAAAAACATGTTAAAAAGCCAAAATTAGTATAGAGCCCCCCCCCCCCCTCAAATACACCCGCTTATAATTCTAAACTAGTTTATGATAACACATCCACTCGAGTTGGTGAAGTTGAAGGTAGACAAGTGAAATGATATGAAATAAGGTTTAACGTCCTACTGTTCTGCACCGACTGGGCTAATGAAGACGGGAATATACGACAAACAGTGTGTTATAAGTGAAATTTTGCCCGGATAGCGGAGCTGACTCTTATTTCGAATTCCAATTGTTAAGGTTTTTTTAAGGTCCCCGCCAATGTGTCTACGGGTCCCCGTATAGTCGTCCTATCCGAACGCCTACACATGTTGCCCCGTGGCCGTACCACTGACAAGGAGGAAATATGCCGGAAAAAAAACGATGAACTTTCTTGGCCAACGATATGAGACCTCCAGGTTAGCGAGCCGACGTCCTACCCACTGAGCAACCGTGGCTGTCATGGGTTCTTTTACGTGTCCGACAACATTTAACGTCTTACTAATCACCACCGACTGCAATGAGGGGCCTTCTTTTATTTCGAATTCCAGTTGCCATGGATTCTTTTACGTGCCCGACAACGTGAAGACTGCAAAATGTCCCTCATAGTACACTGTATGGCGCATGCCCGTCTTTATCATGTCCACCCGAATTCCAATCAACCAATCAATCAGACGTCGGCATTGACCCGATGCCTGAAATTTCACACCCCGGGAAACAAGGCTCATGCCATGTAAAATGTGGCGCATAAAGCAGAGTGACAACTCTACTATTGCGCTAAACACTGTTTATTACACTGATTTAAAATGTGTAAATGTTAAGAGTGGTACTTGAGCTTTATCTCCGATAGGAATGTTTCTTAAGAGCTGAAAATGTCATATAGATTAAATTGTCGTACATCTCTGGACACTGTATCGGCACATGGTGTACAGGAGCATGGGAATATACACTCTGTCTCTGTCTCCCCCTCTCTCACCCTCTCTCTCTCTCTCGCTAACAAACAGACAGTGCTAGATTGACCTGTGGGCTTGACAGGATGAAACCTAGGAGGGTCTCAAGATATGAGGGTCATCGGGCCAAGATATGGGTGAGTGGAGGGTGGTGTGGGGGCTCATCGGGCCATGATTGGGGGGGGGGGGTCATCGGGCCAAGATGAGGTATGGGAGGAGGGGGGGGGGCATCAACTAAACATTCGTCAATATCTTCAATAGTGTTTAATAGTCACTTTGATCTTCCTGTTGTCGTGAGGATGGGGAGGGGCTTCAACTAAATCTGGCAATGCCAACAGAAAGACAGACAGAGCTAACATGTAATGTGTCTGATTTAATTAAAAAATTTAGTTGCCAGTTTGTTTTTGGTATAATCGTTCGGATGGGACGAAAAAACGAATCTTATGTACAAATTGGCATGATCTTTAAAGATCGCTAGATAGTAAGAATTCGATATTAGAATAGGCAGTAGCGCCGCTCTTCGGGCTAAATTTCCCTTATAGCACAGTGCATGACGTATGATCGTTTTCATTTTCACAGTCGAAGCAGTAGGGCGTTAAACTCCATGTCATTTATCATATCGTAAAATACGTTCTAAAAGAAACCCACAAACAGTTGTAATAATACATATCATTCATTTTAAACATATAAATTGAAATAAAATGACGTTTAACGTATTAAACCTGATTGACGTAGAAGAAATCCAACTGCCAAGGGATCTTTTACGTGTAGGCCAATGTATACGCGGGTTGTTTTAAGGCCCTCGGTCCTGTATCACTTTCAAGGGGAAACCAGGCGACCTCTAGGCTAGCGAGCCAGTGTCTTACCCACTTGACCACCATGGTTCCCTCTCCTATTTATAAGCCAGTACGAACACTATAAAGATATTCGGAGGTTGGTTGACCGAATGCTTAACGCGTGCGCGTTTAATAGATGGCCTGCCATTGATCAAGTAGAGTCGTCTAGCCAAGATCGTGGGTTTTCACCGGATCCTCCATTTTCCTACTATTGCTAAAGACCCCTTCGCTCAAGCGAATTATTGAAATAAAATCAAACCATTTATGTTAGTCCCGAAATGACCTAGTTTGAGTCGAGTGGACGTTAGACCTCATTTCAAAGATTCAAAGAGCCATAGAAACACACTTTCCAGTGATGTATGACACAATAACTGGAACCTCGTATTAAGACCGGTAATTTGACATTTGTTGGACATTCTCCCAAATGGTTAGTGCGCACTGTAATTGAATAAACTGGCGTGGTTTCGATATCCCGGTTGTAGGAGTAGGGTCGCCTGTCTTACCTTGTGGATTTTCTCTGGGCCTCCGGTTTCCTCCCAATGCAAAAGACCCGTACACACCAGAGAATTATTGAAATAATATTGAACCACTGTCCCGAAATGACCTAATTTGTGTCGATTGGACGTCAAACCTCATTTCTCCCTCTCTCTCTCCCCCACCGCCCCCCTCTCTCTCTCTCTCTCTCGTTAACTAACAGAGAGTGCTAGATTTACCTATAGGCTTGGCATGCTGAAACATAGGAGGGCCTCAAGATATGGGGGTCATCGGGCCAAGATAGTGGTGAGGGGAGGGGGGGGGGCTCATCGGACCAAGATAGGGGTGGGGTCATCGGGCCATGGTGTATAATATTTTGACTGTAGTCTTAAACATTCGTCACCATCGTCAATAGTGTTTAACAGATACTTTGATCTTCCTGTTGTGACGGAAGTTTCGTATGAAAACCTGGGAGCCACAGTGGCTAAGTGAGTAAGATGCTGGCTCACATGAACATATTGGCGTGCACGTAAAAGAACCTTGGCAGTTGGAATTCGATATTAGAGTAGGCCGTAGCACCAAATGGCGTATGCCCAGTTGTAGCAGAACAGCAGGACGCGTCCGGATAAGCGGTTTTAACGTTCACGTCCAAACGATTCAATATCTTTAGACAAGGTAAATACATTGCATAAAAACACGGACATTTATTTCTGAGACTTTTTTTTCAAATCGGAATGGTCCCTTTCAACCAGATTTCATTTCGGATGAAACCCAACAGATTGAACAGATGACATTATCAAAACTTTATCACGTACAAATGTGATATCGAACCCTGTATCGGTGGTTAAGTTATGATATAATTAGTATAGTCAGTTCCTTGTCCATAGTAATATCGTGTTTGTTTTTTATCAGACTCTCGGTAAACACGAGGCTTTCCATTGATAAATATTAGATAGAGCTCTTAACAAATCACGGACATCAACGTATAGTCGTTTAGATGGGACGAAAAAACGAGTCCCATGTACAAATTGGCATGCTCTTTAAAGATCCCTTGGCAGTTGGAATTCGATATTAGAATAGGCAGTAGCGCTGCTGTCCAGGTTACATTTCCCTCATAGCACTCTGCTTGGCGTATGGCCGTTTTCATTTGCCCAGTCAAAGAAGTAGGGCGTTTAACTCCATTTCATTTATCATATCGTAAAATACGTTCTAAAAGAAACCAACAAACAGTTGCAATAATACATATCATTCATTTTAAACATATAAATTGAAATAAAATGGGGTTTAAGGGTCTACTGTTTTAAACATATCAATTGCAATAAAATGGGGTTTAACGTTCTACTGTTTGTCACCAACCCGGGATAATACGGATGAGGATGAGGGACTTACTGGTTTGTGAGCCCACGGGGGACGATTATTTAAACTACCCAGGGTCACATCCGACATCACCCACTTTGAAGTTCGATAGCCATGAATTCCATTATTTTTCAATCATATATCAATTATATGGTATGTTGCGTCGTTTAGTTATAAATAAATATGATTATATCACGACTGATTTATTTATTTTGATTTCGTTTATTCAAGATGTCATAACATATATTTTACCTGTACCTTTAAATGATATTGTATTAAATTCCTTTATTTTATTTTATTATTATATGTGTAACAATCCACCTGTTTATTTAATCAGTGCAAGACAATGATAGATACGGTACATTATAATATTGATATTATTAAATATTTTCATAGAATGCTTCAATAAAACCTATATTACATTAGCAAGTATTATAAAAATAACCAAACAACATTTAGAGAAATATTCATCCCTATTTGTTAAATATAATTATAATGGAGAAATTGAACTCGACTTCTCCTAACCAGCACAGAATTCTATTTGACTTGTACCATTAAAATAAAAGTGAGAAAAGTGATTGGATGAATGATATGTCTCTTTGTTTAAGAAATAACCTTTGGGTATGAAAGTTGATTTTATCACACTAAAATACATTTGTCGTATTTAGGTATGAAAGTTGCCATACTTAAATATATTTGTCATATTTAGAATACACATTGAACAAGCTCAATCCTAAAAATATATCTAAAAATAAATAATTCCCATACCCTCTCTCTCTCTCTCTCTCTCTCTCTCTCTCTCTCTGTTGAATGCAGTCTGAATCTAATCAATTAAGTGGAATCTAATCATTAGTCAATATTGCAAGGGAGTTAAATCTTTGTTAATTTTTAGAATATAATAATTTATGTGTATATTATTCTTAATCAATCAAGTGGAAGTTCAGTTTACTTTTATTACAAATATTATTCGGGACACTTTATTACCTCGAAACTTTTAGATCTTTCGAACTTCGAGGTCGGGTATTCCCGAACTTAGTTTAAAATTACTTTTTAAAAGTATGTTGATATACTGTCTCAAGAGCTTGGAATCCATTTCTCAACTCTGAATGTAATATAGACAAAACATTCAAAAGCTTTTGCGTAATCTTAATAATTTTTTCAAAACAATTCATTTCACTCTGAATCTCTTCATATTTTACACTTTTGCCGAAGAGCATCTAATTCTTCTATCGTTGAACCTATTAAAGTCAAAATCTCCATACCTGAGAAATCTTTTTGGTTTCTAATTTATTTAGAATCTCATATTATTTCTCACTTGTTAGCACGCGCGCGCTGTATCACACGGTCTGTCATTGAGTCAACTGGTGGTGTTTCGATTCCCCGGTTGTACGTGACAAGGGGTAGGGTCGCCTGTCCAACCTCGTGGGTTTTCTCCGGGTCCTCCGGTTTCCTCTCACAGCTAAAGACCCCGTTATGGAAATTATGGAAATAAAATTCAACCATATGTTAGTCCCGAAATGACCTAGTTTGTGTCGAGTGGACGTTAAATCCCATCTCTCTCTCACTTTGATAACTATTCAATGATTATTCCCTCGAACACCTCTTCCGAAGAACTTGTAATTAAATATTATATTGTTAAATATAATATAATAAGATCAAAACCTTCAAACATCCCTATTAGATTTCTTTAAGTTAGAAAAATTTATTGATGAGAATGCTTGAATATTCCAGAACATCCCTAAATATTCCTTCTAACACCTTCCCCGAAGAGCTTCGAAATGAAATGAAATGCTCCGAACTCGACTAATGAAGACGGGCATACGCCATACAGTGTGCTATGGGGGAAATTTATCCCGGATAGCGGCACTACGGCCTACTTTCATATATAATTCCAACTGTCAAGGGATCTTTTACGTGCACGCCAATGTGTACACGGGACCTCGTTTTTTCGTCCCATCCGAATGACTAGACAGTTGTGCTTGTCAGGCCCTCTGTCCTGCATTACTGACAAGGGGAAACCACACCGGAAAATCTGGATGAACATTCTCGGCCAATGCAGGGATCGAAAACCGACTTCCAGGATAGCGAGCCAGCGTCTTACCCACCTAGCCACCGTGATCCCCTCCGAAGAGCTTCGAAGTCTTTCATCTATTTCAATCTAATATAGAACAAATCTACTTTGTTTAAGAAATAACTTTAGATATGAAATAAGCCTAAAGGGTAATTGTCATACTTAGAAATCACAATAAAAAAACTCAATCCTAAATATAACATCTAAAGTTACTAAATTAAATACCCTTAAAGTTGATATAACTGACAACTTAAATCCTTTATGAAAATATCTCTCTAGAATAGCAGACGAATTGCCGTCGGCAAGCATTCGACCCATCTTTTAACCCCTAACATAAACACCCAATGTTTGTCAGTGATACAAGCCCCTACTATCCAGCTCTTTCTAAACTATACAAATCATATTAGTCTTGCTCATCCAGTCATCTCAAAAAATTAACATGGAAATTGGTTATTGTAAACCTTTTCACAAGATATTCTCAGCCAACTCTGAATTATAAACAATTTTCTTGCTTACATTATCTTTATTTGCTATTGAAGTCACCAAATATAGTAACTTTTGAAACATTAAGAGCCATATTTTAAAATTTGAAGCATATTTTCAGATAGACACTATGTACTCAACAGCCAAAAAACTCTACACTCCAAAATCCCACTGCCAACCTGTTTAATTAGAAAATATCTGCAAATTATTTATTTAATGTAATTCTTTTTCTCTATATAATCTTCATTTAGACGTAAAGTCATCAAATATTGCAATAATTGAAACATTGAAATTTATAATTAGTATTTAAAACCAGATTTTCTTATTGACACTAAATGTACTTAAAATCTGTATCGCTCTATTGTATTATAGGTGTGCAAAATACAGGCAATGATTTTATTTATATATATCATATTTTACTTTTTACTCTTTTATACATACTCAACTCTTACACTATACACATTATAAATAATTTTACTGTTCACTCTTTTATATCTACTCAACTATTAGACTATACATATTATAAATAATCAAAAATATTTGTTTTAATTATTATATATTATTGTATTTTACTTTGCCTGTGTGTCATATATACATGTAGTAACAGGGAATACTTTGCCCGTGTGTGTCTTATATAGTAACAGCGAATACTTTGCCTGTGTGTGTCTTATATAGTAACAGGGAATAAGTAAAAAAATAAATTAAAGGTGTGGAAATTATAAAATACTGTAAATATTATAATGTATAATTATATTCTGTGAATAAATATATTACAAGCTAAAATAAATATCATTAGTATATCATGTATTATATACCTGACTGATATCATTACAATATCATTAGTATATCATGTATTATATACCTGAATGATATCATTACAATATTATTAGACCTCTACTATTGATCAATCAATTATATGTTATGATACTTCGTTTAGTCATAAAATACTATATTACTCGTCTAATGATAGCAGTTGATTTAATGTTGATTCATTTCACTTGAATAGATGTTCGTTATACCCATTATAAATAATTACATCACTTGTACAATATAGCTTAGGTTAACCTTTGTTACAATTCTGATTCATTCCACATGGGAGCCACGGTGGCTCAGTGAGTAAGACGTTAATTGGCTAACCTGTCAGTGATGTAGGACAACGTATAGTCCTTTGGATGGGATGAAACACCAAGGTGAGGTCCATTGTACATATTGGCATGCACATAAAAGAACCCATGAGAGTTGAAATTCGAAATAAGAGTAGGCCGTCGAGCCTCTGTCAGAGCAAAATTTCTCTTATAGCACACTGCATTAGCCCAGTTGGAGCTGAACAGTAGGACGTTAAAATCCATTTCATTTCATTTCACTTGAAATATACTGATTATAGACATTAATAATTCCCATCATATCTTGTAATACAGTAAACTTTGATGTTAATTATTCTCCACTATAAACCAATGATATGCTGGGTTTAGTATTAATTGGCCATCTATTATAGTTCATATAATATTAATAGTACATCATACTATGATATGCTTGGTTTAGTATTAATTGGTTATCTATTATAGTTCATATAATATTAATAGTACATCATACTATGATATGCTTGGTTTAGTAGTAATTGGCCATCTATAATAGTTCATATAATATAAATAATATAGGATGTAGGTAATAGTTAACATGTACAGAAATTATTCACCTTAATAAGAGAGAGAGAGAGAGAGAGAGAGTTTCGTTTTTAACATATGTTTCGATTTTATGTAAATGATTCGCTTATGCGTATGGGTCTTTAGAAGTGGGAGCAAAATTAGGAGGATGGGCCCTACTTCTTGTCCCGTACAAGCGGGGAATCGAAACCACACCACTTGACTCATTGCAGACCTTATGATCCAACGCGCATGCGTTAACCTTTCGGTCACGCAACCTCCCGCAATATTTGGAGAATTAATCTCTCAACTAAATATCCGCTTCAACCACATGGATATTAAAGATACATTGTCACAAATATATTTATCGTGGGTTTTTTCCTGGTCTATCATATACATAGAGTCAATCTGCATGGAGTAGGTTCCCCGCATATACGTGTCAACGAATCTCGTGGGTTTTTCCGGGTCCTGAACTGCGGTTTCCCTCCACTTAACCCCATATCTATCTATCTTTCTCTCTAAATATAATCTAAACGTGACATGTTAATACTATTATAAAGATAGATCTAGGAGTAGCCCATGTCACCAACGCTAACAATATCCGTCGTCCTTTAATATAACATACATTCATAATACACCGCTAGATATGCATAGTGCTAGATATGCATTCATATATATAACATAAATATAGTCTCAATATATATCACACTATAAGTTGATCTACTTCCATACTACCTATGAATACTAACTCAATGCATGAAATTCAAACAAAAATCGAAATAATAGAACAAAATACAATACAAGGTTACAATATTCTAAAATATATAAATTAGCTGAGGTCAAAAACGGTGCTAAAAAGCAAATTAAACAATTAATCAATCAAAATAATACAGTATTTGATAATGAACAAGATATTCTAGACACAATTCACCAATATTACCAACAACTATATACATCCCAAAACATTAACGAAAACCTAATAAACTCCTATATTGAAAACAGTAACATAAATACTCTAACTAACACGGAAAGAGATTCCCTGTCTCATTTCATATCTAAAGATGAAGATCTTAAGGCCTTACAAAGTTTCAGATCAAACCGTAGCCCAGGCATCGATGGTATTCCAGGAGATTTCTATATCAAATTCTTTGACACCATAGGAACCGACCTGACAGAAGTAATAAACAACGTCTATCTACAGGGTGAATTATCAAACACAATGAGAACCGGTATAATAATAATTAATTATAAGAATAAATTGTTTGTCTATAAGAATAGAGGCGACCACCGATTACTTAAGAACTATAGACCAATAAGCCTGTTATGTGTCGACTATAAAATCATCACAAAAATATTAAGTATATGAATGAACACAGTTATTAACAAATTGATCTCTAAAACACAAACGGGAGCCGGACCAAATAAAAGCATCTTCGATAACCTGTATTCAATTGATTCAATCCTAAATTATTTAGACACACATGAAACTAATGCCTATATCTTATCGTTTGATTAGGAAAAAAGCCTTTGACCGTATTGAACACGATTATATAAAAACCCTACTAAAACACATGAATTTTCCAAATTACATCGTAAATTGGGTTACAATACTGTTTAAAAATTTGAAAAGTAAAGTTCAAGTAAATGGATCCTTCTCTCAAAATATCAAAAATAATCGTTCGATCCGTCAAGGTTGTCCTCTATCCATGATTCTCTATTCCTTACGTATAAATTTTGGCTCCGTATCTAGTTCTCAACTAAATTTAGATAAAACCGAATTCCTCCATGTTGGTGTTCGTAAACCATCAAATGACTCATTTCCTGAAAATATAAACATAAACATTAAAACAGACACAATTAAATTACTGGGCTTTTGTTTTGAGATCAATAAAATGGAAAAAAATCTGGTTACCCCTCATCATGACGATTAAATCAACTATTAGTCACTGGTCTACTTACAACCTATCGATTAAAGAAAAAGTCTGTACTTGTACTGGTCACTCATTGATAGTAAGAACGTACAACCAAAAATAAACAAACACCTACCTCATATAAATTTTGAAAAAGTTTGGCATAATTTATATAAATGTCCAACACTATCTGAAATAGAAAAAGAATTTATGCACAAAATAATACACAATGCATTTCCCACAAAAGATATTCTCCACACTCGAAATATTTACGTAGATGACTATAAATGTCAATACTGCAAGAAAAATAATGAAACCTACAGTCACTTATTTCTACACTGCCCTAAATTACAGCACTTTAAATCCTTTGCTGCTACACATATAAACAATATACATTCCACAAAATCCTTCCATATCATGTATCTCTACCTCTGGATCATATGGTCCAACAGAATGCATCCCTATATCAACAACATCTCCAACCATCTGATATACCAATTCTATACAAAAAGAAAAGAAAAGAAAATATAAATAAAATCACCAAGCTTCACCCTACTCTGCCTTACTAAATTCTCTGGTGTAAGGCAAATTATCGTTCTGTGTGAAGCTTCTAAATTAATTACTCTATTATGTGACTAAGCAGATCGTGCTATTTACTTTTAAGTTGCCATAACTTGGCATCTTAATCAACTTTCGTTTTCGTTAAATGGCACTTTCATACTGTGTCGTATAAACAAAATACCCATGCACCCACCGAAATAATTGTATGTTCAAAAGAAAAAAAAGAAGCAGGTGCAGGTTCGAAGGCATGGCAAGAGGAATATCAGTTAAGTCGTCCACGAGCAAAGTCGTCCACACGAAAAATCTGGTGAAGTCGTCCACACTCGTTGGTGCAGTCGTCCACATAGGCGTACGGGGAAATTTTTGACTGGGGGGGGGGGGGGCGGTGGTGGTTGGTGCCCAAAAAATGTAGTTAGGTTCTTAGTATGTTACATAATAATAATAAATTCGCTGTTAAATTGGACACATTCAAGAACACAATATTTTTTTTATACAATTTTTACAAAGTACAATTGTGTGCCCAAATACGTTGGTTAAGTCGTCCACACGACATAGTTTACTTTCGGGACACATTCGCTTTATCATTTCGGAACATCTCCACGCTAGAGCGGGCCCGTTTATTAATAAACAACAAAGTAAATTGTACACTAAAATATATTAACAATCAAATATTTATTTTTTCAGTTACAACAAAAAAGCATTAACGAAGGATTTTTCAGGCGGGATATCCGTGTGGGGAAGAATCGCCATGGAATTGTTGCCACAGAGAATCATTGAATTTGTTATATTTATGAAATTGTTATGTATTGAAATTTTATTGTACACTTTATATTGAATTTTATTGTAAATTTTGTTGTACACGTATCATCTGCTGGCACTGGATCATCTATTAACCTAAAAAATCAAATAATACAAAATACTAATTAACCAGGGACGAAATGGCTCGGATGGGACAAAAAACCGAAGTCTCGTGTATGTGGCGTGCACGTTGAAGATTCCTTGAGAGTAGGCCGCAGCGCCGCTGTCCGCTCTAAGTGTCCCTCATAGCACACTGTATGGCGTATGCCCGTTTTCGTTAGCACAGTGGGAGCAGAACAGTAGTTTGCTGTAGTTTACAAGTGATTCCAATCGCTTAAAGTGGCAGATCGAGACATTAACCTAATTCCGTTCTAAACAGGGAGCCAAAGGGTGCTAGCTTACTAAGTGAGTAAGACGTTGGCTTGTAAGCATGGAGGTCGCGGTTCATCTGGATTTTCCGACGTGGTTTACGTTTGTCAGTGGTGCAGGACAGAGGGCCTAGTCGTTTGGGTGGGACGAAAAACCGAGGTCCCGTGTATACATTGGCATTCACGTATGCCTTGACAGTTGGAATTATTGGGTATTATTAATTGGGTGATATTGGGCAATTCGGTGCGCCCGGTCGGGACATAGTAGAAAAAATGTTATAGGCCAAGGCATGTCATAGATTTACCATTAAAATCAACTGAGGAAAGAATTACTAATCTGACATCATAATTATGAATATGCTTAGCGTTATAGCCCTTGATTTCACATAAAATGTATCAAAGCTATCTTCAGGGCTGAATTATTGCCCGAATTTCATGAAATTTGCTAAAATCCATATCAGCCTGAATTTGACCATCTTTCTTTTATTTAAATTTGGTTTTGGTGTTCAATAGGAGAATGTCTCAGTCACGAATACGGAAGGACTCCTCACTTTTTTTTCTATTTGCAATTTTTCTATATACACCCACGCGTAATATAGGCGTATAGAGTTGTCGGCTGTCGGTCAGCTGTTTCGTTACACAAATTTACAGACCTTGAGAGGATGATACCTGTCCATTTATCCTGCATTGTTGTAGTTTTATAGTGAAATAGATAGAGTGACTAATGTCGTCCAAGTTTATAAAACAATCAATTATTGTACCAGGTGAGAATATATATATAAATAATCTTGTCTTGGAGAGCGGCGCGACAGCTTACTCTTACACGGAATTCCAATACCTGCACACCTGCATAATGGAAAACGGGGGAACCACGCCAGTTCATGACAGTACATTTAACCCCGTATTTATCACAGTCACACCCAATATATATAATACTGGAATGGGGTTTAACGTCTTCTCAATTTAAGACTAATTAATGTATTTTTCTTTTCGATCGCCAGGCGTGCAATACGATGGGGAACTTAGCCTGGAATGCAGCTTTTTACATTATCCGATGGATTAGGCACATTTCCTTTGTCAATTCCGCCGAGGCCACCCTGAAAAGCGAGAACGAGTTCTTCTCGGGCCCATAGCGTGATTCGAACTCTAAAACGCAATTTAAAGTAATATTTAACTGTAAATGATGTTACATCAAAACAGCTGTTATACCTTCTTTTAATTTCCACTACCTTAATTATGGGGGGTTGGATGGCCGAATGGTTTCGATTCCCCGGTTGTACGTGACAAGGAGTAGGGTCGCCTGTCCAACCTCGTGGCTTTACTCCGGGTCCTCCGGTTTCCTCCCGCTGCTAAAGACCCCTACGCACAAGCGAATGATTGAAATAAAATTGAACAATGTGATAGTCCCGAAATGACCTAGTTTGTGTCGAGTGGACGTTAAACCCCATTTCTCTCTCTCTCTCACCTTAATTATGTTTTATTAGTCGCTACCCACTGTAAAATAGGGTGTTGGATGGCCGAATGGTTAGCGCGTGCGTGTTGTATCCAGGGTCGGATTGGGGCCGGGAAACGGCCCGAGGTCCCGTGTCGGAGCGGCCCCTTTTACTGATCGCGGAGCCCGGATGGGGGAGTCCATGTGCTCTCCCCCGGGAAAATTTTGAAAAATCGGAGGCCATTTCCCGCAATTTGAGACCATTCCCGACATCCCAATTCTGTAATTTCATCTCTGTAAATAACGAGTTAATAAAAATGTTAAGGAATGTTTAACACCAGTCTCAGGAAATCGTCTCGCACTCATATTCAGCAAGCAGACTAGCTATCATCAAATTTTGCTGAGGCCTTAAAATTGAAAATTTTTTTTGAGTTACAAACGATCGGCAGACGTTTCCGACGTATCCCCAGAAACAGGGTGCAGGGGACTTAATAATTAGTAAATTTGCGGGTGAAAGTGTCTGGTGAATCCGGTGAAATTTTCGGATTCCGAATTCCGGCCCACACCCAGCACACCCGGCCCAGAAAGTCTATTATACCAGCCCATTCCAAACTCCAGTGATGGCGTGGTGGCCCGTTAAAGCTACCGGCCACATACAACATGATCATCATCGCTGCATGACCGGTTCAATACACCCCCCCCCCCCATATAATGTTCAGAAGAAAAAGGTTTTATTAGACGAATTGCACCAAATTATTTTTTTCATTTTTTGTCTGACCGGCCGATGGCCCAATCCAGCCCTGGGTGTTTCATAAGATCTGTCATTGAGTCAACTGGCGTGGTTTCGATTCCCCGGTTGTATGTGACAAGGAGTAGGGTCGCCTGTCCAGCCTCTTGGGTTATCTCCTTGTCCCCCGGTCCCAGCCCTACGTGCAAGCGTATTATTGAAAAAATTGAAATACACTGTATATGTTAGTCCCGAAATTACCTAGTTTGTTTCGAGTGAACGTTTAACCCTATCTTCTCCCTCTCCATTGTAAAATACTGATTATTTGTTTGTTCTCAAATCCCCCCCCCCCCCCGGCATCAACAGTTGTAATAAAATAAGTTTATTTTAAACAATAAACCACAGCACATAATTATGGAAATAATAATTTATTTTGACATTAGGAAGTAATCTCTCAACTAAACGTCCGTTTCCACCGTAAGAATATAAAAAAAATGTCCGCCTAGTATCCGGTATCAGACGAAGGACTAGTCAGCTTAACGGACGCTGTCCCTGGCAGACGAAAATCAGGATCGACAAATCTCAAGGTCCTTCTCAAGTTTCGAAATGAAATAAAAATGAAATGAAGTTTAACGTCCTACTGTTCTGCCCCGAAATGGGCTAATGAAGACGGATATCCATACAGTGTACTTTCAGGGAAATTCTGTCCGGGCAGCGACACTACGGCCTACTCTTATATCGAATTCCAACTGTCAAGGGATCTTTTACGTACACGCCAATGTGTACACGGAACCTCGGATTTTCGGACCCTCCGAACGACTAGACAGCGGTCCTTGTCAGGCCCTCCGTCCTCAATCACTGACAAGGGGGAATCACGACGGAAAATCTGGATGAATTTAAATTTCTCGACCAATACAGAGATCGAACACCCAACCTCCAGGGTAGCGAGCCAGCCTCGAGATTCGAACTCAATCCCCTGACTCGTTGACTACCACGACCATCAATATTTTAATATCAGAATACTTAGACATTGATTTATTGTCTACGGTATCATCTCAATGGAAGCGGACGTAAATTAACCTTGATATTACGTCAAGTATTATATTATCAAGCGAGTCGCGGTGGCTCAGTGAGTAAGACACTCGTTCGTTAACCAGGGGGTTATGGGTTTGATGCCAGTGTTGGTTGAGAAAGCTATTCGGGATTTTCCGGCTTGGTGTCCCTCTGTCAGTCCTGCAGGAACACCGTCTAGTCGTTCGGATGGAGCATGGGACTAAAATCGGAGAGTCCCGATGAACTTTCTAAGTAAGGATATAGCGCCATGTGGAACCCAGCCGTGTATATTATATCTAGAGGTTTATTAACTAGTTGATATATTACTACATTGTTAAAGATACCAAGTTGATATATTACTACATTGTTGAATATACCAAGTTGGAGACATACAGAGGAACACGTGGAATTATAGCTGTGTAAACGTATAAACATTATACATTATATTATATCTCACTATAAGTTGACCTACTTTCATACTACATACATTCATAATATTATAATTATAGACGTACACCGCTAGATATAGTGTCAATATGATATAGCGTGATAGTGGTAGACTCTGTTACCCACGCTAACAATATCAGTTGAACTTGACATGCATACATAACATACATTCATAATATTATATCAGTGGTGGTTGACGTACACCGTTATCGTCTGGGTGACAAAGGCAAATGCCGAAGGTCATTATATCAAAACGAAAATAAAAATAGAATTTCCGAGAAACTGCAGCAAGTTTACGCATGTTCAGTCTACGGCATAAGGAAGACAAACTGTGCAAGACGATGAAAGACGTGGATTTTTATGTGATTTAGACGTTTTCGATAGAATTTCCGAGAAACTGTAGCACATTTTCACTTGTACAGTCTACAGTCCGAGGAAGATAAATTGTGTAAGACGATGGTATTATAGACGTACACCGCTAAATATAGTGTCAACATGACATGGCGTGCTAGTGGTAGACTCTGTTACCCACACTAACAATATCCGTGGTAGTTGATACACACAGTGATAGTCTGGGTGACAAAGGCTAATGTCGAAGGTCATTATATTAAAAAGAAAATAAAAATAGAATTTCCAAGAAACTGTAGCAAGTTTACGTATGTTCAGTCTACAGCATAAGAAGAACAAACTGCGAAAGACGAAGAAAGACGTGAATTTCTATGTGATTTACATGTTTTGTTTGAATTTAATACTTTTGATTTTTAGTTCATCTATCTCGATATCAAGTATTATATTGTTTGATTTTGTATTTTCATCCAGTTTGAACTCGTATTGTCTACAATTATGTGACTTAGACGTTTCTAAGAAACTATATCAAGTTTATGCATGTTCAGTGTACAGTCCAAGGAAGATAAACTGCTCGAGAAGATGTCAGGCGAGGTTAGACGATTTGGCTAAATTTAGCAGTTTTGATTTCTAGGATATCGTATATATTATATTTAGCCTAATTGTTTGTTGTTGTTTTGTCCAGTTTATACAACCAGTGCAACAAACAGTTATTTAAAATGGCAGAGAAGGAAGTGTGTAGTATTTGTTTGAACGAATTTCAACAACGCGTGGTACTCGATTGTGCACACCCCTTTTGTTTTATCTGTTTAGAAGATTATGTGAACAAAACCTCCACTAAAGATCAGTTCCAATGCCCATTATGCCGTATTTTTATAAATCTCAGTGACGGAGGTCTGGATCGATTTAAACCTAAACCAATTAATATTCCTCAATGTGATGTATGTACGGAAGATACATCTCAATATTTCTGTCGAGACTGTGATCAATATTTATGTAAATCATGTAAAACCATGCATGATAAGTTAAAATCTTGTAAAGACCACGTTGTGTCTCGATATGATGAAACACAGATCTATCAAGCGCCTACTTCACACGAAACAATAAAGGAAAAAGCTTCGGCTTCGTCTATCCCAAATCCTAAAGATTTCTGTCTGCGCCATGAAAAGGAGCCCGTAAAAGTATACTGTAAAGATTGTACTGTAGCCGTTTGTTTGAAATGTTTCTTGGCCGATCATAATGGACACAATTATTTAGATTTACAGGAGGATGAAGTCAGACAAAGTATCAGACACGACTTACAATCACTGAATGATGAATTAAAAAAACAAATCACTAATTTTCAGAAACATTATGATAATTTAAATAGCAAATTAACTGAAGTCAAAAACTGCACAAAAACTGAATGTGACAAAGTAGATGCACAAGTTGAGAAAATCTGCTCAGAATTTCATAAAATCGGAGAAAATATTAAAAAGGAAATGCAAGAAACTAGTGAAGAGGAAGAATACAAATTCAGGAAATTAATGGAGGACATTAAAAGACTAACGGAAGATTTAAAAGCTAGTGTTAAATATTCAGTGAATGTTTTAGAAGATTCATCCGTTGTTCAAGTTTTACAAAGAATACCTAAAGTTAGACAGGAAAAAGATGAAAGTTGTTGTAGAAAATTGGATATACCTGATGTAAGATATTCAACATTTCAAGTAGCAGAGATAGATAGAACTTTGTTAACTAATCAACTTGGTAAAATTGTAAGTTGTCATCAGAATATGATTGGTAAAGTTGTAAGTTGTCATCAGAATATGTTTGAAGATGTTTTTAATGTGGATACTGTGCCAGGTTATGGTGGTTGGTATTATGGTAAACAACATGTAGTTTCAGGTTTTACATGGCGTATTGATGTGTATAAACTAGGATCATCTTTATTCTCTTTTGGATTAAACCTGAATGACGTAGAAGATAAAAGTATTACGTCATGTAAAGTTGACGTCACATGTAAACTTATAAATAAAACAGATGATAGACAATCTGTAGTTAAACAATGTAATGGGACTGTTAGACCTGGTGTTTGGTCAGACTGTTCTACTGATCTTACTGACTTGGAGAGAAGACTCAGTAATCCTGGCAGTGGATTTATTGATGATCATAGAAACTTTACAATTCAAGTAACAATTAATAAGATAACTGACATTAAAATAGATTAATAATTAGACTACTGTTATGGCTGAATTATTGTTAAATAATGTTTTGTTTACGGTGTAAGGGAGATAACATTATTTCTATCCGAAATGGAATAAATTATGGTCAATCGCTGGAAGAAGTAGTTGATAGTTTTTTTCAGATGGAACTTTAATACATGTATAATATCATTCCATATTATAATAAAAAATGATTCCAGATGGAGCTAAAATACGTGTATAATATCTTTCCATATTAGAATAATAATTGTAAACTCTTTGTATTGTTGTTTTATTATGAAGCACTGGTAGTAACCAACAGGTCAAGGGAAACAAAACAAGTTACTGAACACAGGCATTCCAACCCATTCTTGTTCGACACCGGCTTTGACTGAGAAAGTTGAACAATTTCCAGCCTGTTTTCCACTTTGTTAGGAAAAACGTGTAGTTACCATTTTTAAAACAGTTCTTGATCTTGAAGTCTGTTAACTTACATTAATGCAATAAGAAAAAAACCTGTGCGCCGTTAATATAGAGGTAGCAGTTTACTGTTAAAGGTACACCAGTGAGAGGAAACCGGTGGACCCAGGGAAAACCCAAGAGGTTGGACAGGCGATCCTACTCATTGTCATGAACAAGCGGGGAATCGAAACCACGCCACTTCACTCAATGAGAGACCTTATGATGCCACGCGCACGCATTAACCATTAGGCAACCCAACCACCTCTCACTAGAAGATAGGATAGAGGGTTACAAATCTGATCACAAATTTGTATTAATACCTACTTTAAATTAATAGCTGACTTAATTGGGTAGAAACGCCATTGTACGGACTAAATTCTCCCCTGTGCATTGCATTGTGAATCGTTATGTAAAAAAGTGAAGCAAAGTCTCTATATATTGGTGAGATTACAAGATTGTACCAAGGGTTAAGTAATTATCAGGAATTGTTCTTCTTATATAAAATATTCTTCGAAATGTCGCCTAAATATGGTACCTATTAACCATAAGCATGGTTAATACTGGTTTAGTCTATCCAATTAGTAAAACAAGCCAAAATATGGTAGCTGTTTACCTTAAGCATGGGTAATAGCATGTTAGTCTATCCAATTAGTAGATATCACTAACAGATTATTGCTCTGTCTTACTAGCTATCCTTGTATAACCCACCATACAAGTTGTACTGATGTCGTCATGTCACGTTATATAACACAGCTAGCAATATATACTATTCAAAAAAAGTAGGGGATATTTGATTTTTAAGTGTTATTAAAGTCACCTAATGAAACTGACGAAGAAACAAATGACAAAATGAAATGAAGTTCACATTCATCGATTTATTCCAAATGTTCGTTAGACTAAGTAAGGCACAGACTGACCATTACAAGGGTAAAATGATACCCGGGGTCAAACAGCAAAGTTACCACAGCATCACAACCAAGTCAGTAAAGGGTAAATCCTCCTCTGTTTGCCAAACAAGCATTGATCCGACGTGGCATACTCCTAATGAGACGTCTAAGGTCATTTTGGTCCAGATTGTCCCATTCCTGTTGCAACGCAGCAGCAAGTTCTTGGACATTGGCAGGACGTTGTTGACGTTGACGTAACCTCTGTCCAAGCATGTCCCAGACATGCTCGATGGGGGAGAGGTCGGGACTCAGTGCTGGCCATGGTAATGTGGTGATGTTCTGTTGTTGGAGGTAACCTGTAACGATCCTGGCCCTGTGACATCTTGCGTTGTCATCCTGGAAGATGAAACGGCGGCCATGACGTCGTGCGAACGGCACAACATGGACTGCCAAGATGTTGTCCCGGTAGTACTGGCCTGTAACACGCCCTGCAACAACATGTAAAGCCGTTCTTCCAGCAACAGTGATGCCTCCCCACACCATAACAGAACCACCCCCAAATCGATCATGTCTGATGACGTTAACGTCTTGGAAGCGCTCGTTTCGACGACGCCACACCCTCCTACGTCTGTCCAAAAAATCAACAGTGAACCTTGACTCATCTGAAAACATCACATTGCTCCAGCGTCGATTATCCCAGTGTTGACGATCCCTACACCAACGACGTATTGCCTGAATGTGATGATCTCTCAAACAAGGGATCACGCGAGGACGTCGGGCGCGAAGGTGACCCCTATGCAGTCGATTCCGAATCGTCTGGCCACTCACTCTCACTCCAGTGTCTGTTTGAAGACAAGCGCTGATCTGATTTGCTGTGATGACACGATTTCTCAAGGCCAAGGTACGGATAAATCGATCCTGGGCTTGAGTTGTCGCCCTTGGTCGACCTGGGCGTGGTCTGTCCTGTACAGATTGTGTATCACGGTATCTGGACCATAGCCTGCTTATGACAGACTGAGAAACATTCATCGTCCGCGCCACAACCGCATGTGTTGTGCCGATCTGTAGCATGCCAAGGGCACGTAACCTTTCATTTTGGGTAAGCCGACGCATATCAAAATTTGTTTTCTGGTCACTAAAACAATTAAACTGATGTTTCCACCCTGGAATTCAATGCCACAATGACTGTAACATTCAAAGTCAGAGTCGTGCAAATCTTGGGTTGGACCCCCATGATGATCCCAAGCATCACCTGCATTCCATGCGGTAGCTATTGGTGCGTTTGGGCGTCACATGTAACTGGAAATGTTTCTTCTGTTAGGTTCTATAGTGACTTTTTTCGTAGTCATTTGCATATTTTAGTATTATGCCCCCAAAATCAAATATCCCCTACTTTTTTTGAATAGTATATATCTGATATGAACTGTAAGAAACTATACAGCTGCTATATAAGACTCTGACACATAAAAAAAACATGTTAAAAAGCCAAAATTAGTATAGAGCCCCCCCCCCCCCTCAAATACACCCGCTTATAATTCTAAACTAGTTTATGATAACACATCCACTCGAGTTGGTGAAGTTGAAGGTAGACAAGTGAAATGATATGAAATAAGGTTTAACGTCCTACTGTTCTGCACCGACTGGGCTAATGAAGACGGGAATATACGACAAACAGTGTGTTATAAGTGAAATTTTGCCCGGATAGCGGAGCTGACTCTTATTTCGAATTCCAATTGTTAAGGTTTTTTTAAGGTCCCCGCCAATGTGTCTACGGGTCCCCGTATAGTCGTCCTATCCGAACGCCTACACATGTTGCCCCGTGGCCGTACCACTGACAAGGAGGAAATATGCCGGAAAAAAAACGATGAACTTTCTTGGCCAACGATATGAGACCTCCAGGTTAGCGAGCCGACGTCCTACCCACTGAGCAACCGTGGCTGTCATGGGTTCTTTTACGTGTCCGACAACATTTAACGTCTTACTAATCTTTTATTTCGAATTCCAGTTGCCATGGATTCTTTTACGTGCCCGACAACGTGAAGACTGCAAAATGTCCCTCATAGTACACTGTATGGCGCATGCCCGTCTTTATCATGTCCACCCGAATTCCAATCAACCAATCAATCAGACGTCGGCATTGACCCGATGCCTGAAATTTCACACCCCGGGAAACAAGGCTCATGCCATGTAAAATGTGGCGCATAAAGCAGAGTGACAACTCTACTATTGCGCTAAACACTGTTTATTACACTGATTTAAAATGTGTAAATGTTAAGAGTGGTACTTGAGCTTTATCTCCGATAGGAATGTTTCTTAAGAGCTGAAAATGTCATATAGATTAAATTGTCGTACATCTCTGGACACTGTATCGGCACATAGTGTACAGGAGCATGGGAATATACACTCTGTCTCTGTCTCCCCCTCTCTCACCCTCTCTCTCTCTCTCGCTAACAAACAGACAGTGCTAGATTGACCTGTGGGCTTGACAGGATGAAACCTAGGAGGGTCTCAAGATATGAGGGTCATCGGGCCAAGATATGGGTGAGTGGAGGGTGGTGTGGGGGCTCATCGGGCCATGATTGGGGGGGGGGGGTCATCGGGCCAAGATGAGGTATGGGAGGAGGGGGGGGGGCATCAACTAAACATTCGTCAATATCTTCAATAGTGTTTAATAGTCACTTTGATCTTCCTGTTGTCGTGAGGATGGGGAGGGGCTTCAACTAAATCTGGCAATGCCAACAGAAAGACAGACAGAGCTAACATGTAATGTGTCTGATTTAATTAAAAAATTTAGTTGCCAGTTTGTTTTTGGTATAATCGTTCGGATGGGACGAAAAAACGAATCTTATGTACAAATTGGCATGATCTTTAAAGATCGCTAGATAGTAAGAATTCGATATTAGAATAGGCAGTAGCGCCGCTCTTCGGGCTAAATTTCCCTTATAGCACAGTGCATGACGTATGATCGTTTTCATTTTCACAGTCGAAGCAGTAGGGCGTTAAACTCCATGTCATTTATCATATCGTAAAATACGTTCTAAAAGAAACCCAGAAACAGTTATAATAATACATATCATTCATTTTAAACATATAAATTGAAATAAAATGACGTTTAACGTATTAAACCTGATTGACGTAGAAGAAATCCAACTGCCAAGGGATCTTTTACGTGTAGGCCAATGTATACGCGGGTTGTTTTAAGGCCCTCGGTCCTGTATCACTTTCAAGGGGAAACCAGGCGACCTCTAGGCTAGCGAGCCAGTGTCTTACCCACTTGACCACCATGGTTCCCTCTCCTATTTATAAGCCAGTACGAACACTATAAAGATATTCGGAGGTTGGTTGACCGAATGCTTAACGCGTGCGCGTTTAATAGATGGCCTGCCATTGATCAAGTAGAGTCGTCTAGCCAAGATCGTGGGTTTTCACCGGATCCTCCATTTTCCTACTATTGCTAAAGACCCCTTCGCTCAAGCGAATTATTGAAATAAAATCAAACCATTTATGTTAGTCCCGAAATGACCTAGTTTGAGTCGAGTGGACGTTAGACCTCATTTCAAAGAGCCATAGAAACACACTTTCCAGTGATGTATGACACAATAACTGGAACCTCGTATTAAGACCGGTAATTTGACATTTGTTGGACATTCTCCCAAATGGTTAGTGCGCACTGTAATTGAATAAACTGGCGTGGTTTCGATATCCCGGTTGTAGGAGTAGGGTCGCCTGTCTTACCTTGTGGATTTTCTCTGGGCCTCCGGTTTCCTCCCAATGCAAAAGACCCGTACACACCAGAGAATTATTGAAATAATATTGAACCACTGTCCCGAAATGACCTAATTTGTGTCGATTGGACGTCAAACCTCATTTCTCCCTCTCTCTCTCCCCCACCGCCCCCTCTCTCTCTCTCTCTCTCTCTCTCTCTCGTTAACTAACAGAGAGTGCTAGATTTACCTATAGGCTTGGCATGCTGAAACATAGGAGGGCCTCAAGATATGGGGGTCATCGGGCCAAGATAGTGGTGAGGGGAGGGGGGGGGCTCATCGGACCAAGATAGGGGTGGGGTCATCGGGCCATGGTGTATAATATTTTGACTGTAGTCTTAAACATTCGTCACCATCGTCAATAGTGTTTAACAGATACTTTGATCTTCCTGTTGTCGTGAGGGTGGGTGGGGAGGGGGCTTCATCTAAATCCGGCAATCCCAACAGCAAGGCAGACAGAGCAAACATGTAATGTGTCTGATTTAATTCAAAAATTTAGTTGCCAGTTTGTTTTTGTTTTTGTGTTTTTTAAACTAGAAACGGAAGTTTCGTATGAAAACCTGGGAGCCACAGTGGCTAAGTGAGTAAGATGCTGGCTCACATGAACATATTGGCGTGCACGTAAAAGAACCTTGGCAGTTGGAATTCGATATTAGAGTAGGCCGTAGCACCAAATGGCGTATGCCCAGTTGTAGCAGAACAGTAGGACGCGTCCGGATAAGCGGTTTTAACGTTCACGTCCAAACGATTCAATATCTTTAGACAAGGTAAATACATTGCATAAAAACACGGACATTTATTTCTGAGACTTTTGTTTCAAATCGGAATGGTCCCTTTAAACCAGATTTCATTTCGGATGAAACCCAACAGATTGAACAGATGACATTATCAAAACTTTATCACGTACAAATGTGATATCGAACCCTGTATCGGTGGTTAAGTTATGATATAATTAGTATAGTCAGTTCCTTGTCCATAGTAATATCGTGTTTGTTTTTTATCAGACTCTCGGTAAACACGAGGCTTTCCATTGATAAATATTAGATAGAGCTCTTAACAAATCACGGACATCAACGAATAGTCGTTTGGATGGGACGAAAAAACGAGTCCCATGTACAAATTGGCATGCTCTTTAACGATCCCTTGGCAGTTTGAATTCGATATTAGAATAGGCAGTAGCGCTGCTGTCCAGGTTACATTTCCCTCATAGCACTCTGCTTGGCGTATGTCCGTTTTTATTTGCCCAGTCAAAGAAGTAGGGCGTTTAACTCCATTTCATTTATCATATCGTAAAATACGTTCTAAAAGAAACCCACAAACAGTTGCAATAATACATATCATTCATTTTAAACATATAAATTGAAATAAAATGGGGTTTAAGGGTCTACTATTTTTAACATATCAATTGCAATAAAATGGGGTTTAACGTTCTACTGTTTGTCACCAACCCGGGATAATACGGATGAGGATGAGGGACTTACTGGTTTGTGAGCCCACGGGGGACGATTATTTAAACTACCCAGGGTCACATCCGACATCACCCACTTTGAAGTTCGATAGCCATGAATTCCATTATTTTTCAATCATATATCAATTATATGGTATGTTGCGTCGTTTAGTTATAAATAAATATGATTATATCACGACTGATTTATTTATTTTGATTTCGTTTATTCAAGATGTCATAACATATATTTTACCTGTACCTTTAAATGATATTGTATTAAATTCCTTTATTTTATTTTATTATTATATGTGTAACAATCCACCTGTTTATTTAATCAGTGCAAGACAATGATAGATACGGTACATTATAATATTGATATTATTAAATATTTTCATAGAATGCTTCAATAAAACCTATATTACATTAGCAAGTATTATAAAAATAACCAAACAACATTTAGAGAAATATTCATCCCTATTTGTTAAATATAATTATAATGGAGAAATTGAACTCGACTTCTCCTAACCAGCACAGAATTCTATTTGACTTGTACCATTAAAATAAAAGTGAGAAAAGTGATTGGATGAATGATATGTCTCTTTGTTTAAGAAATAACCTTTGGGTATGAAAGTTGATTTTATCACACTAAAATACATTTGTCGTATTTAGGTATGAAAGTTGCCATACTTAAATATATTTGTCATATTTAGAATACACATTGAACAAGCTCAATCCTAAAAATATATCTAAAAATAAATAATTCCCATACCCTCTCTCTCTCTCTCTCTCTCTCTCTCTGTTGAATGCAGTCTGAATCTAATCAATTAAGTGGAATCTAATCATTAGTCAATATTGCAAGGGAGTTAAATCTTTGTTAATTTTTAGAATATAATAATTTATGTGTATATTATTCTTAAATCAGTCTGAATTTAATCAATCAAGTGGAAGTTCAGTTTACTTTTATTACAAATATTATTCGGGACACTTTATTACCTCGAAACTTTTAGATCTTTCGAACTTCGAGGTCGGGTATTCCCGAACTTAGTTTAAAATTACTTTTTAAAAGTATGTTGATATACTGTCTGAAGAGCTTGGAATCCATTTCTCAACTCTGAATGTAATATAGACAAAACATTCAAAAGCTTTTGCGTAATCTTAATAATTTTTTCAAAACAATTCATTTCACTCTGAATCTCTTCATATTTTACACTTTTGCCGAAGAGCATCTAATTCTTCTATCGTTGAACCTATTAAAGTCAAAATCTCCATACCTGAGAAATCTTTTTGGTTTCTAATTTATTTAGAATCTCATATTATTTCTCACTTGTTAGCACGCGCGCTGTATCACACGGTCTGTCATTGAGTCAACTGGTGGGGTTTCGATTCCCCGGTTGTACGTGACAAGGGGTAGGGTCGCCTGTCCAACCTCGTGGGTTTTCTCCGGGTCCTCCGGTTTCCTCTCACAGCTAAAGACCCCGTTATGGAAATTATGGAAATAAAATTCAACCATATGTTAGTCCCGAAATGACCTAGTTTGTGTCGAGTGGACGTTAAATCCCATCTCTCTCTCACTTTGATAACTATTCAATGATTATTCCCTCGAACACCTCTTCCGAAGAACTTGTAATTAAATATTATATTGTTAAATATAATATAATAAGATCAAAACCTTCAAACATCCCTATTAGATTTCTTTAAGGTAGAAAAATTTATTGATGAGAATGCTTGAATATTCCAGAACATCCCTAAATATTCCTTCTAACACATTCTCCGAAGAGCTTCGAAATGAAATGAAATGCTCCGAACTCGACTAATGAAGACGGGCATACGCCATACAGTGTGCTATGGGGGAAATTTATCCCGGATAGCGGCACTACGGCCTACTTTCATATAGAATTCCAACTGTCAAGGGATCTTTTACGTGCACGCCAATGTGTACACGGGACCTCGTTTTTTCGTCCCATCCGAATGACTAGACAGCTGTGCTTGTCAGGCCCTCTGTCCTGCATTACTGACAAGGGGAAACCACGCCGGAAAATCTGGATGAACATTCTCGGCTAATGCAGGGATCGAAAACCGACTTCCAGGATAGCGAGCCAGCGTCTTACCCACCTAGCCACCGTGATCCCCTCCGAAGAGCTTCGAAGTCTTTCATCTATTTCAATCTAATATAGAACAAATCTACTTTGTTTAAGAAATAACTTTAGATATGAAATAAGCCTAAAGGGTAATTGTCATACTTAGAAATCACAATAAAAAAACTCAATCCTAAATATAACATCTAAAGTTACTAAATTAAATACCCTTAAAGTTGATATAACTGACAACTTAAATCCTTTATGAAAATATCTCTCTAGAATAGCAGACGAATTGCCGTCTGCAAGCATTCGACCCATCTTTTAACCCCTAACATAAACACCCAATGTTTGTCAGTGATACAAGCCCCTACTATCCAGCTCTTTCTAAACTATACAAATCATATTAGTCTTGCTCATCCAGTCATCTCAAAAAATTACCATGGAAATTGGTTATTGTAAACCTTTTCACAAGATATTCTCAGCCAACTCTGAATTATAAACAATTTTCTTGCTTACATTATCTTTATTTGCTATTGAAGTCACCAAATATAGTAACTTTTGAAACATTAAGAGCCATATTTTAAAATTTGAAGCATATTTTCAGATAGACACTATGTACTCAACAGCCAAAAACCGTTACACTCCAAAATCCCACTGCCAACCTGTTTAATTAGAAAATATCTGCAAATTATTTATTTAATGTAATTCTTTTTCTCTATATAATCTTCATTTAGACGTAAAGTCATCAAATATTGCAATAATTGAAACACTGAAATTTATATTTAGTATTTAAAACCAGATTTTCTTATTGACACTAAATGTACTTAAAATCTGTATCGCTCTATTGTATATAGGTGTGCAAGATACAGGCACTGATTTTATTTGTATATATTATATTTTACTTTTTAATCTTTTATACATACTCAACTCTTATCCTATACATATTATAAATAATCAAAAATACCTGTTTTTATTATTGTATATTACTGTATTTTACTTTGCCTGTGTGTCTTATATAGTAACAGTGAATAAGTAAAAAATAAATTAAAGGTGTGGAAATTATAAAATACTATAAATATTATAATGTATAATTATATTCTGTGAATAAATATATTACAAGCTAAAATAAATATTAATAAATCATGTATTATATACCTGACTGATATCATTACAATATCATTAGACCTCTACTACTAATCAATCAAATTATATGTTATGATACCTCGTTTAGTCATAAAATACTATATTACTCGTCTTATGATAGCAGGTGTTTTAATGTTGATTCATTTCACTTGAATAGAAGTTCATTATACCCATTATAAATAATTACATCACTAGTACATTATAGCTTAGATTAACATTTGTTACAATTCTGATTCATTCCACATGGGAGCCACATTGGATCAGTGAGTAAGACATTAACTCGCTAACCTGGAGGCCCCGTGTTTAACCAATGCGTTGATCGAGAAAGTCCGCCCATGTCAGTGGTGTAAGACGGAGGGCCTAGCAATGGACACCGTAAAGTCTTATGGATGGGACGAAAAACCGAGGTGAGGTTCCGCGAACACAGTGGCGTGTACGTAAAAGAACCCTTGACATTTGGAATTGGAAATAAGAGTAGGCTGTAGAGTCACTGTCCGTGCAAAATTTCCCTCATAGCACACTGCATGGCGTATGTCAGGTATATAATACATGATTTATTAATATTTATTTTAGCTTGTAATATATTTAGTATACTAATGAGAACAATTTTGCCCGGACAGCGGCGTTCATCGAATGTATTTTACGTGCACGCCGATGTATGAATTGAAAAGTAGTGTGGTAGTAAGCACCGTGATATTAAGGGTATATCTTTTTTTTCTACCTAAACTTCATCTCCGCAAACACGTTCAATCTAGAAAAGTCTACAAACTGTTACTTTAATGAAGTGTGTTGAGAGATCCGGCTCCTACTTGACAAATACGTAAGACGATATGAACATCAATACATAAGATATATAACGTGATTTAACTGGAAGGTGATATATATGCAACATAGATAATAATCTTCATTCAAGTTAAACCAACTGTATCTATTTATTGTTAAGTCTTACGCCAAGCTGAATAAACTATATGATTTATTGTCATTAACAAATCATTGTGTGGTTAACGGTGTCTAATTAAAAACTATAATTATATTAATTTATTTAAGGTGGCTAACGGTTGCACATACCCTCCAAGTAGCACAATAAACCCTAAAATCAATAACGTAAGGATATCCACCTATGAAATCAAAGACAACCAATATTCTGGAATTACAATAATCAGTTGGGGAGATTATAATCTATTGTTTAATACTGTGATTATATTCAAGACAATAAATCATATTCTAAACCACAAACAAGCCATAGCACGAAATACCTTCTAGTGCCAACATTTTAATGTATCTAGAATTTTCTACATCTAGTCTACTGCATCCAGATTTTTAAAGCGCGTTAACAATATGTCATTTTGGGATTAACATATCGTGCAATTCATATTCATTTGACAATCGGCCTAAAAATGTTGATTAACTTAAAATCGACCGTTTTATAATGCTGCCATTTTGGATTTCGAAATTTACATATAGCTTTAAATTAAAGGTCTGACTATTTATTTGATTCGTTCAAACCAGTGATGTGTTAAGATAGATATAGAATATGTTAATACAGCCGTCGTAATGCTAGGCTCTACTCGATAAGTCTCGATCCTTCGTCTCGTATGATCTTAATACGAATTCTAGATATCATGTTAGGTATCACTGAAACGCACGTTCATTTCTATTTTCAAATATTTAAATAATTTTCTGGCACATTTATATTTACATACTTTGAAAAAATGAAATGAAATGGTGTTTAAGGTCCTACTGTTCCAGTCCGACCGGGATAATGAAGACGGGCATACAGTGTGCTAAAAGTGAATGTTTGCCCGGGCTGCGGCACTATGGCCTACTCTTATATCGAATTCCAACTGCAAAAGGATCTTTTACGTACACGACAATGTGTACACCCGAATGATTAGACAGTTTTCCTTGTCAAGCCATGGTCCTGCAACCACTGACAAGGCGAAAGCACGAAGGAAAATCCCGACATACTTTCTCGGCCAGTGCAGGGATCGAACACGCGACATACAGGATAGCGAGCCAGCGTCTCGCCCACTTAGCTACCCTGGCTCCTTACTTTGAAAAAAAGATAAAAAAAAATCTAATCTGTATCTTTTAACAACGGACGTGACAATGAATAGGGTCCGTCGGATACACCACTGGCAAATAAGAATGTACGTTTCCAACGTCTTCCAAAGTCCTACTCAATGAGCCAACGTGGCTCCAGAACAGTGTATAGTCGATCGGATAGGTCTAAAAAACGAGGACATTGTGCATGTAAAAGAATCCACCACTATTGGAATTGGTTAAGAGCAGATGGTATCGCCGCCTGTCTGACAAAGCTGCCCCCCCATAGCACACATCGATGGTCTTGGGTGGCCGAATTGTTAGCGTGTGTGCGTTGTATCATAAGGTCAACTAGTGTAGTTTCGATTCCCCGGCTGTTCGTGACAAGGAATAGGATCGCCTGTCCAACCTCGTTGATTTTCTACGGGTCCTCCGGTTTCCTCCCACTGCTAAAGAGCCCTACGCGCAAGCGAATTATTGAAATAAGATTGAACCATGTTAGTCCCGAATAACTTGGTTTGTGTCGAGTGGTCGTTAAACACACTTTCTATCTCCCACCTCTCTCTATCTCCTCTCCCTCCATATCTCCCTCTCTATCTCTCTCCATCTCTCTCTCTCTATCTCTCTCCCTCTCTCTCTCTCCCTCTCTCTCTATCTATCTCCCATCTCTCTCTCCCTATCTCTCTCTCTCTCTATACAAGACTCTACTTTCCAGTTTTTTTTATCACAAGACATCATATAAGTCCAGTTCTTCCAGTGCTCTTAAAATTTAACATTGAAAAGGGCTATTGTAAACCTGTTAAGGCAGCGTCTTATCCACTTAGCCACAGCGAGCCCCTGTAGAAAATATAATTTCGATGATTTCCATTTTTAAATACTAACTACAGGCAGGCTCCTCTCGTTTAGATTCCTCTTCCGATTCGTCCGATTCAAGTGGAATCTCATCACGTGTAGAGCCATGTTCAAAATCCGGAAAGGTGCACACTTCATTATCAGCCAGGAATGCTTAAAAATCAGAGGAACATTGGATCATAAATTGTATTTTCTATATAAAGTGACTTCAATGATTTAAATTTAAAAACTACTTTATATAATTTTTTATATGTGAAATTTAGATGATTAAGACCATACCTCCATTTAATTCAGGTGCCACTGCCGTTTCTTTCAGCTACCGGTTTAATTCTGTTTACGCTACCTAAACTAGATAATCCAGATTCATGAGGGATATTGAGACCGGACATTGGCGCCACGGCCTATTCTTATGGGATCGTTAACGTACACGCCACATACATGGGACCTCGGTTTTTCGTCCCACCCGAGCCAGTATACGTTGTCCCTTGTCAGGTCTGCAGTCCTGCACCACTGACAAGGAGGAACTACATTGGGGTACTTTCTCTGTGTTGACACGGGACCACCAGGTCAGTGAGCCAACGTCTTACCCACTCAGCCACCGTGGCTCGCTGGTGGAAGACAAATATCTAATTGTAATATCAGTTATAAGTTGGTTCAATTTTGCTCAGTATTTACAAAGATATATACAATATAGAAATTCCATCGATCTATGTTACTCGCTATGAAGTACGCCTGCGGCCATTTTGTTGACGCGACAATTTAATGACAAACCCGTTTTTAATCCGACTGAATCCAATTAATATAAATGATTAGAAAACGATGAAGTAATTAATATTTAATTTTAAACTATAAATTATACTATTCGTATTGACTTAGATTACCATTACTGAATATCAAAATAGCCAAAACATCTTTAAATAAATTTATGAATTAATGTATGGATCCATTGATTTATTGATGTATTATTTCATCAATGTGTTAATGTGTCAATGGTTTTGTATTTTGATTCAGGAATGTATTTCTTTTCTTTTCATTTTTCTTGTTTTTTTAAAAAAATAAAAATAAAAAATAAAATAAAAAAATAATGCTTTTAATTGATTAAGAATATTTTGTGCTGTTCCATGATTAAAATGTATGATTATATATTTATTGAATAAACATATTTACAAAAAAAAAACGCTGGCTCGCTAGCCTGGAGGTCGGGTGTTCGATCCCTGCATTGGCCGAGAAAGTTCATCCAGATTTTCCGGCGTGGTTTCCCCTTGTCAGTGATGCAGGACAGCAGTCTAGTCGTTCGGATTGGACGAAAAACCGAGGTCCCGTGTACACATTGGCGTTCACGTAAAAGATCCCTTGACAGTTGGAATTCGATATAAGAGTAGGCCGTATTGCCGCTGTCCGGGCAAAATTTCCCTCATAGCACACTGTATGGCGCATGCCAGTCTTCATTAGCCCAGTTCAGAGCAGAACAGTAGGACGTTAAACCCCATTTCATTTCATTTCATTTATATTTTATACAGGTCATTTATAAACCGGGGGCTCGGTGATTAAGTCGCTGACTCATTAACCAGCAGGTCCGGGTTCGATCCCGGTGTTGACCGAGAAATGTCCATATAGGATTTATAAGTGGTGTAGCATGGATAGTGTGACAAAGAAGACTCGCTCCCGGTGTTGGGTGAGAAATGTCCATATAGGATTTATAAGTGGTGTAGCACGGATAGTGTGACAAAGAAGACTCGCTCCCGGTGTTGGTCGAGAACGTTCGTCGAGATTTTCCGGTGTGGTTTTCCCTTGTCATTGCAGGACGTAAAAGATCCCATGGCAGTTGCAATTAGATATTAAAGTAGACCGTAGCGCCGCTGTCCGGGCAAAATTGCTTCATACCACATTGCATGACGTATGCCCGTTTTCATTAGCTCTGTCAGAGCAGAACATTTTTATTTGGTTAACCGCGGTGGCGAACAATCTCATTTCATTTCCTTGATAAGTTTGGAAAATGATTCTTAGAATTGAAAAGTTCATGAATAAATGTATACGTCAATATTTGATGGGTCGTCGCAAAAACACAAGTCCAAACCCAAATAATATGATACATTAAGGGCATGGCTTATAAACATTAAGATGGGATTGCTTCCATGGATGACTTTCTTGTAAAACGACCCAGACATGTACTTTTAAATCTGATTATAACACGGTCCTATTCGTTTCGTTTTTTATAGTTCAAAATTTCGTTTTACTTGTCTTCATAACACTATGATCTGGAAGAGTTGTTATATAACAGGCGCTCTGCTTCATTTGTGGAATTAGCCAATGAACCGGCCTGTTACAGCGTTCCGTGCATGGAACTGTGGTAAACCACTAGAAACCGCAACGCTGCTTGATTAATCAATGTCTGACGTCATAGGGTGAAAAGACGCTCGTATGACCCTTGAAACGACCTCGCACTACAGTCAGATCTTCGAATAGTAGAGGCTGTCGAAAGTATCAAAAACGAAACGAAATATAGATCTGTATTTTAATCGGATTGGAGTGAAATGTTTGTATTCTATAAACGTAATGTCTAACACATTCGAACCATGTATGTTTTTTGATTAAATTTTCGACAGCTTTGAGATAGCAATAATGTAGAATAAATGTTCGCATTGTTTAAACAGAACATTTTGTTAAACTAAACATACATTATTACGTCACATTAATAATGATGTCATAGGAGTGAAATGTTATATATTATATAAACTATTGAATAGACATTTATTAACAAAACAAGACCATTAATCGACTCTCGATGGCATTGGATACTCGAGATTTTAACTAGATTAAAACGGTTCCCCATTTAAAAATTTAATTTAAAAATCCCGATCAGGCTATATCACTATCAGTGCCCTGGTTAACACTGTGCATACATCTTGTCAAAACTACAAACAATGATAACTTGGCTGAGAATGAAGTAAATCAAGGGGTTTCCACATGTTGCTCCATCTCTCTAAGATACGAGAATTAACATTGTCAATGGGGATATCTTTAGTGGTCTGTGACCAAATAAATAAAACTGTGCTAACAAAATGAAACTAGATTTGCCACGGCTAGATCTTATTCTTAAGGTCAACTCAATTCTCGTCGATGTTGCTGGGATGTAATAAGTAGAGCGCGTGATTGTTGACGAGATTGTAGGTTAGGGCTATGTCCAGGGTTCGGGTTAGGGTTGGGATTATAGTGTTAACCCTGTTTACATCTCGTGACCTTTGGCCAAACTTGAAGTTGGCCTTATCAATTAGATTAAACCCTTTGTGCCTATCTTCCTATAAATTTTACTCGAAACGAAATATAATTTTATATAATTAATGTTGCAGTGTTTTCGGCACCATGTCCTTCCGGCACATTTAACCAAATGTGAATATTTTTGGGCATGGTAGGCCAACATTAGATAACTACAATGACTTAATATTGAAAATAACTGAAAAATAGATAAATTTCGTTTCGTGTGAAATTCTGTGTTTCAAATTTGAATTTGCTAGAGTTCGCCAAAGGAATAATACTAGATCATTGTGTCATCTGGAGAATATCTTCTCGAGGGTTAGGGTTAGGTTTATAAATTACATGTCAAACGTACAAATTGAAGCTGTAACAACGGTGGATTGTGGCTAAAACTATTCTGAAGGGTTAGGGTTAGATTTGTGGGTATAAACACTGACAGATATTCTACAGATCGGTCAAGATCCAGTTATCGGTTTGCAGTAGAGTTTTTGGAAATCTCGTTAAAAAATAAACAGTAAAAAAATATTTTGAGAAAAAAAAAATGGATATGATATGTAAGTTTAACGTGTTAGCAGTACAGGTAACTGAAAATTGTGAATTTTGCTGTCAGCTGAAAGTAGCAAACAAGTTGTCAACATTTGGCTGCATCGAGTTGTTTTGTTTAGATTTTGAGCGGATACTAAATCACTGGAATTCACCGGAATTCACTTTGCAAATATCAAAATTTGACCCCAAGGCCTACCTCTTTACATATATTTTGCATTAATATTAATAATAAATAATTGAAAAACACCGATGATCACCGGAATTCACTTTTAAAAACATATAAACACCGGAATTCACTTAAAAAAAATGGGGGGGTTGGATGGCCGAATGGTTAGCACGTGCGCGCTGCGCTGTATCATACAGTCTGTCATTGAGTCAACTGGTGGGATTTCGATTCCCCGGTTGTACGTGACAAGGGGTAGGGTCGCCTGGCCTACCTCGTGGGGTTTCTCCGGGTCCTCCGGTTTCCTCCCACTGCTAAAGACCCCCTACGCGCAAGTGAATTATTGAAATAAAATTGAACCATATGTTAGTCCCGAAATGACCTAGTTTGAGTCGAGTTGAGGTTAAACCCCATTTCTCTCTCTCTCTCTCTCACTTTCAGGGGGGTTGGATGGCTTAGTGGTTAGCACGTGCGCGCTGTATCATTAAGTCTGTCATTGAGTCAACTGGCGTGGTTTTGAGTCCCCAGTTGTACGTGACAAGGAGTAGGGTCACCTGTCAAACCTTGTGGGTTTTCTCCGGATCCTCTGATTTCCTCCCACTGCTAAAGACCCCTACGTGCATGCGAATTATTGAAAAAAATTAAGCATATGTTTGTCCCGAAATGACCTAGTTTGTGTCGAGTGGATGTTAAACCCCATTTCTCTCTCTGTCTCTCTCTCCTCTCTCTCTGGACTTTCAGGGATCATGTGGCTAAGTGGGTAAGACTCTGGCTCATTGGCTTGGATGTCGGGTGTTCGATCCCTGCATTGGCCGAGAAAGTTCATCCAGATTTTCCAGCGTGGTTCCCCCTTGTCAGTGATGCAGGACGGAGGGCCTGACAAGGACAGCTGTCTAGTCATGTGGATGGGACGAAAAACTGAGGTCTCGTGTATACATTGGAATGCATGTAAAAGATCCCTTGGCAGTTGGAAGTAGGCGATAGTGCCGCTGCCCGGGCAAAATTTCCCTCATAGCACACTGTATGTCGTATGCCCGTCTTCATTAACCCAGCATAGGAGCAGAACAGTAGGACGTAAAAACTCCATTTCCTTTCATTTCTCTGGACTTTTACAGCCGACCTCCTGGATCCATTCACTCGATCTGACATGTACGGTTGTTGTGTGGTGCAGTAGCAGATATTGGACAGATCAGTCGATTTGCACTGGGCAAGACAGTTAACATGGATTTTCCACAGGGTTCCCCCTAGTCACTGGTGCAGAATGGGGACGGGGAGCCTATAAAAGAACACTTGTCTGTTTGATTCCAAATCAGAGTAGGCCGCTATTCGGGCATAATTTCCTACATAGCACACCGTATGACATATGCCCATTTTAATTATCCCAGTCGGAACAGAACAGTAGGACATTAATCTTGATTTCATTTCAAACATTTAGAAATATTTTTTTCTCTATTTTAGATAAAACAAACTGAACAAGTTTGATAAGGAAAAACTATCACAATGCCTAGAAGAAAAAGGAGCAAATTGATTAAAAATTTACAACAACATTGGCGTAAATGGCGTGATAGCATTGCAGATAAGCCCCTTCCTGATTCACCAAATGAACACCTTCCTGATTCAACAAATGAACCCCTTCCTGGATCACAAGATCAACCTCCTCCTGGATCACGAGATGAACCCTTTCCTGGATCACGAGATGAACTCTTTCCGAGATCACGAGATGAACCTCTTCCTGGATCACGTGATGAACCCCTTCCTGGATCACAAGATCAACCCCTTGCTGCTTCACCAGATCAACCCCTTCCTGCTTCAAGAGATGAACTCCTTAAAGGATCACCAGATCAACTGGTATGTTTGATATCTACATGTAAGCTTATCTACAAAAAAAGAAAAGCAGTTCATGTTTTTTTTTTGTTGTATATTTTTTTTTGGGGCTGAGAAATTTCATCAGCTGTTTCCGACGTGGTTTCGCCTTGTGAGTGGTGCAGGATGGGGACAAAAGACTGAGGTCCTGTGTACACACTGGTGCACACATAAAAGATCCCTTGGCAGTTGGAATTTGATATAAGAGTAGGCTTTTGCGCTGCTGTCCGGGCAAAATTGCCCTCATGGCACACTGTATGACATATGCCCATCATCGTTAGCCCAGTCGAAGCAGAAAAGTAGGACGTTAAACCCCATTTTATTTCATCAGTATTTTTTCAGACAATCCTTCCCTTATAGAAGATTGTATGGCTTATGCCCGTCTTCATAAGCCCAGTTGAAGCAGGCTTGTAACAATCTATACCCCGACGCCCGGGCCTACCAAAATTAACTTACAGGCTAGTGATCTATTTAACCGTACTAGTCCTGGGCTAGTGCCCTTTTACTGGTTTGTAAATTAATCTAGAGATATAGATAAATAAACTGTAAAAACATCCTACATTTATTTCTCCAATTCCACACAAAACTCTATTATAACAATAGATTTTCTGTCTAAAACCTAGGGCAGTATGGACATTTTTAGTACCTCGTCGATTCATTCATTCTTGACATTTTTCTCCACCTTGCACTCTTTGACAAGTCACGTATTCACCAGTTGAAATCAGGTTGATTTTTTTTTAAAAAAAGCCTACATAATATTTTATAAGATTGGTTTTGACATAAATATTTGAAAGCATGCCATTGGATTTTCAAATACAAAATAATTTTGATTATTTAACATGTCCGGTATTTCCAAAGAATTTACTACACGTGTTCGTTGCACATGGCATGCTCAATGGTACCAGTAACTCATGTGTCGTCAACTTTGACCCTATCGACACACAGCATCGTGCTCGAGTGATAATGTAAACAATTTTACTATCCTGTCTATTTTAATATTATGTCAGCACATCAAACTGATTTCCTTTTGAGACTGTTTATAGAGTGACCAAGTTAATAAATACTGTAAAACAATTAACTTGTCAATCAGTCGAGACTGTCTCATGCTTTGCAGTGAGTACTTACAATAACATAACGCACCGTATTCTTTATACAACAAAACTTCAAGTGGGAATTTATAGACGTCAATTTCCCGTGATATATTACAAAAAACTGAGTAGCCGTTTACATCCTTAATTGTTAGGCAATGAAGTCTACGATCTTTATTCAAAAACATAGGTTGGCAGGTAACAAAACAAAACAGGCGCCCAAATATTGAAGATCAAAGCTTGTACCTTGTCGAACTACGGACTAGTGGAAATTAATGCCGAGCTAGTGTCTGACAGTAGACTAGTAGCCCATCTAGTGGATTCCAAATTTTTTTTACGTCCCTGGTAAGCACGTGGGCGCTGTATCATAATGCCTGTCATTGAGTCAACAGTTGTACGTGACAAGGAGTAGGGTCGCCTGTCCAACCTCGTGGGTTTTCTCCGGGTCCTCCAGTTTCCTCCCACTGCTAAAGACCCCTACGGGGAATCGAATTATTGAAATAAAATTAAACCATATGTTTTTGTCGAGTGGGCATTAAACCCAGTTTCCCTCTCTCTCTAAAGTCTTGTTTCCATTATTGTACAGGAATAGTGCATCCTACTGACAAAGGTTGTAGAAGAATCGAAGAGAGAGAAATGAAATGAAATGGGGTTTAACGTCCTACTGTTCTGCTACTAAACTGGGCTAATGAAGACGGGCATACGCCATACAGTGAGCTATGAGGGGAAATTTTGCCCTACAGCCTACTCTTATATCGAATTCCAACTGCCAAGGGATCTTTTATGTGCATGCCAATGTGTACACGGGACCTCGGTTTTTAGTCCCATCCGAACGACTAGACAGCTGTCCTTGTCAGGCTTTCCGTCCTGCATCACTGACAAGGGGAAACCACGCTGGAAAATATGGATGAACTTTCTCGGCCAATGCAGGGATCGAACACCCCACCTCCAGGCTAGCAAGCCAGCGTCTTACCCACTTAGCCACGTGATCCCTGAAGAGAGAGAAATAGGGTTTAGCACTTGACATGGAATGACCCACAGGGGACTTTTCTCCTTTTCACGTACAAGCAGGGATTCAAAACCACATCATGACTCAATGAACCATTCAGCCAGTTCGCTCCTACTGCTCAAGGAATGACCTAGTTTGTTTTGAGTGGATGTTAAAACCACTTTCTCTCAATACATAACATTGTTATAACTTTTATATATTACAGGAAACTAATAATATAACTTATCACAGGAAACTAATGATGTTATAACTTTTATATATTACAGGATACTTATAATATAACTTATCACAGGAAACTAATGATGTTATAACTTTTATATATTACAGGATACTAATAATATAACTTATCACAGGAAACTAATGATGTTATAACTTTTATATATTACAGGATACTAATAATATAACTTATCACAGGAAACTAATGATGTTATAACTTTTATATATTACAGGATACTAATAATATAACTTATCACAGGAAACTAATGATGTTATAACTTTTATACATTACAGGAAGCTAATAATATAACTTTTATATATTACAGTAAACTAATGATGTTATAGCTTTTATATATTACAGGAAACTAGTGATGTTATAACTTTTATATATTACAGGAAACTAATGATGTTATAGCTTTTATATATTACAGGAAACTAATGATGTTATAACTTACATATTTCAGGAAACTAATGATATTATAACCTTCGTATATTTCAGGAAACTAATAATGTTAAAACATTCCATCATTGTGTTTTTTGTGATGAGATTTTTAAAGAGTACAGTGATCTAGATCTTCACTATGAACTACACGTGAACAAGAAGATCCATGTTGAAGGAGAAAAAATTGACAGTATCGTAAAACACCGCAAAAGACATGTTAAAACGGGGCAAATTGCTAATGTTGTAAAACTCCGCAAAAGACATGTTAAAACGGGGCAAATTGCTAATGCTGTAAAACACCGCAAAAGACATGTTAAAAAAGACGATATTGATAATGCTGTAAAACTCCGCAAAAGACATGTTAAAAAAGAAGATATTGATAATGCTGTAAAACTCCGCAAAAGACATGTTAAAAAAGACGATATTGATAATGCTGTAAAACTCTGCAAAAGACATGTTAAAAAAGAAGATATTGATAATGCTGTAAAACTCCGCAAAAGACATGTTAAAAAAGACGATATTGATAATGCGGTAAAACTCCGCAAAAGACATGTTCAAGAAGAAAAAATTGATGTGGAAAAACTTCACAAGAAACATGTTAAAGGAAAAAAAATTGATGTGGAAAAACTCGACAAGATACATGTTAAAGAAGAGGAAATTGATAACTTGAATTATTTTCAGTGTAACTTGTGTGAAAGAGAATTTGATTTATACCCTGATTTAGAAGAACATTGTAAAATACATATGGAATATGAAGAATCTCCTATCATAGGACAAAATGTTAAAGAAAGCGAATCTATTGCAAGTACTTTATATCAATGTACATTATGTCAAATTTGCTTTGAGCAATATTTTGACCTGGAAGAACATTGTAAACTTCATGGATATCAATGTACAGGCAGAGTTAGGTCTTCCATTAGGTACATGTATATTTAATGTATATTCTATGTTATAGGAAACTAACGATGTTAAACCTTTCCATCAGTGTATTGTTTGTACCTTTAGACAAACCTTTTAGGAGCTGCGGTGGCTAAGTGGGTAAGCCGCTGGAGGTCGCAAGTTCGATCCCTGCAGTGGCCGAGAAAGTTCATCAGGATGTTCTGATGTGGTTTCCCGTTGTCAGTGGTGCAGGAATGAGGGTCTGACAAGGACAGCCGTCTAGTCGTTCGGATGGTACGGAAAACTGAGGTCCCGTGTACACATTGGCGTGCACGTACAAGATCCCATGACAGTTGGTATTCGATATAAGAGTAGGCCTTAACCCCGCTGTCCGGGCAATATTTCCCTCATAGCACACTGTATGGCGAATGCCCGTCTTCATTAGCCCAGTTCGGAGCGGGACAGTAGGACGTTAAACCCCATTTCATTTCATTTGTATTTTGTACAGGTCATTTATAAATCGGGGCCACGGGGGCTCAGTGATTTAAGTCGCTGAAGCATTAACAAGCAGGTCCGGGTTCGATCCAGGCGTTGGCCGAGAAATGTTCTCTTGTCATTGGAGGACGTAAAAGATTCCATGGCAGTTGGAATTCGATATAAGAGTAGACCGTAGCGCCGCTGTCCGGGTAAAATTGCCTTCATAGCACATTGCATGACGTAAACCCGTTTTCATTAGCCCTGTCAGAGCAGAACATTTTATTTGGTTAACCGCGGTGGCGAACTAACTCATTTCATTTCCTTGACCAGTTTAGAAAATGGTTCTTAGTATTGAAAAGTTCACAAATAAATGTATTTGCTTGATGGGTCGTCGCAAAAATACATGTCTAAACCCAAATAATATGACACATTAAGGGCAGTGGTTATAAAAATTAAGATGGGATTACTTCCTTGTACGACTTTGATGTAAAAGGACCCATACTTTTAAATCTGATTAAAACACTGTCCTATTCGTTTCGTTTTTTATAGTTCAAAATTTCGTTCTACTTGTCTTCACAACACTACGATCTGGAAGAGTTGTTATATAACAGGTGGTCTGCTTGATGTGAGGAATTAGCCAATGAACCGGCCTGTTACAGCGACTTCTTGGCGTGTTGTGAATGGAACACTATAGAAACGTCAACGCTGATTGATTAATCAATGTCTGACGTAAAGGGTGAAAAGACACTCATATAACCCCTAAAGCGACCCCCCACTACCGTCAGATCTTCGAATAGTAGAGGCCGTCGAAAGTATCAAAAACGAAACGAAATATAGATCTGTATTTTAATCGGATTGGAGTGAAATGTTTGTATTCTATAAACGTAATGTCTAACACATTATTTGAACCATGTATGTTTTTTGATTAAATATTGGACAGCTTTGAGATAGCAATAATGTAGAATAAATGCTTGCATTGTTTAAACTACATTTGTTAAACTAAACATACATTATGACGTCACATTAATAATGATGTCATTGTAATAATCATATTAAACATAGATTATGCAAGAGCTAAATCTGTCTATTGCAGGTTTTTCTTTAGGCCTAAAATGTTATCTAAATTATTAATTACACATTTATTAACAAAACAAGACCATAATCGACTCTCGATGGCATCGGATACTCGAGATTTTAACTAGATTAGAACGGTTCGCCATTTAAAAATTTAATGTAAAATTGGGAAAGCGAGGCTAAGTCCCGATTTCAATATTTCGTTTTTCATCATCTAATTTTGAATTATTATAGCAAGAATGGCCAACTCTTTATTAAACTCTTAACTAATGTATCTTTAACTATTCCCCAGATTCAAAAGAAAATACATCCAAAACAGTTTTCTGTGAACACTGTGGGGTTCTTCAGAAGCAGATAAGAGAATTAGAAGCGAAGCTGGATAAAGCCAACAATAAATTGGAAGATAGTCGATATGTTGATATACCTGTCAATACCTACACAGGTATGTACATTTATATATACCTACAGTGTTTTATCAAAATTCAGATTTTTCACTCAAATTTTAAAAAACGCACTGGAACATGTGTAACACTTTGGTCCTTAAGACAATTTTGGTTCTTTGAAAAATTGTTACTTTACTCTGTCTATAGAGTCAAATCACACGTACTTAATGAACGTGAATAGATAGTTATACATAAAAAAACCCAGTGATATTTTGGTAAAATCATAACCATTGTCAAGATATCCATCAAGTTCTGTCTGTTAATTGACCTATGGTTGGTAGGCTAAATAATGTAATGTCTCCTCCTTTAGTCCTGTGAAATAAAGAGATTTATTCCATATTTGGGATGGAAATTAACGTCAAGGCTATCTAAGACGTACAGAAATTAGAGGGTATAAATTAGGGTGTAGAGCGAAATGGATCAAAGCTCATTCAGATATTCCTAGCAGCTATTATTATTGAGGACGAGGAACATTTAAAGCCATTACAGCTTAGCAATAAAGTTGTAAAATCATTGATTCTGTAGTGTTATTACGATCATGAAGAAACAAGTCCGATAGCTTGTTAAGCCATGGTCTGGCTAAAGCTAGATTTGTCTCGAATGAAAGCAATACTGATGGTTTGCTCCACTGATGTAAATCTTGTTGACCATTTAGGGAGCAATGGTGCCTTAGTAAGACGTTGGCTCGCTAATCTGGGGTCCCATGTTCGATCCCTGTGTTGGCCGAGAAAGTTCATCGCGTCTTTCCGGCGTGGTTCCTCCTCGTCAGTAGTGCAGGACAACGGAACAACGTATGGCCGGTCGGATTTTGACGAAACGCCGCGGTCCCGTGTACACATTGGTGTGTACATAAAAGATCCCTTGACAGTTGGAATTCGATACAAAAGTAGGCTGTAGAGCCACTGTCATGGCAAAAATCCCCTCATACTACACTGTATGGCGTATGCCAGTCTTCATAAGACCAATCGTAGCAGAACAGTAGGACGTTAAACCACGTTTCATTTGGAGACAATCCTTACAATCCTATAATCCTCTAAGTCAGTTTTCAAAACTAAAATGTTTTAATTTTGAATGTTTGCTGGGACAGGTAGAGGCACCTCAAAACAAGGAAAGTAATATGCCTCGACCAAGTAGACCTCCACACTTCCATTATGTAGCTTTTATTTTCAAGTGAAATATAATACAATTTCTAAGTATTATTGTGTAGAAAATATAAACCATTATTCAGAAAATATGAAACTATCGTTAAAACATGTAAATTCTGATTAACGAGTCGTTATTATATTTTTTACAGACACCGTATTGCCCTGAGCCTGTAGAGTTAATAAAAGAGCAGCAGAGAAATATAAAGTAAGCAGGCCTATTTATAAATCGGGGGGTTGGATGGCCGAATGGTTAGCACGTGCGCGTTGTATCATAAGGCCTGTCATTGAGTCAACTGGCGTGGTTTCGAATACAAGGAGTATGGTCGCCTGTCCAACCTCGTGGGTTTTTGCCGAGTCCTCTGGTTTCCTCCCACTGCTAAAGACCCCTACGAGCAACACCCCCCAGTCTATTTATAATTCATTCATTGTTAATTTGTTGTTTCAGTTTGAGTAAAGTCCCCCACCCCCACCCCAATAAGCAGGCCTATTTATAATTCATTTGTAGTAACGCCCCCTAGTTCCCCCCCCCCACTTTTGTTTCATTTTGAGTGATGCCTGTATCATTACAATCCCAGGACTATACAACACAGTTGGAGGTTACGGTTGGGTTGGAACCCCGAACCCATTCACTTAGACAGATGTGACGTCATCCTTTGATTGGGTTGTCGAATGGTTTAAAGCATGCGCGTTGGATCATAATGTCTGCCATTAAGTCACGTGGCGCGGTTTTGAATCCCCGCCTGTACGTGACAAGGAGTGGGATCGCGAGCGTATTATTGAAGTAGTACTGAATCATATGTTAGTCACGAAATGACCTAGGTTTGACACCCCCCCTCTCTCTCTCTCTCTCTCTCCCCGCCCACACATCTATTTGTATACATAGCTATATTATTTTGTTTCAGATGATTGAACTCTATCATGGGTATGGTGTGTTCATATATCCATCAGATCTCGTCCACGTCAAGAAATTATTCGAGAAAACAAAGAGTGGACAATCCGTGACTCGTCACCTTCTGAGCGTCATGTTTACAAAAGAAGAGCTATGTTTTGGTTCAGTATCAAAAGATCCTAAACCTGGTCTGATGTCATTGGATGCAACCGTAGTTCAAGTCATTAGAGGTAAAATTTTGTTTTCAAAGTGTGGCATGGTTACTATGGTGCCAGCATATTAACACCACGTTCGATCTCGGTGTAGGCCGAGAATATTTTTCGAAATTTTCCATTCCGGTTTCTTCTTGTCAATGGTGCTGGGTGGTGTGTCTGACAAGGACAAGATCTAGCTCTTGTCAATGGTGCTATGGGCGGGGTGTCTGACAAGGTCATAATCTAGCTCTTGTCAATGGTGCTGGGCGGTGTGTCTGACAAGGTCATAATCTAGCTCTTGTCAATGGTGCTAGCCGGGATGTCTGACAAGGACACGCCTCTAGCTCAAATGGTTAACAGAAAATCGGGATTAATCCGTGTCATGCTAAAAAAGGCGCTTGACAGTTGGTTCAGACCCTGCACTGTAACAAACATATCCATGTAAAAACGTAAAAAAATTACGGAAACAAAAATTACCATGAAAATTTTATCCGTATTTATTTATCCTTTAATTTACAGAAATTCCTTCAATTAACATAAATTCCATTTGGTAAATTTTGTTTCCTGAGCATGAAGGTGATAAAAATTTCATTGAACGAACCATTGACTTTATACGTGTGCATTAATGACTTTATTTACTGTCCGCTTCCACCGAAGTGATATCGCAGGAAATCTTTAAACGTAACCTCTGTTCGCTAATATAAGAATCGAGAGCAAGGTATCACAAACCGCTACTCGACGGTGGTTGGAGGCTTTCAGATGTGAGTTTGCGGTATTATCAATTTGCAGGTATGTAGACGCTGTCATAGAGACAAACCGACTTACACTGGCCAACCGGTTATACTATCCAGATTCAAGCGTGCTTGATTACCAGATACTACCTTTTCACACATGCAGCGTTAAAACATATTTTTACACATTTATGAAAATACTTACAATCTGATTACCGTATGATGAATAACAATAAACTTTATAGATCTTATAAATAATGGAAATTAGATATACATGTCAATTAATATACCAAACGGTACAAAATATGATTCTTCATATTATGGTTAATATATTGAAATGAGTACTTTAACATGATAATTATTAGGAATGATTATATATGTATACGATTACTTATCGGTACCGATAACAGAATTACAGAAGGGAATAAAACATTATATCCCTAATATTCACGAAACCTCCTGGTCATTCCACCATTTATTCCGTAAAATAACAGAATTAAGTCCATTATAGAAGGGATTAAAACATTGTTCCCTAAATGTCACGGAAATTTCCTGTTTAATATTGAATATTCCACTGAAATAGATAAAACACGTAATTTGAAGAAATAATTTATACTATTAACACAATTTCTCTAAAAAAGTCATCAATTGACAAAAAAAGGTGCTAAACTACTGAATTCGCTCACATTAAAAATGGATATTTTTTACAGTGTGGGGTTACCCAGCCCATACCTAATACATATTAGCCAACTAGACTGAAACAATGGCCATTTTATAATGTATGTTAATCATTTCAGATTACTGTGTAGCAATGTCAAAGGACAAGAACGTGGCCATTAATCAAGCTCTTCACAACAAATTAACCACGTACAGATATAAGGCGAGGTGTAGGGCAACAAGTCCTGAATACTGATCATTGACAGTGCTTATCTAGATGAAATTATGGATGACGAAACCCCCGTGCTTATTGAAGGAGTCAAGTCGCTAACTAACTCAATATCATCCAGTCTTCGACAATGCAAACAGAAACGATTGATGTTTCAGTCAAAATGAAAATATTAACATTGGCACTTGAATCGCGTGTAGAATGCTTCGGGTACCATTTGCATTAAGGGACTCGATGAAGGAGACTAAATATATCCCACGTAGAAGATTATCACCTTTTAAATTCAGACCCTTCGCGTATTTTGCCAAACATAACTGATTATAAATTACAGTATAATAGAAACGATTGAATGTAAATCAGGTTATATATATTCATAATACATTATTATTTGTTGCGATCTATTTGTGTCCATTACTGGGTGCCACAGAATAGAGATTTAGCTCTTTCTGGGTTGATTGCTTATTATATTCAAATACTAGATTGGTGGGGAAAACCCGTTCTTATTTAATCAAGATGCTGAGTTGGTGGAGAGATTTAAGGCCAAGAGTAGCGGAAAGATATCAGTAGAATATACCACAAGTTCCAAATACCAATTATTGATAGTGCTTTTATTGCTGGGTTTGTGGGGGAAACACCGGATTGTTTAGTTAAAGTGCTGGATGGTGGGGGACACCCCGTGATTATTTAATAAATATACTGGGTTGGCAGGGAACCCCGGGCTTGTTTAGTTAAAATATTGGGTTGGTGGGGAAATCCGGGCCTGTTTAGTTAAAATACTGGGTTGTTGAGGAAAATAAATTTATCTTTAAATTGAATCCGACCTCTGTTTTATTGTCTCTGAAACATTTCCATCGCGGCGCCCTAACCTAACCAGGCGGTGTGGTGTGTTTCATTGACTTGAAGACCATGATAAAAGTGACCGTAAATATAAAAGTAAATATAAAAGTAAACATAATCAATCGCTGTTTTAATGAAATGCAAATATGCTTGTTTTTGTTCAGTTAATATCGATGTGATTCATGATGTCATAAATCAACCTCTTCTATGTACCAGTTTGCATACATGAAATTAAAGGGAGTAAAATGAGATTTAACCTGTTACGAGTTTGCTCCAACTGGGCTAATGAAGACGGACATACGCCACTACGCCCTCCTCTTATATCGAATTCCAACTGTCAAATGTACGTCAAAGTGTTCACCGGAAAATCACGGAGAACTTTCGAAATCAACAACGGGATTGGACCACTTGCCCCTAGTCAACGAATAACTGAGCCACAGCGGCTCCCATTTTTTAAAGTATCAAATATATCAAGTATCATCAAGTCTATAATACCCGCCCTTCTCTTCTGCCCCGATTGGGTTAACAAAGACGGACATACGCCACACACAAGGCGCTATGAGGGGAAATTTAACCAGTCAACGACGCTACGGCCTACTTTTATGTCAAGGGTTCTGCACGGAACCTCAGTTTTCTGTACCATCCGAATGACTACACCTTTTTTCTTGCCAGGTCTGAAGGCTTACACCACTGCCAACCCAGGATGAGTCAATAGGGGGACGATTAGGTTAACGTCCGTTTTAATTGAATCAAGTGGTGTGGGTTCGATCCCAGCTTATTACTGGCCACCGTCGTGCTAAAGACCTGTACACGTGCAGGCTAATTAATTGATGGATTAGAGAAATATCATATGTCGACGGTGTTAAAAAAAACTCAACTAGAACGCCCAGGGTCACATCCCACTTGTCCGGGATCCCTGTCAGCGAGAGGAGTGGGAGGTCGATGAATGTTAGAAGGGCAGAATCTGAAATGCCCGAAAACATTTCGGTTTACAGAAAGTAGTTCCGGTCGTCTGCGAGCGGCGAAGGAGGCCATTCCCGCAAATGCGTTTTCTTGCTGTTCCAGCCCATGAATGCAGCAACTTCAAAGTGATCTAATGTACCCTTACTTAGGTAGATGACTCGAATACCAAATCATTCACATTCCACGGAGACGGGAAAGTCGGGAGAAAATTTTGAAACTTTAACTGCCGCAAACCTGTTTTCCTGGCTCGTACACCTATGAGAGAGAGAGAGAGAAAGAGGGAGATTTCGGGACTAACATGGTTTAATTTTATGTAAAGGATTCGCTTAAGGATCTTTAGAAGTGGGAGGTAACCGCAAAACCCGGGGAAAACTTATGAGGTTGGACACTACATCTTGTCACGTACAAGCGGGTAATCGAAACCATGCCATTTGACTCAATGACAGACCTTATGATCTAACGCGCTCGCGTTAACCATTCGGTCACGCAACCCCAAGCAATATTTGGAGAATTAATCTCTCAACTAAATATCCGCTTCAACCACAAGGATATTAAAGATACATTGTCACAAATGTATTTATCAGGTGGTTATTTCCAGTAACAGTATGACATGATATATGAAAAGTTTAGACGCCCAATCTTACTAGGAAACTACTCGATTACCGTATCATCTCAATGGAAGCGGACGTAAATTAACCTTGATATTATATCAAGTATTATAATATCAAGGGAGTCGCGGTGGCTCAGTGAGTAACGTCTATCATAGAGTCAATTGGCGTGGATTCGGTTCACGCATGTACGTGACTAATACCCCGTTCAGACGCTTATTTTTAAACCAGTTCAAAATCGCCGGGGTTTTTAAGACAGCGTCGTGTTGCGTTCACACGTACTATAAGTCAAACCTGTTTAACTATTCTGACCTCTTCGGTCGGAGGTTAGAGTTAACTATGCATGCGTACATACCATTTCCTGGTAGAATATGTAAACATCCTGTGAAAAAAAAATCCGCGAAATTTGTTTCTCTTGCTCTCGGATAGTTTATACACATTTCCTAGAAATGAATACTAATGCTTTGAGACATAGAATTAAACAGTTTAGACAACGACAGAGTCAACAAAGGTACTTCTTTCTGATGCTAATGAGTGTCACTTCTGTGATATTCATGCCAACCAACAGGAGAATATAGTCACGGTATCACAGTGACAATTGGTGGAATCACGCATACAGGTTTGGTTTGATATATTCATATATATTGTTTTAAAATTTATAATCATTATAATGTAGTCAAATATGTACAGGACAAGGTGTATAAAACAAATATTAACCAAGGGGTCATCAATTAAATATTTATAGAAAATATAACGTCCCCCCCCCCCCCCAAAAAAAAAAAAAAAAACAATCTTCACACAAATAGGCCTGTGTTATTATATGTGCCATATAGACAATTTTTAATTTCGAATAATAATAGTTGCATGCTTAAAAGAGCTAAATCGTTAATATTTGGGATCTAGAAATTGACACTTAAATGGGTCGCAACACATAATTTCTAATTAGTTATATTCGTCGAAATACTCTAGATGTCTAAATCGAATGGCAATGTCTAGCAACTGGTTATTCCAGTCTACACTGATAGTATTTATTGTGCATGCTCTCCAGATAAGAATATGACTTGTGGGAATATGTCTAGCCTCGTTCTTCTAGTCCCTTGTTACAAATGACACTGAAATGCATTACACAATTCGTGTACCAATGGTTAAATGTTTGTTTTGTCTCAAATATTGGATATCAGAAACCCATCTTTTCCCCGTTAAGATCACAAGATCAATGTTGATTGAAATTGACAAATACTTTGTGTTTTCAATGTCGCAGATTTTGGATGATATTGACTACTTTAAGTTTAATTATTTACCTAATCTAATTCCTTTACATTTTATTTTCAGCTTTTATGATGATATACAGTATTTAGAAAACTTCAGAATGTCAAAATGTACATTTGAATATCTGTGCAGAATTTTGAGACCATTTCTTGAGAAACAAGTAACAAGTATGAGGGAACCAATATCTGTTGAGCGACAGGTAGGCTATTTTGCATTTTATGATCGCTGTATTGGTTGAGATATTCACTTCTGCTTGGAGAATATAAGAACATGCAACACATACTATTATTTTCTATGTTGGCCGCCTACTGATTTGGATTGGAAGTAGATATTTGTTTGTACATGTAGATGGCCTTAGTAAAAAACAAATCTAGTTTTGTCAATTTAATACTAGACTGAATAATAGATTTTATCACTGAACTAAAATGATTGGAAATATTGAGAACAATCTTCTACCCCTCCCATTTAAAGTATGGTAACCCTTTTTTTTTTAGGTTGGCATAAGTTTATGGGTTTTAGGGACCAATGCTGAGTACAGAACTGTGGCTGCATTATTTGGGGTTGGCCGGTCAACCGTGTCTTCAATTATACACATATTTTGTGAGTCCCTGATTTCGATCAAGGACAAATTCATTAAATTTCCATCAGGTGAAGAACTGAATAGAGTTGTAAATGGGTATCGGTCGAAATGGGGATTTCCAAATGCAGGTGGAGCAATAGATGGCAGTCATATTCCTATATTAGGACCGAGCATGAACCATGCTGACTTCCATAACAGAAAAGGGTGGTATTCCATCATTGTTCAAGCAGTTGTGAATGATCGTTATGAATTCACAGACCTAAATATCGGGTGGCCAGGAAGTGTTCATGATGCACGAGTCTATGCAAACTCCAAAATATATGCAAAAGGGCTGTCTGGGACATTATTTGCCGGCAAGATGATTGATGTCAATAATGTGCGCCTGCCTATCGTCTTGTTAGGTGATCCGGCTTATCCATTATCCAACTTTCTAATGGAACCATACACAGACAATGGTCACCTGACCCAAAAACAAAAGACATTTAATTATAAGCTAAGTAGTTCACGCATGACGGTAGAAAATTCCTTTGGTCGCCTAAAAGGTCGCTGGCGCTGCTTATTAAAGCGATTGGATATGAATGTTGACAAGGTCCCCAATATTATTATGACCTGTTGCATACTTCATAACATATGCGAACAAGCAAAAGACCCATTTAGGGTTGAATGGCTAGAGGATGTAGCAAAGGAAGAAAACCAAATGTCTCAGCCAAATCAAAGTAACGAAGAGGCAATCAATGCAGACTGCACTAACATTAGAAATATCCTGGCTGAATACTTCCAGGAATAATTTAACCTTACAAAACAAATAATTAAGAAAGTAATAATTGGCCATACTGTTACATACACTCACTACAAAGAATTTCTATGTGTATATGCCATCTTTTGTTTACTTTTATTGTTTCATTTTGTGTGTTTGCAGAAAACTAAAAAATGGTCAAACTAAATTGGTTTATTTTCATAATAAAAATCATACAACAGAAAAATAACTGATAATCTTATAACACAGTGGGTCTATTATAACTATATATGTGATCAGCTCTTGCCAAATGGTTGCTATGGAGTTCAATTTGTTTCCAAAATTTTCAATATCTTCTTTCTTAAAAGTAATATTATGGTACATTCAAATTTAAATATTCCAAGCATATTTCTAAGTCACATACTAATTTAAAGGTATTTGGATACAGAATTTAAATTGACACCTTTTGGCATCTTGATTTTTGATCCATGCATCTCATTAAGCCAGAGTTGGATTATATAATAAGAGGTCCAATTGTCATCTTTGTTGTCCATCATTGAAGAAGTGTATGTAATTAAAAATATACAGTGGACTCTTTCACTTTCAACATTGTACAGGACCGATACAATGCCGATTATACACCATGACGGAATACTTAATTGTCTCAAAACCGCAAGTATTATTGTACCTCGAATACCAAAGTATTATTTTAATGCACCTTCGAATACCCAGAACTTAAAAATATGATAAACCTTTCTGTACATTTGAAACTTTATTATATAAAATTATTATGTGTTTACTTTGGGTGCGTACAAAACACTTGTGCGTCGTTATGAACAAAATATTATAATGATAGTGATTCTTCATCTCAGCAATTTATATTTAATGTTGCTGTATTTGACGTGAAAAAATCAAATGAAATACCAAGCACTCTCTTACAAGAAATTATAAAATTATCAAGGTTTTATTAACAAAGACTGACACATACTTTAAGCTCACCGATAATTGATTGCTTGTCGGTTAACACCCACTGATTGAAGGCCGGATTATCCAATGTTAATTCAACAGAAATCGTTTAACGGGGGTCCCCAGATTGGTCTAATAATTCGGAATATTCCGAGTCCACTGTACAAGCCTACACTATAAAGTTATTGATCAATTTTTAATTTATGTCTTTCAATTAATGTATTAAATAAAAGAGAATTTACCATTTTTGAAAACATAACAGACTGTTTTGTTCTTATTAGGGGCTTATCAATTGACTTACAAAGAAGAAAACACCCACCTCACACCGTTTCGCATTATTTGATAACGATAAGAAGCCAAGTCAAAACTTTGCTTTAGATATAAACAAGGATTGTCCTGTGTATTCCCAGTTCAATTGCTAAATGCCATTGAAACAATTAATCTCATACTGGTAATTTAAATTCATAAAAACTGAATTAATAATTAAAACATGGAAATAAATTTATTAAAACTTGAGCCATGGTAAAATGGAATGACAAATAAAATTCATGTATTTGTAGAAACAAAAATAAACTGTTATCAATGACAATAATTGCGCTACATGTCAGATATTTTGGCACAAAATGGTATATCTTGAAAATAATATGATTCAGCTTCATGATACATTAAGTTAAATGATATGGATATTAATAATTAAAACATGGAAATTAATTTATTAAAACTCTAGCCTTGGCACAATGGAATGATAAATAAAACTATGTATTTCTACAAACAAAAATTAACTGTTATCAATGAAAATAAATGCTCTACATAGCAGAACTTTTGGCACAAAATGATAGGTCTTGGAAATAATATGGTTTTATAAATTTGTATATGTGTGTCCATTAGCTCCTTGTAAAAATTGTGGCTGCGGAACATGTCCATTTTGTTGTTGAGAAAATTGATGCTGCTGAAATCCCTGATTGGCAAACAAACTCCATAATCTTAATTCATGTTGCCTATCTCTTTCCCTATCCTCGCGTCGTTGTTCCTCAGCTCTAAGTCGATCCTCCCGTCTCTGATCTTCTCCAAGTCTCTCTGAATCTGCCTCCATTCTCATTCTTTTTTCTTCGAATTCAAAATATGATCTTTCTTGTTCTCTTTGATAATTTATAAAGCTGGTTGTTGTCTCATTCAGAACACGTTGAATTATATCCTCTCTGTTTCTTTTTTTCTTTTCTGGTCCTGTAAGTAAATAAAATAACTCTTTAATGTTTAAATAAATGAACAATGATTGACAATTCGGGCCTCGAAATATCCCTTCAGTAACTAACCTGTCACTCTTAATTATCCAAAAACAACCACAATATTTACCATGGTGCCGTTACACATGTACTTCTGTGTAGATACTTCAAAATGCTATAGATGAAAACTTGTGTGGATGGTGTGTTAAAGTTCTTATACAATAATTGGGCGTGGTTCTGTCCCTGGAGGTCAGGCATGTACCAAAAATAACCATATTGTAAAGGAATAATTAAATAAATGTGACATCATAATGAGTAGGCTTATTGTGGTCTGGAGTCAATTTCCTGAACATTAGTAAATTTAGTCCACCTACTTACTACCTGTCAGACCTGTCAGACCTGTCAGAGAACATTTCAAGTCCTGCATTTCATTTCCATATAGGTATACACCTTATTAAGTCACTCTTCTGTTTTGTTTTACCTATTCATGGCTACACTATTTTGAATCCGATCTTATTATGTATTAAAATCATAAACAAAATTCTTTAGGTAAATAATAGCTATATAAAGTAGTTAAGGGCGTTGTCACAGGTATGACTTTTTTGAACACCTATAATTTCTAATTTGATTGGGGGGATCACGTGGCTAAGTGGGTAAGACGCTGGCTCGCTAGCCTGGAGGTCGGGTGTTCGATCCCTGCATTGGCCGAGAAAGTTCATCTCGAATTTCCGGCGTGGTTTCCCTTTGTCAGTGATGCAGAACGGAGGGCCTGACAAGGACAGCTGCCTAGTCATTCGGATGGGACGAAAAACCGAGGTCCAGTGTACACATTGGCGTGCACTTAAAAGATCCCTTGGCAGTTGGAATTCGATATAAGAGTAGGCCGTAGCGCCGCTGCCCGGGCAAAATTTCCCTCATAGCACACTGTATGGCGTATGCCCGTCTTCAATTAGCCCAGGTTAGGTGCAGAAGAGTAGGACGTTAAACCTCATTTCATTTCATTTTCTAATTTGATTGGGATACAAAATCAAATGTTCCGTGTACTTTATAACCAGTAAACATACCATTTGTCCTGCACAACACTCATCTATACATACAGCTAGTTTTCAGTGGGATGTTATTCTAGCATTTTTTAAAATTTATATTGAATCACAGAAGGAATTAGTGACCGGTTTACCACGTTCTTAGACAGAAAGCAGCTCCAGTGTTGTACTCTTTTCAAATATTGATAACCATTTAGAATAAATAGCAACTGAACCTTTTTTTTCTGGCTGTTTACGGAGGACGGTTTCTGTAGGCTCATTTTCTTCATTTTCCAAATTGACTCTTGTTGGTTCCTCATCATTATCATCATCATCAAAATCATCCAAATCTTGTGTTTCTATATAAAAAAAAAAAAATACCATTATATAATTTCCATAAGTTTTGATTTTAAAACACTAATTCTCCAATGGCTATTATGCAAAAAAATTTGATTTAATTTGTTTTGTGTGTATATGTGAGTTTGATCCCATGTTTGTAGGCTTATATTGCCTGCCAACTATCGCATCGATTTAGTCTTGCTCCTGACAATATAATAACAATAACATGTTCGCTTACCTGAATTAATACTTGTCTCCAGAATATGTGTTGGACGGGTAGCGGGTCTGGTTCCTAATATTTTATCCATAGCGTCAAAAAACTTGCTAGTTTTCTTGCCACTCCCACTTTTATTGTTGTGGTCCTTTATTTTTTTTATAAGAATGCTTCATATTCTTTATGCGATTCTTGCAGGCGTCTGCAGATTTTCTGTACCCATTTTCCTGATAGATAGAAAATATAAAATAAATTTACTACTAGAATATGAGAAAACCGGGATTTATGAAAAATGCTTACGCTGTTATAAATAGTATTACTAAAAAAGAACTAAATTTTATTAACTTGTAATATACACAACTAAAAACAGTTGTTTATGTAACTGTAACTCGTGGCTTACTGTACTCCAAACAATAGAGGGTATGAGTCTTCAGATTTCTATTTAATTGCCTAACTATAGACACTCTGAATTTAAATTCGCTGTTAAATTGGACACATTCAAGAACACACTATTTTTTATACAACTTTTACAAAGTACAATTGTGTGCCCAAATTTTCCCAGCATTTGGTGCCCAAAATGAGGGGGGGGCGCCCCCCCCCCCCAGGTCGTACGCCTATGGACAAACAATGATAACTTGGCTGAGAATGAAGTAAATCAAGGGGTTTCCACATTTTGCTCCATCTGTCTAAGATACAAGAATTAACATTGTGAATGGGGAAATCTTTAGTGGTCTGTGACCAAATAAATAAAACTGTGCTAACAAAATGAAACTAGATTTGCCATGGCTAGATCTTATTCTTAAGGTCAACTCAATTCTCGTCGATGTCGCTGAGATGTAATAAGTAGAGCGTGTGATTGTTGGTTAGGGTTAGATTAAGTATTAGGGCTAGGTCCAGGGTAAGGGTTAGGGTTGAGATTAGCGTTAACCCTGTTTACATCTCGTGACCTTTTGCCAAACTTGAAGTTGTCCTTATTAATTAGATTTAACCCTTTGTGCCTATCTTCCTATAAATTTTACTCGAAACGAAATATAATTTTATATACTTAATGTTGCAGTGTTTTCGGCAATATGTCCTTCCGGCACATTTAACCAAATGTGAATATTTTTGGGCATGGTAGGCCAACATTAGATAACTACAATGACTTAATATTGAAAATAACTGAAAAATAGATAAATTTCGTTTCGTGTGAAATTCTGTGTTTCAAATTTGAATTTGCTAGAGTTCAAAAGGTCAATTTCTGTTTATCAGTTTGCAGTAGAGTTTTTGGAAATTTCGTTAATAAAAAATCAACAGTAAAAAAATATTTTGAGAAAAAAAAAAAAATATGATATGTAAGTTTAACGTGTTACTAGTGCAGGTAACTGAAAATTATGAATTTTGCCGTCAGCTGAAAGAAGCAAACCAGTTGTCAACATTTGGCTGCGTCGAGTTGTTTTGTTTAGATTTTGAGCGGATACTAAATCACCGGAATTCTCTTTGCAAATATCAAAATTTGACCCCAAGGCCTACCTCTGTACATATATTTTGCATTAATATTAATAATAAATAACTTAAAAACACCGATGATCACCGGAATTTACTTTTAAAAACATATAAACACCGGAATTCACTTTCAAATATCAGAATTCGCCCGCAATCCCTTCCCTGTTTACATATATTTTGCATAATTAATATTAATATTAATAATGAATTTCCTTAAATACACCAAAAATGACTACTACATACGCCTTTTAGATTTAATTTGGCTCTTTGTAAATTTCACATACCGGTAATTGTTCATTTCGGGACTAACACTTGGTTCAATTATATTTCAATAATTCACATGCGCGTATGGATTTTTTGGAGAGGGGGCAGAGGAATCGGCTTACACTACATGAAGATCTGACCAGTTGTACTGGGAGGTCATGTCAGGTGTCATACAAACGGCTTTTGACCCTATGAAAGACATTGATTAATCAATCAGCTTTAACCTTTCTAGGGGTTTACCCACAGTTCCGTGAAGATCACGCCAAGAACTCGCCGTAACAGACCGTTTCATTAGCTAATTTCTCACATCAACTAGAACGCCTGTTACATAACAACTCTTCCAGTGTAGTAAAGAAAAGAAAACAAAATTTTGTACTATTAAAAAACATGAAACGAAATATGATTTATAAAGAGCCGTTAATACCTTCAATGTGCCTAAATATTTCATGTAGCATATAGTCGATCATGACTCGTACTGGCTTTATATAACTTTTGGGAAATATTCCCCCTTATTCTTAGTTTGTTTTTTAAACGCCTACATTGAAATGTGGTCATATATTCAATTGTGTCACCCCGTCCGTCCGCCCATTCGTCGGTCCGGCGTCCACAATTGCTTATGGACGCTCTAGAGGCCAAAGTAAATATCCGATTGACATTAAATTTATACACATTGTTTAAGGTCATGAGACAAAGAAGCCTATTGATTTTCAGCAATTTCTGATAATTATTGCCAGAGTTATGGCCCTTTATCACTTCAAAATATCTTGTAGATGCTCTAGAAGCTAAAGATGATATCGGATTGACTTCAAATTTACGCGCATTATTTGAGGTCATGAGACGAAGAATCATATTGATTTTCAACATTTCTGATAATTACTGCCAAAGTTATGACCCTTGATCACTTTGAAAAATCTTGTGACTTTCTAGAGGCTAAAGTTATCATCGGATTGGCTTCAGTTTAAGGTCTTGAAATGAACAAGTATATTGATTTTCAATGAATTTTGATAACTTGAACAGCTAAATCCATGATATTAAATGTTTCGTATACTAAACGTTAGCATGGGGCAGAACTTCATTCAAACCAAACAAATTTTAATGATTTTCTAATAATTAATTGATGAGTTGTTACTCTTAATCGGATATTAGTGTATTATAATTGTTTCATTACTAAAAAAAGTAAAAATATGTGACTGCCCGGATGATTTAGCTGCTGTGGGCGTATCTTTCGTTGCCTGGTAACCTATCTTTTTCATTTTGAGTAAATCTGTTGTCTGCATCACTACAGTCCAGGGACTGTACAGGGGAGCTGGATGGCCGAACAGTTAACGTGTGCATGTTGTATCATAAGGTCTGTCATTGAGTCAACTGGCGTGGTTTCGAGTCCCCAGTTGTACGTGACAAGGAGTAGGGTCGCTCGCCAACCTCGTGGGTTTTCTCCGGGTCCTCAGATTTCCTCCCACTACTAAAGACCCCTACGCGCAAGCGAATTATTGACATAAAATTAAACCATATATGTTTGTCCCGAAATTACCTAGTTTGTGTCGAGTGGATGTTAAACCTCATTTCTCTCTCTCTCTGTCTCTCTCTCATTTATATTATGAGATAAAAAAGTTCATTGTTGGTGGCACAGAGATAAACTGTTCTAATGATTACCATGGGAACTGCCAGATCCAAGTTATAAACCATAAAACTACACTGTTTTTTAATTTTAAATGTAAATATGTTTAGATGATTTATATAGAGGGGGTGGGTGGAGCTGCAATTTTAAGGCCCTTCTGACTTGGGGAAAGCCCCACATTAATGGTTAGATTTTCGAAAAATACATTTTCCATGCATGGAACAATATTTCTGGTAAGTTGCAGCCATTTAACTGATGACCATATAAAAAGTCCCAGATTTAGGGCGTGGCCAGGTGGGCTTTAGGACCATCTGACTTGAGGAAAGCCCCAACATTTTTGGTTAGATTTTTGAAAAATATGTTTTCCAAGTATGGATCTTTGTTTCCAGTAACTTTCAGCCATGTAACTTGTGACCATATAAAAAGCCCCATTTTTAGGGTGTGGTCGGACATACTTTAGAGCGATCTGACTTGGGGAAAGCCCCCAAATTTTTGGTTAGATTTTTGAAAATTGTATTTACCAAGTGTGGATCTTTGTTTCTGGTAAGTTTCAGCCATGTAACTGATGACCATATTATTAGCCCCACGAGGCGATATTGGGTGTGGTCTGACTTGGGGAAAGCCCCGGAAATTTTGGTTAGATTTGTGAAATATTTACTCCGACTATGGATACCATTGTCCCTACAAAGTTTCAGCCATGTAACTTATGACTTAATTTTAGGCCCCCTGGGGCCTACTTTAAGGTGCTGCTGTGACTATACGCCCCAGCAGTGCCCGATCTGACCAACTGATTTTTACTTGTACGGACACCTGCTACGAATTTGGGTGTTCAAACCTTTTGTAACTGATGACCATATTATTTTGTCATTAGCTCCTGGACTATAAGGCACCTGTCACTGACAATATCAGGCACCGATTCAGGCTTTGTCAGACACTAAACCTCTGATGCCTGTCATTTTGTCTGGCACTGATTTGTCTTTTTTATTGATATTATTAATACATGTCCGGCGCTAAGTTGAAAATGTCAGGTACATGTACTCTTTCATTAGTGCCTGACATTTTGTCAGGTACACGTAAAACCGTTATTTCCAGGCAGGCCTGTGTACATTTGTTGTAAATTGTGATTTCTGTGTCTTGTGTGTGGTGCAGTAGCAGATATTGGACAAGACCAGTCGATTTACACTGGCCGAGAAAGTTCACATGGATTTTCCACAGGGTTCCCCCTAGTCACTGGTGCAGAATGGGGACGGGGGGAGCCTATAAAAGAACACTTGTCAGTTTGATTCTAAATCAGAGTAGGCTGCTGTCCGGACGTAAAAGACCCTTGGAATTCGATCGATACTAGAGTAGGCCGTAGCACCAAATGGCGTATGCCCGTCGTCATTAGTCCACTTGTAGCAGAACAGTAGGAAGCCTCCGGATAAGCGGTTTTGACGTTCACGTCCAAACGACTCAATATCGCGAGACACGGTACATACATTGCATACAAACACAGACTTTTATTTCGGAGACTTTGTTAAAATCGGGATGGTCTCTTTAAACCCGATTTCATTTCCGGATGAAACCCAAAAGATTGAACAGGTAACCTTATTAAACCTTTGTCAGGTACAAATGTGATATCGAACCCTGTATGGGTGGTAAATTTATGATATAGTTAGTTCACTTTCCTTCAAATGCAAAAATTAAATAGAACAGTTAGCTCCCTTCTTTTCGGCAGTAATCGATTTAATGGCGACGGGCTAACGCCATGATTAAATTTTTGCACGGACTCTTCATCAAGTCCAAATTTCAAGAATTTGCGAACGACTGGACGTTTTTATGAGAACTTGGACCAGTAACTGGGGTGGCGCTCTTCGAAGAACCCTAAGGCCCAGTTTTATACTACTGGGGGATACTTGGCACCCATCCATTCTAGTCACGGCTAGTTGCATATTGGGATCCCGAATATAAAGTTGAGTAAAGAATAAACACGAGGCTTTCCATTGATAAATATTAGATAGAGCTCTTAACAAATCACGGACATCAACGTATAGTCGTTTAGATGGGACGAAAAAACGAGTCCCATGTACAAATTGGCATGCTCTTTAAAGATCCCTTGGCAGTTGGAATTCGATATTAGAATAGGCAGTAGCGCCGCTGTCCAGGTTACATTTCCCTCATAGCACTCTGCTTGGCGTATGTCCGTTTTTATTTGCTCAGTCGAAGCAGTAGGGCGTTAAACCCCATTTCATTTATCATATCGTAAGATACGTTCCTACCACAGCTAAAGACCCCTTTATGGAAATTATGGAAATAAAATTGAACCATATGTTAGTCCCGAAATGACCAAGTTTGTTTCGAGTGGACGTTAAATCCCATTTCACTCTCTCTCTCTCTCTCTTTCTCACTTTGATAACTATTCAATGATTATTCCCTCGAACACCTCTTCCGAAGAACTTTTAATTAAATATTATATTGTTAAATATTATATAACAAGGTCAAAAGCTTCAAACATCCGTATTTGATTTCTTTAAGGTTGAAAAATTTATTGTTGAGAATGCTCGAATATTCCAGAACATCCCTAAATATTCCTTCTAACACCTTCTCCGAAGAGCTTCGAAATGAAATGAAATGAAAGAAATGGTCCTACGGTTCTGCTCCGAACTCGACTAATGAAGACGGGCATGCGCCATACAGTGTGATATGAGGAAAATATTGCCCAGACAGCGGCACTACGGTCTTTTTTCATATAGAATTCCAACTGTCAAGGGATCTTTTACATGCACGCCAATGACTAGACAGCTGTGCTTGTCAGGCCCTCCGTCCTGCATCACTCTCAAGGGAGAACCACCCTGGACAATCTGGATGAACTTTCTCTACCAATGCAGGGATCGAAAACCGACCTCCAGGCTAGCGAGCCAGGGTCTTACCCACCTAGCCACCGTGATCCCCTTCGAAGAGCATCGAAGTCATTCATCTATTTCAATCAAATATAGAACAAATCTACTTTGTTTAAGAAATAACTTTAGATTTGAAATAAGCCTAAAGGGTAATTGTCATACTTAGAAATCACAGTAAACAAACTCAATCCTAAATATAACATCTAAAGTTACTAAATTAGATACCCTTAAAGATGATATAACTGACAACTTAAATCCTTTATGAAAATATCTCTCTAGAATAGCAGACGAATTGCCGTCTGCCAGCATTCGACCCATCTTTTAACCCCCAACATAAACACCAGTGATACAAGTCCCTATTATCCAGCTCTATCTAAACTATACAAATCATATTAGTCTTGCTCATCAAGTCATCTCAAAAAATTAACATTGAAATTGGTTATTGTAAATCTTTTCACAAGATATTCTCAGCCAACTCTGAATTATAAACAATTTTCTTGCTTACATTATCTTTATTTGCTATTGAAGTCACCAAATGTAGTAACTTTTGAAACATTAAGAGCCATATTTTAAAATTTGAAGCATATTTTCAGATAGACACTATGTACTCAACAGCCAAAAACTTCTACACTCTAAAATCCCACTGCCAACCTGTTTATTAGAAAATATCTGCAAATTATTTATTTAATGCAATTCTTTTTCTCTGTATAATCTTCATTTAGACGTAAAGTCATCAAATATTGCAATAATTGAAACACTGAAATTTATAATTAGTATTTAAAACCAGGTTTTCTTATTGACACTAAAGGTTTTATTTGTAAATATTATATTTTACTTTTTAATCTTTTATATTTACTCAACTCTTATCCTATACATATTATAAATAATCAAAAATACCTGTTTTTATTATTGTATATTACTGTATTTTACTTTGCCTGTGTGTCTTATATAGTAACAGTGAATACTTTGCCTGTATATTATATATAGTAACAGCAATAAGTAAAAACTAAATTAAAGGTGTGGAAATTATAAAATACTGTAAATATTATAATGTATAATTGTATTCTGTGAATAAATACGAGAGAGAGAGAAATGGGGTTTAATGTCCACTCGACATAAACTAAGTCATTTCAGGACTAACATATGGTTTTAATTTTATTTCAATAATTCGCTTGCGCGTAGGGGTCTTTAGCAGTGGGAGGAAACCGGAGGACCCGGAGAAAACCCACGAGGTTGGACAGGCAACCCTACTCCTTGTCACGTATAACAGGGGATTCGAAACCACGCCAGTTTACTCAATGACAGACTTTATGATACAGCACGGGCAGCTATCCATTCAGCCATCCCCCCCCCCCTGTGAATAAATATATTACAATCTAAAATAAATATCATTAGTATATCATGTATTATATTGGAATACGTTGTCAACACAACTGATATCATTACAATATAATTAGACCTCTACTATTGATTAATCAATTGTTATGATACTTCTTTAGTCATAAATGACTATATTACTTGTCTTATGATAGTAATTGTTTTAATGTTGATTCATTTCACTTGAATAGAAGTTCGTTATACCCATTATAAATAAATACATCACTTGTACATTATAGCTCAGGTTAATATTTGTTACAATTCTGATTCATTCCACGTGAGAGCCACGTTGGCTCAGTGAGTAAGACGTTAACTCGCTAACCTGTCAGTGATGTAGGACAACGTATAGTCCTTTGGATGGGATGAAACACCAAGGTGAGGTCCATTGTACATATTGGCATGCACATAAAAGAACCCTTGATAGTTGGAATTGGAAATAAGAGTAGGCCGTAGAGCCTCTGTCCGAACAAAATTTATCTCATAGCACACTGCATTAGCCCAGTCTGAGCTGAACAGTAGGACGTTAAAATCCATTTCATTTCATTTCACTTGAAATATACTGATTATAGACATTAATAATTCCCATCATATCTTGTAATACAGTAAACTTTGATGTTAATTATTCTCCACTATAAACCAATGATATGCTGTGTTTAGTATTAATTGGCCATCTATTATAGTTCATATAATATTAATAGTACATCATACTATGATATGCTTGGTTTAGTAGTAATTGGCCATCTATAATAGTTCATATAATATAGGATGTAGGTAATAGTTAACATGTACAGAAATTATTCACCTTAATAAGAGAGAGAGAAAGAGAGAGAGAGAGAGAGAGAGAGAGTTTCGTTATTAACATATTTTTCAATTTTATGTAAATGATTCGCTTATGCGTATGGGTCTTTAGAAGTGGGAGCAAAATTAAGAGGATGGGCCCTACTTCTTGTCCCGTACAAGCGGGGAATCGAAACCACACCACTTGACTCATTGCAGACCTTATGATCCAACGCGCATGCGTTAACCTTTCGGTCACGCAACCTCCCGCAATATTTGGAAGATTAATCTCTCAACTAAACATCGGCTTCAACCATAAGGATATTAAAGATACATTGTCACAAATATATTTATCAGGTGGTTATTCCCAGTAACAGTATGACATGATATATATGAAAAGTTTAGACGCCCAATCTTACTAGAAAAATACTGGATTACGCGAAAAACAGGAACTGAGCAAAAATGTCAGGGTATCACTAACAGCCAACCCGACGGCTTATTGTATGCTAGTTTAACTGAGGGAGAGGTTGTTATTTCTTGATCGAACGGTTTGTTTTCGGTGAAGTATCTTTAAAATATTCTGGCTTATCTTGATATAACTGACGTTTTAGTCATATAACCACAAAATAAAATAGGAATGTAATTTAACATTTCGTTAACACAACACAATACTACCGGCTTTTTATTCTGTTATTAAGGGATGTTATGCTGATGAGAAGAATTTTGCCCTGACAGCGGCGTTTCATCGAATGTATTTTACGTGCACGCCAATGTATACACGTAGGAACCATCCGAAGGACTAGTCAGGCCAATAGACGTTATACCCCTGACAGGTGAAACTCAGGCTTGACAAACCTCAAGGTTCTTCTCGAGAATCGAACTTAATTCCCTGACATCAATATGTTATTATCACAATACTTAGACATTGATTTATTGTCTACGGTATCAACTCAATGGAAGCGGACGTAAATTAACCTTGGTATTATGTCAAGTATTATATTATCAAGGGAGTCGCGATGGCTCAGTGAGTAACGTCTATCATAGAGTCAATTGGCGTGGACTCGGTTCCCCGCATGTACGTGACACAGAATAGGGTAGCCTGTCCACCCTCGTGGGTTTTTTCCTGGTCTATCATATACATAGAGTCGATCTGCATGGAGTAGGTTCCCCGCATATACGTGTCAACGAATCTCGTGGGTTTTTCCGGGTCCTGTTTCCGGTTTCCCTCCACTTAACCCCATATCTATCTATCTTTCTCTCTAAATATAATCTAAACGTGACATGTTAATACTATTATAAAGATAGATCTAGGAGTAGCCCGTGTCACCAACACTAACAATATCCGTCGTCCTTTAATATAACATACATTCATAATACACCGCTAGATATGCATAGTGCTAGATATGCATTCATATATATAACATAAATATAGTCTCAATATATATCACACTATAAGTTGATCTACTTCCATACTACCTATGAATACTAACTCAATGCATGAAATTCAAACAAAAATCGAAATAATAGAACAAAATACAATACAAGGTTACGATATTCTAAAATATATAAATTAGCTGAGGTCAAAAACAGTGCTAAAAAGCAAATTAAACAATTAATCAATCAAAATAATACAGTATTTGATAATGAACAAGATATTCTAGACACAATTCACCAATATTACCAACAACTATATACTACCCAAAACATTGTCGAAAACCTAATAAACTCCTATATTGAAAACAGTAACATAAATACCCTAACTAACACGGAAAGAGATTCCCTGTCTCATTTCATATCTAAAGATGAAGATCTGAAGGCGTTACAAAGTTTCAGATCAAACCGTAGCCCAGGCATCGACGGTATTCCAGGAGATTTCTATATCAAATTCTTTGACACAATAGGAACCGACCTGACAGAAGTAATAAACAACATCTATCTACAGGGTGAATTATCTAACCCAATGAGAACCGGTATAATAATAATTAATTATAAGAATAAATTGTTTGTCTATAAGAATAGAGGCGACCACCGATTACTTAAGAACTATAGACCAATAAGCCTGTTATGTGTCGACTATAAAATCATCACAAAAATATTAAGAACAAAGATTTGTAATCATTTTTTCTTACATGATGTTGATCTGTTTGCTTCCAAACATTTAGAAAAAGGAACCGGCTCATACCCCATTATCTTCATTTTATGTCGTTTATATTTGTATTCAATTTCGCAATTCTGGCAATAATGGTTTCAGCAAATTGAACATGCTCAAATCAGACTTGTTCTAGAACACATTGACGTGCACGTAAAAGAACCCTTGACAGTTGGAATTTGAAATAAGAGTAGGCCGTAGAGCCTCTGTCCAAGCAAAATTTCTCACACAGCACACTACATTAGCCCAGTCGGAGCTGAACAGTAGAACGTTAAAATCCATTTCATTTCATTTCACTTGAAATATCCTGATTATAGAAGTTAATAATTCCCATCATAGCTTGTAATACAGTAAACTTTGATGTTAGTTATTCTCCAATATAAACCAATCATATGCTTGGTTTAGTAAGTGGGGGGATACGGGTCGATGAATGTTAAAAGGGCAGAATCTGAAATGCCCGAAAACATTTCGGTTACAGACGGTAGTTCCAGTCGTCTGCGATAGGCGAAGGAGCACCCCTTCCCGCAAATGTGTTTTCTTGCTATTCCAGCCCACGAATGCAGCAACTTCAAAGTGATCTAATATACCCTAACTTAGGTATGACTCGAATACCAACCAATCGTTCACAGTCCACGGACTCCTTTTTCTTCTATTCCAGCCCAAAATGTCAGATTGCACAAACGGTTAGGGGGGGGGGGGGGCTGAGAGAGAGAGATTTTGGGACTAATATATGGTTTAATTTTATGTAAATGATTCGCTTAGGGATCTTTAGAAGTGGGAGGTAACCGCAAGACCCGGGGAAAACTCACGAGGTTTGACCCTACTTCTTGTCACGTACAAGAGGGGAATCACGCCACTTGACTCAACGACAGATCTTATGATCCAGCGCGCACGAGTTAACAATTCGCCCCCCCCCCCCCCCCCCCCCCCCCCCCGCAATATTTGGAAAATTAATCTCTCAACTAAATATCCGCTTCAACCACAAGGATATTAAAGATACATTGTCACAAATGTATTTATCAGGTGGTTATTTCCAGTAACAGTATGACATGATATATGAAAAGTTTAGACGCCCAATCTTACTAGGAAACTACTCGATTACCGTATCATCTCAATGGAAGCGGACGTAAATTAACCTTGATATTATATCAAGTATTATAATATCAAGGGAGTCGCGGTGGCTCAGTGAGTAACGTCTATCATAGAGTCAATTGGCGTGGATTCGGTTCACGCATGTCTAATACCCCGTTCAGACGCTTATTTTTAAACCAGTTCAAAATCGCCGGGGTTTTTAAGACAGCGTCGTGTTGCGTTCACACGTACTATAAGTCAAACCTGTTTAACTATTCTGACCTCTTCGGTCGGAGGTTAGAGTTAACTATGCATGCGTACATACCATTTCCTGGTAGAATATGTAAACATCCTGTGAAAAAAAAATCCGCGAAATTTGTTTCTCTTACTCTCGGATAGTTTATACACATTTCCTAGAAATGAATACTAATGCTTTGAGACATAGAATTAAACAGTTTAGACAACGACAGAGTCAACAAAGGTACTTCTTTCTGATGCTAATGAGTGTCACTTCTGTGATATTCATGCCAACCAACAGGAGAATATGGTCACGGTATCACAGTGGCAATTGGTGGAATCACGCATACAGGTTTGGTTTGATATATTCATATATATTGTTTTAAAATTTATAATCATTATAATGTAGTCAAATATGTACACGGACAAGGTGTATAAAACAAATATTAACCAAGGGGTCATCAATTAAATATTTATAGAAAATATAACGTCCCCCCCCCCCCCCAAAAAAAAAAAACAACCTAAAAAAACAAAACAATCTTCACACAAATAGGCCTGTGCTATTATATGTGCCATATAGACAATTTTTAATTTCGAATAATAATAGTTGCATGCTTAAAAGAGCTAAATTGTTAATATTTGGGATCTAGAAATTGACACTTAAATGGGTCGCAACACATAATTTCTAATTAGTTATATTCGTCGAAATACTCTAGATGTCTAAATCGAATGGCAATGTCTAGCAACTGGTAATTCCAGTCTACACTGATAGTATTTATTGTGCATGCTCTCCAGATAAGAATATGACTTGTGGGAATATGTCTAGCCTCGTTCTTCTAGTCCCTTGTTACAAATGACACTGAAATGCATTACACAATTCGTGTACCAATGGTTAAATGTTTGTTTTGTCTCAAATATTGGATATCAGAAACCCATCTTTTCCCCGTTAAGATCACAAGATCAATGTTGATTGAAATTGACAAATACTTTGTGTTTTCAATGTCGCAGATTTTGGATGATATTGACTACTTTAAGTTTAATTATTTACCTAATCTTATTCCTTTACATTTTATTTTCAGCTTTTATGATGATATACAGTATTTAGAAAACTTCAGAATGTCAAAATGTACATTTGAATATCTGTGCAGAATTTTGAGACCATTTCTTGAGAAACAAGTAACAAGTATGAGGGAACCAATATCTGTTGAGCGACAGGTAGGCTATTTTGCATTTTATGATCGCTGTATCATACACAGACAATGGATACCTGACCCAAAAACAAAAGACATTTAATTATAAGCTAAGTAGTTCACGCATGACGGTAGAAAATTCCTTTGGTCGCCTAAAAGGTCGCTGGCGCTGCTTATTAAAGCGATTGGATATGAATGTTGACAAGGTCCCCAATATTATTATGACCTGTTGCATACTTCATAACATATGCGAACAAGCAAAAGACCCATTTAGGGTTGAATGGCTAGAGGATGTAGCAAAGGAAGAAAACTAAATGCCTCAGCCAAATCAAAGTAACGAAGAGGCAATTAATGCAGACTGCACTAACATTAGAAATATCCTGGCTGAATACTTCCAGGAATAATTTAACCTTACAAAACAAATAATTAAGAAAGTAATAATTGGCCATACTGTTACATACACTCACTACAAAGAATTTCTATGTGTATATGCCATCTTTTGTTTACTTTTATTGTTTCATTTTGTGTGTTTGCAGAAAACTAAAAAATGGTCAAACTAAATTGGTTTATTTTCATAATAAAAATCATACAACAGAAAAATAACTGATAATCTTATAACACAGTGGGTCTATTATAACTATATATGTGATCAGCTCTGGCCAAATGGTTGCTATGGAGTCAATTTGTTTCCAAAATTTTCAATATCTTCTTTCTTAAAAGTAATATTATGGTACATTCAAATTTAAATATTCCAAGCATATTTCTAAGTCACATACTAATTTAAAGGTATTTGGATACAGAATTTAAATTGACACCTTTTGGCATCTTGATTTTTTGATCCATGCATCTCATTAAGCCAGAGTTGGATTATATAATAAGAGGTCCAATTGTCATCTTTGTTGTCCATCATTGAAGAAGTGTATGTAATTAAAAATATACAGTGGACTCTTTCACTTTCAACATTGTACAGGACCGATACAATGCCGGATTATACACCATGACGGAATACTTAATTGTCTCAAAACCGCAAGTATTATTGTACCTCGAATACCAAAGTATTATTTTAATGCACCTTCGAATACCCAGAACTTAAAAATATGATAAACCTTTCTGTACATTTGAAACTTTATTATATAAAATTATTATGTTTTTACTTTGGGTGCGTACAAAACACTTGTGCGTCGTTATGAACAAAATATTATTATGATAGTGATTCTTCATCTCAGCAATTTATATTTAATGTTGTTGTATTTGACGTGAAAAAATCAAATGAAATACCAAGCACTCTCTTACAAGAAATTATAAAATTATCAAGGTTTTATTAACAAAGACTGACACATACTTTAAGCTCACCGATAATTGATTGCTTGTCGGTTAACACCCACTGATTGAAGGCAGGATTATCCAATGTTAATTCAACAGAAATCGTTTAACGGGGGTCCCCAGATTGGTCTAATAATTCGGAATATTCCGAGTCCACTGTACAAGCCTACACTATAAAGTTATTGATCAATTTTTAATTTATGTCTTTCAATTAATGTATTAAATAAAAGAGAATTTACCATTTTTGAAAACATAACAGACTGTTTTGTTCTTATTAGGGGCTTATCAATTGACTTACAAAGAAGAAAACACCCACCTCATACCGTTTCGCATTATTTGATAACGATAAGAAGCCAAGTCAAAACTTTGCTTTAGATATAAACAAGGATTGTCCTGTGTATTCCCAGTTCAATTGCTAAATGCCATTGAAACAATTAATCTCATACTGGTAATTTAAATTCATAAAAACTGAAATCACATAAAACATGTTACAACTACAGTTAACTTTCACAACCAAGTACATATATCAGCTTCATGACACATTTGATAATGATATGGATATTAATAATTTAAACATGGAAATAAATTTATTAAAACTTGAGCCATGGTAAAATGGAATGACAAATAAAATTCATGTATTTGTAGAAACAAAAATAAACTGTTATCAATGACAATAATTGCGCTACATGTCAGATATTTTGGCACAAAATGGTATATCTTGAAAATAATATGATTCAGCTTCATGATACATTAAGTTAAATGATATGGATATTAATAATTAAAACATGGAAATTAATTTATTAAAACTCTAGCCTTGGCACAATGGAATGATAAATAAAACTATGTATTTCTACAAACAAAAATTAACTGTTATCAATGAACCTTTGAATAATAGCGCCTAACAGGCAGCTGTGTTTAATTATGTTCTCCTGATTTTGATTGTTTCTGTGTGTTTGAAGTATATGTTTGTGATATGCGCTTAGAAACACTTCACATGTAATGAAGCGCTATATAAATCGAACAATAATAATAATAATAAAATAAATGCTCTACATAGCAGAACTTTTGGCACAAAATGATAGGTCTTGAAAATAATATGGTTTTATAAATTTGTATATGTGTGTCCATTAGCTCTTTGTAAAAATTGTGGCTGCGGAACATGTCCATTTTGTTGTTGAGAAAATTGATGCTGCTGAAATCCCTGATTGGCAAACAAACTCCATAATCTTAATTCATGTTGCCTATCTCTTTCCCTATCCTCGCGTCGTTGTTCCTCAGCTCTAAGTCAATCCTCCCGTCTCTGATCTTTTCTAAGTCTCTCTGAATCTGCCTCCATTCTCATTCTTTTTTCTTCGAATTCAAAATATGATCTTTCTTGTTCTCTTTGATAATTTATAAAGCTGGTTGTTTTCTCATTCAGAACACGTTGAATTATATCCTCTCTGTTTCTTTTTTTCTTTTCTGGTCCTGTAAGTAAATAAAATAACTCTTTAATGTTTAAATAAATGAACAATGATTGACAATTCGGGCCTCGAAATATCCCTTCAGTAACTAACCTGTCACTCTTAATTATCCAAAAACAACCACAATATTTACCATGGTGCCGTTACACATGTACTTCTGTGTAGATACTTCAAAATGCTATAGATGAAAACTTGTGTGGATGGTGTGTTAAAGTTCTTATACAATAATTGGGCGTGGTTCTGTCCCTGGAGGTCAGGCATGTACCAAAAATAACCATATTGTAAAGGAATAATTAAATAAATGTGACATCATAATGAGTAGGCCTATTGTGGTCTGGAGTCAATTTCCTGAACATTAGTAAATTTAGTCCACCTACTTACTACCTGTCAGACCTGTCAGAGAACATTTCAAGTCCTGCATTTTATTTCCATATAGGTATACACCTTATTAAGTCACTCTTCTGTTTTGTTTTACCTATTCATGGCTACACTATTTTGAATTCGATCTTATTATGTATTAAAATCATAAACAAAATTCTTTAGGTAAATAATAGCTATATAAAGTAGTTAAGGGCGTTGTCACAGGTATGACTTTTTTGAACACCTATAATTTCTAATTTGATTGGGGGGATCACGTGGCTAAGTGGGTAAGACGCTGGCTCGCTAGCCTGGAGGTCGGGTGTTCGATCCCTGCATTGGCCGAGAAAGTTCATCTCGATTTTCCGGCGTGGTTTCCCTTTGTCAGTGATGCAGAACGGAGGGCCTGACAAGGACAGCTGCCTAGTCATTCGGATGGGACGAAAAACCGAGGTCCAGTGTACACATTGGAGCGCACGTAAAAGATCCCTTGGCAGTTGGAATTCGATATAAGAGTAGGCCGTAGTGCCGCTGCCCGGGCAAAATTTCCCTCATAGCACACTGTATGGCGTATGCCCGTCTTCAATTAGCCCAGGTTAGGTGCAGAAGAGTAGGACGTTAAACCCCATTTCATTTCATTTTCTAATTTGATTGGGATACAAAATCAAATGTTCCGTGTACTTTATAACCAGTAAACATACCATTTGTCCTGCACAACACTCATCTATACGTACAGCTAGTTTTCAGTGGGATGTTATTCTAGCATTTTTTAAAATTTATATTGAATCACAGAAGGAATTAGTGACCGGTTTACCACGTTCTTAGACAGAAAGCAGCTCCAGTGTTGTACTCTTTTCAAATATTGATAACCATTTAGAATAAATAGCAACTGAACCTTTTTTTTCTGGCTGTTTACGGAGGACGGTTTCTGTAGGCTCATTTTCTTCATTTTCCAAATTGACACTTGTTGGTTCCTCATCATTATCATCATCATCAAAATCATCCAAATCTTGTGTTTCTATAAAAAATTAAAAAAAATACCATTATATAATTTCCATAAGTTTTGATTTTAAAACACTAATTCTCCAATGGCTATTATGCAAAAAAATTTGATTTAATTTGTTTTGTGTGTATATGTGAGTTTGATCCCATGTTTGTAGGCTTATATTGCCTGCCAACTATCGCATCGATTTAGTCTTGCTCCTGACAATATAATAACAATAACATGTTCGCTTACCTGAATTAATACTTGTCTCCAGAATATGTGTTGGACGGGTAGCGGGTCTGGTTCCTAATATTTTATCCATAGCGTCAAAAAACTTGCTAGTTTTCTTGCCACTCCCACTTTTATTGTTGTGGTCCTTTATTTTTTTTATAAGAATGCTTCATATTCTTTATGCGATTCTTGCAGGCGTCTGCAGATTTTCTGTACCCATTTTCCTGATAGATAGAAAATATAAAATAAATTTACTACTAGAATATGAGAAAACCGGGATTTATGAAAAATGCTTACGCTGTTATAAATAGTATTACTAAAAGAGAACTAAATTTTATTAACTTGTAATATACACAACTAAAAACAGTTGTTTATGTAACTGTAACTCGTGGCTTACTGTACTCCAAACAATAGAGGGTATGAGTCTTCAGATTTCTATTTAATTGCCTAACTATAGACACTCTGAATTTAAATTCGATGTTAAATTGGACACATTGAAGAACACACTATTTTTTATACAACTTTTACAAAGTACAATTGTGTGCCCAAATTTTCCCAGCATTTGGTGCCCAAAATGGGGGGGGGGGGCGCCCCCCCCCCCCAGGTCGTACGCCTATGGACAAACAATGATAACTTGGCTGAGAATGAAGTAAATCGAGGGGTTTCCACATTTTGCTCCATCTGTCTAAGATACAAGAATTAACATTGTGAATGGGGAAATCTTTAGTGGTCTGTGACCAAATAAATAAAACTGTGCTAACAAAATGAAACTAGATTTGCCATGGCTAGATCTTATTCTTAAGGTCAACTCAATTCTCGTCGATGTCGCTGAGATGTAATAAGTAGAGCGTGTGATTGTTGGTTAGGGTTAGATTAAGTATTAGGGCTAGGTCCAGGGTAAGGGTTAGGGTTGAGATTAGCGTTAACCCTGTTTACATCTCGTGACCTTTTGCCAAACTTGAAGTTGTCCTTATTAATTAGATTTAACCCTTTGTGCCTATCTTCCTATAAATTTTTCTCGAAACGAAATATAATTTTATATTCTTAATGTTGCAGTGTTTTCGGCAATATGTCCTTCCGGCACATTTAACCAAATGTGAATATTTTTGGGCATATTGAAAATATTGAAAATAACTGAAAAATAGATAAATTTCGTTTCGTGTGAAATTCTGTGTTTCAAATTTGAATTTGCTAGAGTTCAAAAGGTCAATTTCTGTTTATCAGTTTGCAGTATAGTTTTTGGAAATTTCGTTAATAAAAAATCAACAGTAAAAAAATATTTTGAGAAAAAAAAAATAAATATGATATGTAAGTTTAACGTGTTACTAGTGCAGGTAACTGAAAATTACGAATTTTGCCGTCAGCTGAAAGAAGCAAAGCAGTTGTCAACATTTGGCTGCGTCGAGTTGTTTTGTTTAGATTTTGAGCGGATACTAAATCACCGGAATTCACTTTGCAAATATCAAAATTTGACCCCAAGGCCTACCTCTGTACATATATTTTGCATTAATATTAATAATAAATAACTTAAAAACACCGATGATCACCGGAATTTACTTTTAAAAACATATAAACACCGGAATTCACTTTCAAAATATCAGAATTCGCCCGCAATCCCTTCCCTGTTTACATATATTTTGCATAATTAATATTAATAATGAATTTCCTTAAATACACCAAAAATGACTACTACATACGCCTTTTAGATTTAATTTGGCTCTTTGTAAATTTCACATAATTGTTCATTTCGGGACTAACACTTGGTTCAATTATATTTCAATAATTCACATGCGCGTATGGATTTTTGGGAGAGGGGGCAGAGGAATCGGCTTACACTACATGAAGATCTGACCAGTTGTACTGGGAGGTCATGTCAGGTGTCATACAAACGGCTTTTGACCCTATGAAAGACATTGATTAATCAATCAGCTTTAACCTTTCTAGGGGTTTACCCACAGTTCCGTGAAGATCACGCCAAGAACTCGCCGTAACAGACCGTTTCATTAGCTAATTTCTCACATCAACTAGAACGCCTGTTACATAACAACTCTTCCAGTGTAGTAAAGAAAAGAAAACAAAATTTTGTACTATTAAAAAACATGAAACGAAATATGATTTATAAAGAGCCGTTAATACCTTCAATGTGCCTAAATATTTCATGTAGCATATAGTCGATCATGACTCGTACTGGCTTTATATAACTTTTGGGAAATATTCCCCCTTATTCTTAGTTTGTTTTTTAAACGCCTACATTGAAATGTGGTCATATATTCAATTGTGTCACCCCGTCCGTCCGCCCATTCGTCGGTCCGGCGTCCACAATTGCTTATGGACGCTCTAGAGGCCAAAGTAAATATCCGATTGACATTAAATTTATACACATTGTTTAAGGTCATGAGACAAAGAAGCCTATTGATTTTCAGCAATTTCTGATAATTATTGCCAGAGTTATGGCCCTTGATCACTTCAAAATATCTTGTAGATGCTCTAGAAGCTAAAGATGATATCGGATTGACTTCAAATTTACGCGCATTATTTGAGGTCATGAGACGAAGAATCCTATTGATTTTCAACATTTCTGATAATTACTGCCAAAGTTATGACCCTTGATCACTTTGAAAAATCTTGTGACTTTCTAGAGGCTAAAGTTATCATCGGATTGGCTTCAGTTTAAGGTCTTGAGATGAACAAGTATATTGATTTTCAATGAATTTTGATAACTTGAACAGCTAAATCCATGATATTAAATGTTTCGTATACTAATCGTTAGCATGGGGCAGAACTTCATTCAAACCAAACAAATTTTAATGATTTTCTAATAATTAATTGATGAGTTGTTACTCTTAATCGGATATTAGTGTATTATAATTGTTTCATTACTAAAAAAAGTAAAAATATGTGACTGCCCGGATGATTTAGCTGCTGTGGGCGTATCTTTCGTTGCCTGGTAACCTATCTTTTTCATTTTGAGTAAATCTGTTGTCTGCATCACTACAGTCCAGGGACTGTACAGGGGAGCTGGATGGCCGAACAGTTAACGTGTGCATGTTGTATCATAAGGTCTGTCATTGAGTCAACTGGCGTGGTTTCAAGTCCCCAGTTGTACGTGACAAGGAGTAGGGTCGCTCGCCAACCTCGTGGGTTTTCTCCGGGTCCTCAGATTTCCTCCCACTACTAAAGACCCCTACGCGCAAGCGAATTATTGACATAAAATTAAACCATATATGTTTGTCCCGAAATTACCTAGTTTGTGTCGAGTGGATGTTAAACCTCATTTCTCTCTCTCTCTGTCTCTCTCTCATTTATATTATGAGATAAAAAAGTTCATTGTTGGTGGCACAGAGATAAACTGTTCTAATGATTACCATGGGAACTGCCAGATCCAAGTTATAAACCATAAAACTACACTGTTTTTTAATTTTAAATGCATGGAACAATATTTCTGGTAAGTTGCAGCCATTTAACTGATGACCATATAAAAAGTCCTATTTTTAGGGCGTGGCCAGGTGGGCTTTAGGACCATCTGACTTGAGGAAAGCCCCAACATTTTTGGTTAGATTTTTGAAAAATATGTTTTCCAAGTATGGATCTTTGTTTCCAGTAAGTTTCAGCCATGTAACTTGTGACCATATAAAAAGCCCCATTTTTAGGGTGTGGTCGGACATACTTTAGAGCGATCTGTCTTGGGGAAAGCCCCCAAATTTTTGGTTAGATTTTTGAAAATTGTATTTACCAAGTGTGGATCTTTGTTTCTGGTAAGTTTCAGCCATGTAACTGATGACCATATTATTAGCCCCACGAGGCGATATTGTGTGTGGTCTGACTTGGGGAAAGCCCCGGAAATTTTGGTTAGATTTGTGAAATATTTACTCCGACTATGGATACCATTGTCCCTACAAAGTTTCAGCCATGTAACTTATGACTTAATTTTAGGCCTACTTTAAGGTGCTGCTGCGGCTATACACCCCACCAGTGCCCGATCTGACCAACTGATTTTTACTCGTATGGACACCTGCTACGAATTTGGGTTCAAACCTTTTGTAACTGATGACCATATTATTTTGTCATTAGCTCCTGGACTATAAGGCACCTGTCACTGACAATATCAGGCACCGATTCAGGCTTTGTCAGACACTAAACCTCTGATGCCTGTCATTTTGTCTGGCACTGATTTGTCTTTTTTATTGATATTATTAATACATGTCCGGCGCTAAGTTGAAAATGTCAGGTACATGTACTCTTTCATTAGTGCCTGACATTTTGTCAGGTACACGTAAAACCGTTATTTCCAGGCAGGCCTGTGTACATTTGTTGTAAATTGTGATTTCTGTGTCTTGTGTGTGGTGCAGTAGCAGATATTGGACAAGACCAGTCGATTTACACTGGCCGAGAAAGTTCACATGGATTTTCCACAGGGTTCCCCCTAGTCACTGGTGCAGAATGGGGATGGGGAGCCTATAAAAGAACACTTGTCAGTTTGATTCCAAATCAGAGTAGGCCGCTGTCCGGACATAATTTCCTGCATAGCACACCGTATGACATATGCCCATTTTAATTAGCCCAGTCGGAACAGAACAGTAGGACATTAATCTTGATTTCATTTCAAACATTTAGAAATATTTTTTCTCTATTTCAGATAAAACAAATTGAACAAGTTTGATCAGGAAAAACAATGAAATGAAATGGGGTTTAACGTGCTACTGTTTTGCTCCTTAACTGAGCTAATGAAGACGGGCATACGTCATACAGTGTGATATGAGGGAAATTGTGCCCAGACAGCGGCGCTACAGCCTACTCTTATATCGAATTCCAACTGCCAGGGGATCTTTTACGTGCACGCCAATTTGTACACGGCACCTCGGTTTTTCGTCCCATCCGAACGACTAGACAGCTGTCCTTGTCAGCACTCCCCCCCCCCCCCCCGTCCTGCGCCACTGACAAGGGGAAACCACACCGGAAAATCTGGATGAACGTTCTCGGCCAATGCAGGGGTGGTGAAGTTGAAGGTAGACAAGTGAAATGATATGAAATAAGGTTTAACGTCCTACTGTTCTGCACCGACTGGGATAATGAAGATGGGAAAATACGACAAACAGTGTGTTATAAGTGAAATTTTGCCCCTACAGCAGAGTTGACACTTATTTCGAATTCCAATTGTCAAGGTTTCTTTAAGGTCCCCGCCAATGTGTACACGGGTCCTCGGATAGTCGTCCAATCAGAACGACTATACTTTGCCACTTGTCTGTACCACTAACAAGGATGAAATATGTCGGAAAAAAACGATGAACTTTCTTGGCCAACGATAATGAGACCTCCAGGTGAGCAAGACAACGTCCTACCAACTGAGCAACCGTGGCTTCCTTTTGAAACTTGACAAAGTGAAATGAAATGAAATTTAACGTCTTACTTATCACCACCGACTGCAATGAGGGGCCTACTTTTATTTCGAATTCCAGTTATCATGGCTTCTTTTACGTGCCCGACAACGTGAAGACTGTACAATTGCCCTCATAGTACACTGTATGGCGCATGTCCGTCTTCATCAGCCCAGTCGGTGCAGAGCAGTAGGACGTTAACCCCCATTTCATTTCATTTCTTTTCTAAATTGAGCTGGAGATTTTGATCGCGACTTTTTTTGAGTTTTTCCACCGGTAAATCGAGACTATACTATACCCTCAGTCAACCAGTCCCCTCTTACTTTATGACTCATTCCAAAATAAAACGAAATGCGACATTTTGTGTAGGTTTATGAGCCGGATGAGTGGGAGGGGCAGAAATGATGAGCCCGAAAAAAAAAAATTCTTTGGTTTTGCAACCGAAATCCCATGTTATTTCCACCCGAATTCCAATCAACCAATCAATCAGACGTTGGCAATGACCTGACACCAGAAATTTCACATCCCGGGAAACAAAGCTCATGCCCAATAAAATGTGGCACATAAAGCAGAGTGACAAGTCTACAATGGCTTTAAACACTGTGTATTTTACTGATTTAAGATTTGTACCCATAGATCAATTTTAAATAATTTGGATTCCCGAAAACTTGATAATAAACAAAATGGTGGATATCTGAAAGTGTCACACACAATCCACTTAAAAGACAGATCCTATTTCGTTTCGTTTTTTATAGTTCAAAATTTCGTTTTACTTGTCTTTACTACACTAGGATCTGGAAGAGTTGTAAAAGACAGATCCTATTTCGTTTCGGTATTTATAGTTCAAAATTTCGTTTTACTTGTCTTTATTACACTAGGATCTGGAAGAGTTGTTATATTTTTTTATGTTAAATGTTAAGTGTGGTACTTGAGCTTTATCTCCGAAAGGAATGTTTCTTAAGAGCTGAAAATGACATATAAATTAAATTGTCGTAAATCTCGACATTGCATCAACACATCCTGTACAGGAGCATGGGAATATACACAATGTACACTCCCTCTCTCTCTCTCTCTCACCCTCTCTCTTTTCTCTCTCTTATATTCATTCATCATATAACAAACAGACAGTGCTAGATTCACATGTGGGCTTGGCAGGCTGAAACCTAGGAGGGTCTCAAGATATGAGGGTCATCGGGCCAAGATATGGGTGAGTGGAGGGTGGGGAGGCTCATCGGGCCATGTGATAGGGGTGGGGGGGGTCATCCGGCCAAGATGGGGGGTGGGGGGTCATCGGACCATGGTGTATAATATTTTGACTGTAGTCTTAAACATTCGTCACTATCCTCGACAGTGTTTAACGGACATTTTGATCTTCCTGTTGTCGTGAGGGTGGGGTGGGGAGGGGCTTCATCTAAATCCAGCAATGCCAACAGAAAGACAGACAGAGCTAACATGCAATGTGTCTGATTAAATTTAAAAATTAGTTGCCAGTTTGTTTTGGATTTTTTTTTGGGGGGGGGGGGGGTAACTAGAAACGGAAGATTCGTATGAAAACCAGGGAGCCACAGTGGCTAAGTGAGAAAGACGCTGGCTCGCATAGATGTAGCGGGTTTGATCCCGGTGTTGTCCAATGTTCCGTGAACACATTGGTGTGCACGTAAAAGACCCTTGGCAGTTGGAATTCGATCATTAGTCCAGTTGTAGCAGAACAGTAGGACGCGTCCGGATAAGCGGTTTTGACGTTCACGTCCAAACGACTAAATATCATTAGTATATCATGTATTATATAGCTGACTGATATAATTTGTTTTAATTATTGTATATTATTGTATTTTACTTTGCCTGTGTGTCATATATACATGTAGTAACAGGGAATACTTTGCCTGTGTGTGTCTTATATAGTAACAGCGAATACTTTGCCTGTGTGTGTCTTATATAGTAACAGGGAATAAGTAAAAAAATAAATTAAAGGTGTGGAAATTATAAAATACTGTAAATATTATAATGTATAATTATATTCTGTGAATAAATATATTACAAGCTAAAATAAATATCATTAGTATATCATGTATTATATAGCTGACTGATATAATTACAATATCATTAGTATATCATGTATTATATCATTACAATATTATTAGACCTCTACTATTGATCAATCAATTATATGTTATGATACTTCGTTTAGTCATAAAATACTATATTACTCGTCTAATGATAGCAGGTGTTTTAATGTTGATTCATTTCACTTGAATAGATGTTCGTTATACCCATTATAAATAATTACATCACTTGTACAATATAGCTTAGGTTAACCTTTGTTACAATTCTGATTCATTCCACATGGGAGCCACGGTGGCTCAGTGAGTAAGACGTTAACTCGCTAACCTGTCAGTGATGTAGGACAACGTATAGTCCTTTGGATGGGATGAAACACCAAGGTGAGGTCCATTGTACATATTGGCATGCACATAAAAGAACCCTTGAGAGTTGGAATTGGAAATAAGAGTAGGCCGTAGAGCCTCTGTCCGAACAAAATTTATCTCATAGCACACTGCATTAGCCCAGTCGGAGCTGAACAGTAGGACGTTAAAATCCATTTCATTTCATTTCACTTGAAATATACTGATTATAGACATTAATAATTCCCATCATATCTTGTAATACAGTAAACTTTGATGTTAATTATTCTCAACTATAAACCAATGATATGCTGGGTTTAGTATTAATTGGCCATCTATTATAGTTCATATAATATTAATAGTACATCATACTATGATATGCTTGGTTTAGTAGTAATTGGCCATCTATAATAGTTCATATAATATAAATAATATAGGATGTAGGTAATAGTTAACATGTACAGAAATTATTCACCTTAATAAGAGAGAGAGAGAAAGAGAGAGAGAGAGAGAGAGAGTTTCGTTATTAACATATTTTTCAATTTTATGTAAATGATTCGCTTATGCGTATGGGTCTTTAGAAGTGGGAGCAAAATTAAGAGGATGGGCCCTACTTCTTGTCCCGTACAAGCGGGGAATCGAAACCACACCACTTGACTCATTGCAGACCTTATGATCCAACGCGCATGCGTTAACCTTTCGGTCACGCAACCTCCCGCAATATTTGGAAGATTAATCTCTCAACTAAACATCGGCTTCAACCATAAGGATATTAAAGATACATTGTCACAAATATATTTATCAGGTGGTTATTCCCAGTAACAGTATGACATGATATATATGTATTTATCAGGTGGTTATTCCCAGTAACAGTATGACATGATATATATGTATTTATCAGGTAGTTATTCCCAGTAACAGTATGACATGATATATATGAAAAGTTTAGACGCCCAATCTTACTAGAAAAATACTGGATTACGCGAAAAACAGGAACTGAGCAAAAATGTCAGGGTATCACTAACAGCCAACCCGACGGCTTATTGTATGCTAGTTTAACTGAGGGAGAGGTTGTTATTTCTTGATCGAACGGTTTGTTTTCGGTGAAGTATCTTTAAAATATTCTGGCTTATCTTGATATAACTGACGTTTTAGTCATATAACCACAAAATAAAATAGGAATGTAATTTAACATTTCGTTAACACAACACAATACTACCAGCTTTTTATTCTGTTATTAAGGGATGTTATGCTAATGAGAAGAATTTTGCCCTGACAGCGGCGTTTCATCGAATGTATTTTACGTGCACGCCAATGTATACACGTAGGAACCATCCGAAGGACTAGTCAGCCCAATGGACGTTATACCCCTGACAGGTGAAACTCAGGCTTGACAAACCTCAAGGTTCTTCTCGAGAATCGAACTTAATTCCCTGACATCAATATGTTATTATCAGAATACTTAGACATTGATTTATTGTCTACGGTATCAACTCAATGGAAGCGGACGTAAATTAACCTTGGTATTATGTCAAGTATTATATTATCAAGGGAGTCGCGATGGCTCAGTGAGTAACGTCTATCATAGAGTCAATTGGCGTGGACTCGGTTCCCCGCATGTACGTGACACAGAATAGGGTAGCCTGTCCACCCTCGTGGGTTTTTTCCTGGTCTATCATATACATAGAGTCAATCTGCATGGAGTAGGTTCCCCGCATATACGTGTCAACGAATCTTGTGGGTTTTTCCGGGTCCTGAACTGCGGTTTCCCTCCACTTAACCCCATATCTATCTATCTTTCTCTCTAAATATAATCTAAACGTGACATGTTAATACTATTATAAAGATAGATCTAGGAGTAGCCCGTGTCACCAACACTAACAATATCCGTCGTCCTTTAATATAACATACATTCATAATACACCGCTAGATATGCATTCATATATATAACATAAATATAGTCTCAATATATATCACACTATAAGTTGATCTACTTCCATACTACCTATGAATACTAACTCAATGCATGAAATTCAAACAAAAATCGAAATAATAGAACAAAATACAATACAAGGTTACGATATTCTAAAATATATAAATTAGCTGAGGTCAAAAACAGTGCTAAAAAGCAAATTAAACAATTAATCAATCAAAATAATACAGTATTTGATAATGAACAAGATATTCTAGACACAATTCACCAATATTACCAACAACTATATACTACCCAAAACATTGTCGAAAACCTAATAAACTCCTATATTGAAAACAGTAACATAAATACCCTAACTAACACGGAAAGAGATTCCCTGTCTCATTTCATATCTAAAGATGAAGATCTGAAGGCGTTACAAAGTTTCAGATCAAACCGTAGCCCAGGCATCGACGGTATTCCAGGAGATTTCTATATCAAATTCTTTGACACAATAGGAACCGACCTGACAGAAGTAATAAACAACATCTATCTACAGGGTGAATTATCTAACCCAATGAGAACCGGTATAATAATAATTAATTATAAGAATAAATTGTTTGTCTATAAGAATAGAGGCGACCACCGATTATTTAAGAACTATAGACCAATAAGCCTGTTATGTGTCGACTATAAAATCATCACAAAAATATTAAGTATATGAATGAACACAGTTATTAACAAATTGATCTCTAAAACACAAACGGGAGCCGGACCAAATAAAAGCACCTTCGATAACCTGTATTTAATTGATTCAATCCTAAATTATTTAGACACACATGAAACTAATGCCTATATCTTATCGTTTGATTAGGAAAAAAGCCTTTGACCGTATTGAACACAATTATATAAAAACCCTACTAAAACATATGAATTTTCCAAATGACATTGTAAATTGGGTTACAATACTGTTTAAAAATTTGAAAAGTAAAGTTCAAGTAAATGGATCCTTCTCTCAAAATATCAAAAATAATCGTTCGATCCGTCAAGGTTGTCCACGATTCTTTATTCCTTACGTATAAATGTTGGCTCCGTATATAGCTCTCAACTAAATTAAGATAAAACCGAAATCCACCATGTTGGTGTTCGTAAACCATCCCATGACTCATTTCCTGAAAATATAAACATAAACATTAAAACAGACACAATTAAATTACTGGGCTTTTGTTTTGAGATCAATAAAATGGAAAAAAATCTGGTTACCCCTCATCATGACGATTAAATCAACTATTAGTCACTGGTCTACTTACAACCTATCGATTAAAGAAAAAGTCTGTACTTGTACTGGTCACTCATTGATAGTAAGAACATACAACCAAAAATAAACAAACACCTACCTCATATAAATTTTGAAAAAGTTTGGCATAATTTATATAAATGTCCAACACTATCTGAAATAGAAAAATAATTTATGCACAAAATAATACACAATGCATTTCCCACAAAAGATATTCTCCACACTCGAAATATTTACGTAGATGACTATAAATGTCAATACTGCAAGAAAAATAATGAAACCTACAGTCACTTATTTCTACACTGCCCTAAATTACAGCACTTTAAATCCTTTGCTGCTACACATATAAACAATATACATTCCACAAAATCCTTCCATATCATGTATCTCTACCTCTGGATCATATGGTCCAACAGAATGCATCCCTATATCAACAACATCTCCAACCATCTGATATACCAATTCTATACAAAAAGAAACGAAAAGAAAATATAAATAAAATCACCAAGCTTCACCCTACTCTGCCTTACTAAATTCTCTGGTTTAAGGCAAATTATCGTTCTGTGTGAAGCTTCTAAATTAATTACTCTATTATGTGACTAAGCAGATCGTGCTATTTACTTTTAAGTTGCCATAACTTGGCATCTTAATCATCTTTCGTTTTCGTTAAATGGCACTTTCATACTGTGTCGTATAAACAAAATACCCATGCACCCACCGAAATAATTGTATGTTCAAAAGAAAAAAAAGAAGCAGGTGCAGGTTCGAAGGCATGGCAAGAGGAATATCAGTTAAGTCGTCCACGAGCAAAGTCGTCCACACGAAAAATCTGGTGAAGTCGTCCACACTCGTTGGTGCAGTCGTCCACATAGGCGTACGGGGAAATTTTTGACTGGGGGGCGGGGGGCGGGCGGTGGTGGTTGGTGCCCAAAAAATGTAGTTAGGTTCTTAGTATGTTACATAATAATAATAAATTCGCTGTTAAATTGGACACATTCACGAACACAATATTTTTTTTATACAATTTTTACAAAGTACAATTGTGTGCCCAAATACGTTGGTTAAGTCGTCCACACGATATAGTTTACTTTCGGGACACATTCGCTTTATCATTTCGGAACATCTCCACGCTAGAGCGGGCCCGTTTATTAATAAACAACAAAGTAAATTGTACACTAAAATATATTAACAATCAAATATTTATTTTTTCAGTTACAACAAAAAAGCATTAACGAAGGATTTTTCAGGCGGGATATCGGTGTGGGGAAGAATCGCCATGGAATTGTTGCCACAGAGAATCATTGAATTTGTTATATTTATGAAATTGTTATGTATTGAAATTTTATTGTACACTTTATATTGAATTTTATTGTAAATTTTGTTGTACACGTATCATCTGCGGGCACTGGATCATCTATTAACCTAAAAAATCAAATAATACAAAATACTAATTAACCAGGGACGAAATGGCTCGGATGGGACAAAAAACCGAAGTCTCGTGTATGTGGCGTGCACGTTGAAGATTCCTTGAGAGTAGGCCGCAGCGCCGCTGTCCGCTCTAAGTGTCCCTCATAGCACACTGTATGGCGTATGCCCGTTTTCGTTAGCACAGTGGGAGCAGAACAGTAGTTTGCTGTAGTTTACAAGTGATTCCAATCGCTTAAAGTGGCAGATCGAGACATTAACCTAATTCCGTTCTAAACAGGGAGCCAAAGGGTGCTAGCTTACTAAGTGAGTAAGACGTTGGCTTGTAAGCATGGAGGTCGCGGTTCATCTGGATTTTCCGATGTGGTTTACCTTTGTCAGTGGTGCAGGACGGAGGGCCTGCCAAGGACAGCTATCTAGTCGTTCGGATGGGACGAAAAACCGAGGTCTCGTGTATACATTGGCATGCACGTATGCCTTGGCAGTTGGAATTATTGGGTATTATTAATTGGGTGTTATTGGGTAATTCAATACGCCCGGTCGGGGCATATTAGAAAAAAATGTTATAGGCCAAGGCATGTCATAGATTTAACATTAAAATCACCTGGGGAAAGAATTACTAATTACTAATTACTGACATCATAATTATGAACATGCTTAGAGTTATAGCCCTTGATTTCACATAAAACGTATCAAAGCTATATACAGGGCTGAGTTATTGCCCGAATTTCATGAAATTTGCTAAAATCCATATCAGCGTGAATTTGACCATCTTTCTTTTATTTAAATTTGGTTTTGGTGTTCAATAGGAGAATGTCTCAGTCACGAATACGGAAGGACTCCTCACTTTTTTTTCTATTTGCAATTTTTCTATATACACCCACGCGTAATATAGGCGTATAGAGTTGTCGGCTGTCGGTCAGCTGTTTCGTTACACAAATTTACAAACCTTGACAGGATGATCCATATCCATTTATCCTGCATTGTTGCAGTTTTATAGTAAAATAGATAGGGTGACTAATGTCGTCCAAGTTTATAAAACAATCAATTATTGTTCCAGGTGAGAATATATAATAAAAATACATCACCTATTGATATATAATTATATATAAATAATCTTGTCTTGGAGAGCGGTGCGACAGCTTACTCTTACACGGAATTCCAATACCTGCACGCCTGAGTAGACAAGAACTGTCGGAACAACTAGGTGTTATCTATTGCCAGGCCCAAAGTCCTGCACAATGGAAAACGGGGGAACCACGCCAGTTCATGACAGTACATTTAACCCCGTATTTATCACAGTCACACCCAATATATAAAAATACTAGAATGGGGTTTTACGTCTCCTCAATTTAAGACTAGTTAATGTATTTTTCTTTTCAATCGCCAGGCGTGCAATACGATGGTGAACTTTGCCTGGAATGCCGCTTTTTACCCTATCCGATGGATTAGGCACATTTCCTTTGTCAATTCCGCCGGGGCCACCCTGAAAAGCGAGAACGAGTTCTTCTCGGGCCCATGGCGTGATTCGAACTCTAAAACGCAATTTTAAGTAATATTTAACTGTAAATGATGTTACATCAAAACAGCTGTTATACCTTCTTTTAATTTTCTCGACCTTAATTATGGGGGGTTGGATGGCGGAATGGTTAGCACGCGCGCTGTACCATACGGCCTGTCATTGAGTGAACTGGCGGGGTTTCGATTCCCCGGTTGTACGTGACAAGGAGTAGGGTCGCCTGTCCAACCTCGTGGCTTTACTCCGGGTCCCCCGGTTTTCTCCCACTGCTAAAGACCCCTACGCACAAGCGAATGATTAAAATAAAATTGAACCATGTGTTAGTCACGAAATGACCTACTTTGTGACGAGTGGACGTTAAACCCCATTTCTCTCTTTCACCTTAATTATGTTTTATTAGTCGCTACCCACTGTAAAATAGGGTGTTGGATGGCCGAATGGTTAGCGCGTGCGTGTTGTATCCAGGGGCGGAGTGGGGCCGGGAAACGGCCCGAGGTCCCGTGTCGGAGCGGCCCCTTTTACTGATCGCGGAGCCCGGATGGGGGAGTCCGGGTGCTCTCCCCCGGGAAAATTTTGAAAAATGGGAGGCCATTTCCCGCAATTTGAGACCATTCCCGACATCCCAATTCTGTAATTTCATCTCTGTAAATAACGAGTTAATAAAAATGTTAAGGAATGTTTAACACCAGTCTCAGGAAATCGTCTCGCACTCATATTCAGCAAGCAGACTAGCTATCATCAAATTTTGCTGAGGCCTTAAAATTGAAATTGTTTTTGGAGTTACAAACGATCGGCAGACGTTTCTGACGTATCCCCAGAAACAGGGTACAGGGGACTTAATAATTAGTAAATTTGCCGGTGAAAGTGTCTGGTGAATCCGGTGAAATTTTCGGATTCCGAATTCCGGCCCACACCCAGCACACCCGGCCCAGAAAGTCTATTATACCAGCCCATTCCAAACTCCAGTGATGGCGTGGTGGCCCGTTAAAGCTACCGGCCACATACAACATGATCATCATCGCTGCATGACCGGTTCAATACACCCCCCCCCCCATATAATGTTCAGAAGAAAAAGGTTTTATTAGACGAATTGCACCAAATTATTTTTTTCATTTTTTGTCTGACCGGCCGATGGTTGTATGTGACAAGGAGTAGGGTCGCCTGTCCAGCCTCTTGGGTTATCTCCTTGTCCCCCGGTCCCAGCCCTACGTGCAAGCGTATTATTGAAAAAATTGAAATACACTGTATATGTTAGTCCCGAAATTACCTAGTTTGTTTCGAGTGAACGTTTAACCCTATCTTCTCCCTCTCCATTGTAAAATACTGATTATTTGTTTGTTCTCAAATCCCCCCCCCCCCCCGCATCAACAATTGTAATAAAATAAGTTTATTTTAAACAATAAACCACAGCACATAATTATGGAAATAATAATTTATTTTGACATTAGGAAGTAATCGCTCTTTCCACCGTAAGAATATAAAAAAATGTCCGCCTAGTATCCGGTATCAATTTTGGCCTATCTTGATATTACTGTTAACCACAAAAAACACAACACACTACTCCCGCTTTTTTCTGAAATGACATGAAATGAAATGAAATGAAGTTTAACGTCCTACTGTTCTGCCCCGAAATGGGCTAATGAAGACGGATATCCATACAGTGTACTTTCAGGGAAATTCTGTCCGGGCAGCGACACTACGGCCTACTCTTATATCGAATTCCAACTGTCAAGGGATCTTTTACGTACACGCCAATGTGTACACGGAACCTCGGATTTTCGGACCCTCCGAACGACTAGACAGCGGTCCTTGTCAGGCCCTCCGTCCTCAATCACGACGGAAAATCTGGATGAATTTAACTTTCTCGACCAATACAGAGATCGAACACCCAACCTCCAGGGTAGCGAGCCAGCCTCGAGATTCGAACTCAATCCCCTGACTCGTTGACTACCACGACCGTCAATATGTTAATATCAGAATACTTAGACATTGATTTATTGTCTACGGTATCATCTCAATGGAAGCGGACGTAAATTAACCTTGATATTACGTCAAGTATTATATTATCAAGCGAGTCGCGGTGGCTCAGTGAGTAAGACACTCGTTCGTTAACCAGGGGGTTATGGGTTTGATGCCAGTGTTGGTTGAGAAAGCTATTCGGGATTTTCCGGCTTGGTGTCCCTCTGTCAGTCCTGCAGGAACACCGTCTAGTCGTTCGGATGGAGCATGGGACTAAAATCAGAGAGTCCCGATGAACTTTCTAAGTAAGGATATAGCGCCATGTGGACCCAGCCGTGTATATTATATCTAGAGGTTTATTAACTAGTTGATATATTACTACATTGTTAAAGATACCAAGTTGATATATTACTACATTGTTGAATATACCAAGTTGGAGACATACAGAGGAACACGTGGAATTATAGCTGTGTAAACGTATAAACATTATACATTATATTATATCTCACTATAAGTTGACCTACTTTCATACTACATACATTCATAATATTATAATTATAGACGTACACCGCTAGATATAGTGTCAATATGATATAGCGTGATAGTGGTAGACTCTGTTACCCACGCTAACAATATCAGTTGAACTTGACATGCATACATAACATACATTCATAATATTATATCAGTGGTGGTTGACGTACACCGTTATCGTCTGGGTGACAAAGGCAAATGCCGAAGGTCATTATATCAAAACGAAAATAAAAATAGAATTTCCGAGAAACTGCAGCAAGTTTACGCATGTTCAGTCTACGGCATAAGGAAGACAAACTGTGCAAGACGATGAAAGACGTGGATTTTTATGTGATTTAGACGTTTTCGATAGAATTTCCGAGAAACTGTAGCAAATTTTCACTTGTACAGTCTACAGTCCGAGGAAGATAAATTGTGTAAGACGATGGTATTATAGACGTACACCGCTAAATATAGTGTCAACATGACATGGCGTGCTAGTGGTAGACTCTGTTACCCACACTAACAATATCCGTGGTAGTTGATACACACAGTGATAGTCTGGGTGACAAAGGCTAATGTCGAAGGTCATTATATCAAAACGAAAATAAAAATAGAATTTCCGAGAAACTGTAGCAAGTTTACGCATGTTCAGTCTACAGTATAAGAAAGACAAACTTTGCAAGACGATGAAAGACGTGGATTTCTATGGGATTTAGACGTTTTGGTTGAATTAAATACTTTTGATTTTTAGTTCATCTGTCTCGATATCAAGTACCATATTGGGCTAATTGTTTGATTTTGTATTTTCATCCAGTTTGAACTCGTATTGTCTACAGATATGTGACTTAGACGTTTTGGTGAGCATTTATAAGAAACTATAGCAAGTTTATGCAGGTTCAGTGTACAGTCCAAGGAAGATAAACTGTGCGAGAAGATGGCAGGCGTGGTTTGCTATGGGATTTAGACGATTTGGCTAAATTTAATACTTTTGATTTCTAGGATATCGTATATTATATTAGCCTAATTGTTTGTTGTTATTTTGTCCAGTTTCAACTCGTATTTTATACAACCAGTGCAACATACAGCTATTCAAAATGGCGGAGAAGGAAGTGTGTAGTATTTGTTTGAACGATTTTCAACAACGCGTGGTACTCGATTGTAAACACCCCTTTTGTTTTATCTGTTTAGAAGATTATGTGAACAAAACCTCCACTAAAGATCAGTTCCAATGTCCATTATGCCGTAGCTTTATAAATCTTAGTGACGGAGGTCTGGATCGATTTAAACCTAAACCAATTAATATTCCTCAATGTGATGTATGTACGGAAGATACATGTCAATATTTCTGTCGAGACTGTGATCAATATTTATGTAAATCATGTAAAATCATGCATGATAAGATGAAAATTTGTAAAGACCACGTTGTGTCTCGATATGATGAAACACAGATCTATCAAGCGCCTACTTCACACGAAACAATAAAGGAAAAAGCTTCGGCTTCGTCTATCACAAATCCTAAAGATTTCTGTCTGCGCCATGAAAAGGAGCCCGTAAAAGTATACTGTAAAGATTGTACTGTAGCCGTTTGTTTGAAATGTTTCTTGGTCGATCATAATGGACACAATTATTTAGATTTACAGGAGGATGAAGTCAGACAAAGTATCAGACACGACTTACAATCACTGAATGATGAATTAAAAAAACAAATCACTAATTTTCAGAAACATTATGATAATTTAAATAGCAAATTAACTGAAGTCAAAAACTGCACAAAAACTGAATGTGACAAAGTAGATGCACAAGTTGAGAAAATCTGCTCAAAATTTCATAAAATCGGAGAAAATATTAAAAAGGAAATGCAAGAAACTAGTGAAGAGGAAGAATACAAATTCAGGAAATTAATGGAGGACATTAAAAGACTAACGGAAGATTTAAAAGCTAGTGTTAAATATTCAGTGAATGTTTTAGAAGATTCATCCGTTGTTCAAGTTTTACAAAGAATACCTAAAGTTAGACAGGAAAAAGATGAAAGTTGTTGTAGAAAATTGGATATACCTGATGTAAGATATTCAACATTTCAAGTAGGAGAGATAGATAAAACTTTGTTAACTAATCAACTTGGTAAAATTGTAAGTTGTCATCAGAATATGATTGGTAAAGTTGTAAGTTGTCATCAGAATATGTTTGAAGATGTTTTTAATGTGGATACTGTGAGAGAAGGTTATGATGGTTGGTATGATGGTAAACAACATGTAGTTTCAGGTTTTACATGGAGTATTGGTGTGTGTAAACTAGGATCATTTTCATTACTTGTTAGATTATACCTGGATGACGTAGAAGATAAAAGTATTACGTCATGTAAAGTTGACGTCACATGTAAAGTTATAAATAAAACAGATGATAGACAATCTGTAGTTAAACAACGTAATGAGACTGTTTTACCTGGTGGTTTGATATACTGGAATACTGATCTTATTGACTGGGAGAGACTCAGTAATCCTGGCAGTGGATTTATTGATGATCATAGAAACTTTACAATTCAAGCAACAATTAATAATATAACTGACATTAAAAGACGTTAATAATTAGACTACTGTTATGGCTGAATGATTGTTAAATAATGTTTTGTTTACGGTGTAAGGGAGATAACATTATTTCTATCCGAAATGGAATAAATTATGGTCAATCGCTGGAAGAAGTAGTTGATAGTTTTTTTCAGATGGAACTTTAATACATGTATAATATCATTCCATATTATAATAAAAAATGATTCCAGATGGAGCTAAAATACGTGTATAATATCTTTCCATATTAGAATAATAATTGTAAACTCTTTGTATTGTTGTTTTATTATGAAGCACTGGTAGTAACCAACAGGTCAAGGGAAACAAAACAAGTTACTGAACACAGGCATTCCAACCCATTCTTGTTCGACACCGGCTTTGACTGAGAAAGTTGAACAATTTCCAGCCTGTTTTCCACTTTGTTAGGAAAAACGTGTAGTTACCATTTTTAAAACAGTTCTTGATCTTGAAGTCTGTTAACTTACATTAATGCAATAAGAAAAAAACCTGTGCGCCGTTAATATAGAGGTAGCAGTTTACTGTTAAAGGTACACCAGTGGGAGGAAACCGGTGGACCCAGGGAAAACCCAAGAGGTTGGACAGGCGATCCTACTCATTGTCATGAACAAGCGGGGAATCGAAACCACGCCACTTCACTCAATGAGAGACCTTATGATGCCACGCGCACGCATTAACCATTAGGCAACCCAACCACCTCTCACTAGAAGATAGGATAGAGGGTTACAAATCTGATCACAAATTTGTATTAATACCTACTTTAAATTAATAGCTGACTTAATTGGGTAGAAACGCCATTGTACGGACTAAATTCTCCCCTGTGCATTGCATTGTGAATCGTTATGTAAAAAAGTGAAGCAAAGTCTCTATATATTGGTGAGATTACAAGATTGTACCAAGGGTTAAGTAATTATCAGGAATTGTTCTTCTTATATAAAATATTCTTCGAAATGTCGCCTAAATATGGTACCTATTAACCATAAGCATGGTTAATACTGGTTTAGTCTATCCAATTAGTAAAACAAGCCAAAATATGGTAGCTGTTTACCTTAAGCATGGGTAATAGCATGTTAGTCTATCCAATTAGTAGATATCACTAACAGATTATTGCTCTGTCTTACTAGCTATCCTTGTATAACCCACCATACAAGTTGTACTGATGTCGTCATGTCACGTTATATAACACAGCTAGCAATATATATCTGATATGAACTGTAAGAAACTATACAGCTGCTATATAAGACTCTGACACATAAAAAAAACATGTTAAAAAGCCAAAATTAGTATAGAGCCCCCCCCCCCCCTCAAATACACCCGCTTATAATTCTAAACTAGTTTATGATAACACATCCACTCGAGTTGGTGAAGTTGAAGGTAGACAAGTGAAATGATATGAAATAAGGTTTAACGTCCTACTGTTCTGCACCGACTGGGCTAATGAAGACGGGAATATTCGACAAACAGTGTGTTATAAGTGAAATTTTGCCCGGATAGCGGAGCTGACTCTTATTTCGAATTCCAATTGTTAAGGTTTTTTTAAGGTCCCCGCCAATGTGTCTACGGGTCCCCGTATAGTCGTCCTATCCGAACGCCTACACATGTTGCCCCGTGGCCGTACCACTGACAAGGAGGAAATATGCCGGAAAAAAAACGATGAACTTTCTTGGCCAACGATATGAGACCTCCAGGTTAGCGAGCCGACGTCCTACCCACTGAGCAACCGTGGCTGTCATGGGTTCTTTTACGTGTCCGACAACATTTAACGTCTTACTAATCACCACCGACTGCAATGAGGGGCCTTCTTTTATTTCGAATTCCAGTTGCCATGGATTCTTTTACGTGCCCGACAACGTGAAGACTGCAAAATGTCCCTCATAGTACACTGTATGGCGCATGCCCGTCTTTATCATGTCCACCCGAATTCCAATCAACCAATCAATCAGACGTCGGCATTGACCCGATGCCTGAAATTTCACACCCCGGGAAACAAGGCTCATGCCATGTAAAATGTGGCGCATAAAGCAGAGTGACAACTCTACTATTGCGCTAAACACTGTTTATTACACTGATTTAAAATGTGTAAATGTTAAGAGTGGTACTTGAGCTTTATCTCCGATAGGAATGTTTCTTAAGAGCTGAAAATGTCATATAGATTAAATTGTCGTACATCTCTGGACACTGTATCGGCACATAGTGTACAGGAGCATGGGAATATACACTCTGTCTCTGTCTCCCCCTCTCTCACCCTCTCTCTCTCTCTCGCTAACAAACAGACAGTGCTAGATTGACCTGTGGGCTTGACAGGATGAAACCTAGGAGGGTCTCAAGATATGAGGGTCATCGGGCCAAGATATGGGTGAGTGGAGGGTGGTGTGGGGGCTCATCGGGCCATGATTGGGGGGGGGGGGGGTCATCGGGCCAAGATGAGGTATGGGAGGAGGGGGGGGGGGGGGCATCAACTAAACATTCGTCAATATCTTCAATAGTGTTTAATAGTCACTTTGATCTTCCTGTTGTCGTGAGGATGGGGAGGGGCTTCAACTAAATCTGGCAATGCCAACAGAAAGACAGACAGAGCTAACATGTAATGTGTCTGATTTAATTAAAAAATTTAGTTGCCAGTTTGTTTTTGGTATAATCGTTCGGATGGGACGAAAAAACGAATCTTATGTACAAATTGGCATGATCTTTAAAGATCGCTAGATAGTAAGAATTCGATATTAGAATAGGCAGTAGCGCCGCTCTTCGGGCTAAATTTCCCTTATAGCACAGTGCATGACGTATGATCGTTTTCATTTTCACAGTCGAAGCAGTAGGGCGTTAAACTCCATGTCATTTATCATATCGTAAAATACGTTCTAAAAGAAACCCACAAACAGTTGTAATAATACATATCATTCATTTTAAACATATAAATTGAAATAAAATGACGTTTAACGTATTAAACCTGATTGACGTAGAAGAAATCCAACTGCCAAGGGATCTTTTACGTGTAGGCCAATGTATACGCGGGTTGTTTTAAGGCCCTCGGTCCTGTATCACTTTCAAGGGGAAACCAGGCGACCTCTAGGCTAGCGAGCCAGTGTCTTACCCACTTGACCACCATGGTTCCCTCTCCTATTTATAAGCCAGTACGAACACTATAAAGATATTCGGAGGTTGGTTGACCGAATGCTTAACGCGTGCGCGTTTAATAGATGGCCTGCCATTGATCAAGTAGAGTCGTCTAGCCAAGATCGTGGGTTTTCACCGGATCCTCCATTTTCCTACTATTGCTAAAGACCCCTTCGCTCAAGCGAATTATTGAAATAAAATCAAACCATTTATGTTAGTCCCGAAATGACCTAGTTTGAGTCGAGTGGACGTTAGACCTCATTTCAAAGATTCAAAGAGCCATAGAAACACACTTTCCAGTGATGTATGACACAATAACTGGAACCTCGTATTAAGACCGGTAATTTGACATTTGTTGGACATTCTCCCAAATGGTTAGTGCGCACTGTAATTGAATAAACTGGCGTGGTTTCGATATCCCGGTTGTAGGAGTAGGGTCGCCTGTCTTACCTTGTGGATTTTCTCTGGGCCTCCGGTTTCCTCCCAATGCAAAAGACCCGTACACACCAGAGAATTATTGAAATAATATTGAACCACTGTCCCGAAATGACCTAATTTGTGTCGATTGGACGTCAAACCTCATTTCTCCCTCTCTCTCTCCCCCACCGCCCCCCCTCTCTCTCTCTCTCTCTCTCTCGTTAACTAACAGAGAGTGCTAGATTTACCTATAGGCTTGGCATGCTGAAACATAGGAGGGCCTCAAGATATGGGGGTCATCGGGCCAAGATAGTGGTGAGGGGAGGGGGGGGGCTCATCGGACCAAGATAGGGGTGGGGTCATCGGGCCATGGTGTATAATATTTTGACTGTAGTCTTAAACATTCGTCACCATCGTCAATAGTGTTTAACAGATACTTTGATCTTCCTGTTGTCGTGAGGGTGGGTGGGGAGGGGGCTTCATCTAAATCCGGCAATCCCAACAGCAAGGCAGACAGAGCAAACATGTAATGTGTTTGATTTAATTCAAAAATTTAGTTGCCAGTTTGTTTTTGTTTTTGTGTTTTTTAAACTAGAAACGGAAGTTTCGTATGAAAACCTGGGAGCCACAGTGGCTAAGTGAGTAAGATGCTGGCTCACATGAACATATTGGCGTGCACGTAAAAGAACCTTGGCAGTTGGAATTCGATATTAGAGTAGGCCGTAGCACCAAATGGCGTATGCCCAGTTGTAGCAGAACAGTAGGACGCGTCCGGATAAGCGGTTTTAACGTTCACGTCCAAACGATTCAATATCTTTAGACAAGGTAAATACATTGCATAAAAACACGGACATTTATTTCTGAGACTTTTTTTTCAAATCGGAATGGTCCCTTTCAACCAGATTTCATTTCGGATGAAACCCAACAGATTGAACAGATGACATTATCAAAACTTTATCACGTACAAATGTGATATCGAACCCTGTATCGGTGGTTATGTTATGATAAAATTAGTATAGTCAGTTCCTTGTCCATAGTAATATCGTGTTTGTTTTTTATCAGATTCTCGGTAAACACGAGGCTTTCCATTGATAAATATTAGATAGAGCTCTTAACAAATCACGGACATCAACGAATAGTCGTTTGGATGGGACGAAAAAACGAGTCACATGTACAAATTGGCATGCTCTTTAACGATCCCTTGGCAGTTTGAATTCGATATTAGAATAGGCAGTAGCGCTGCTGTCCAGGTTACATTTCCCTCATAGCACTCTGCTTGGCGTATGTCCGTTTTTATTTGCCCAGTCAAAGAAGTAGGGCGTTAAACTCCATTTCATTTATCATATCGTAAGATACGTTCTAAAAGAAACCCACAAACAGTTGCAATAATACATATCATTCATTTTAAACATATAAATTGAAATAAAATGGGGTTTAAGGGTCTACTGTTTTAAACATATCAATTGCAATAAAATGGGGTTTAACGTTCTACTGTTTGTCACCAACCCGGGATAATACGGATGAGGATGAGGGACTTACTGGTTTGTGAGCCCACGGGGGACGATTATTTAAACTACCCAGGGTCACATCCGACATCACCCACTTTGAAGTTCGATAGCCATGAATTCCATTATTTTTCAATCCTATATCAATTATATGGTATGTTGCGTCGTTTAGTTATAAATAAATATGATTATATCACGACTGATTTATTTATTTTGATTTCGTTTATTCAAGATGTCATAACATATATTTTACCTGTACCTTTAAATGATATTGTATTAAATTCCTTTATTTTATTTTATTATTATATGTGTAACAATCCACCTGTTTATTTAATCAGTGCAAGACAATGATAGATACGGTACATTATAATATTGATATTATTAAATATTTTCATAGAATGCTTCAATAAAACCTATATTACATTAGCAAGTATTATAAAAATAACCAAACAACATTTAGAGAAATATTCATCCCTATTTGTTAAATATAATTATAATGGAGAAATTGAACTCGACTTCTCCTAACCAGCACAGAATTCTATTTGACTTGTACCATTAAAATAAAAGTGAGAAAAGTGATTTGATGAATGATATGTCTCTTTGTTTAAGAAATAACCTTTGGGTATGAAAGTTGATTTTATCACACTAAAATACATTTGTCGTATTTAGGTATGAAAGTTGCCATACTTAAATATATTTGTCATATTTAGAATACACATTGAACAAGCTCAATCCTAAATATATATCTAAAAATAAATAATTCCCATACCCTATTCCTCTCTCTCTCTCTCTCTCTCTCTCTCTCTCTCTCTCTCTGTTGAATGCAGTCTGAATCTAATCAATTAAGTGGAATCTAATCATTAGTCAATATTGCAAGGGAGTTAAATCTTTGTTAATTTTTAGAATATAATAATTTATGTGTATATTATTCTTAAATCAGTCTGATTTTAATCAATCAAGTGGAAGTTCAGTTTACTTTTATTACAAATATTATTCGGGACACTTTATTACCTCGAAACTTTTAGATCTTTCGAACTTCGAGGTCGGGTATTCCCGAACTTAGTTTAAAATTACTTTTTAAAAGTATGTTGATATACTGTCTGAAGAGCTTGGAATCCATTTCTCAACTCTGAATGTAATATAGACAAAACATTCAAAAGCTTTTGCGTAATCTTAATAATTTTTTCAAAACAATTCATTTCACTCTGAATCTCTTCATATTTTACACTTTTGCCGAAGAGCATCTAATTCTTCTATCGTTGAACCTATTAAAGTCAAAATCTCCATACCTGAGAAATCTTTTTGGTTTCTAATTTATTTAGAATCTCATATTATTTCTCACTTGTTAGCACCCGCACGCTGTATCACACAGTCTGTCATTGAGTCAACTGGTGGGGTTTCGATTCCCTGGTTGTACGTGACAAGGGGTAGGGTCGCCTGTCCAACCTCGTGGGTTTTCTCCGGGTCCTCCGGTTTACTCTCACAGCTAAAGACCCCGTTATGGAAATTATGGAAATAAAATTCAACCATATGTTAGTCCCGAAATGACCTAGTTTGTGTCGAGTGGACGTTAAATCCCATCTCTCTCTCACTTTGATAACTATTCAATGATTATTCCCTCGAACACCTCTTCCGAAAAACTTGTAATTAAATATTATATTGTTAATATAATATAATAAGATCAAAACCTTCAAACATCCTTATTAGATTTCTTTAAGGTAGAAAAATTTATTGATGAGAATGCTTGAATATTCCAGAACATCCCTAAATATTCCTTCTAACACCTTATCCGAAGAGCTTCGAAATGAAATGAAATGCTCCGAACTCGACTAATGAAGACGGGCATACGCCATACAGTGTGCTATGGGGGAAATTTATCCCGGATAGCGGCACTACGGCCTACTTTCATATAGAATTCCAACTGTCAAGGGATATTTTACGTGCACGCCAATGACTAGACAGCCGTGCTTGTCAGGCCCTCTGTCCTGCATTACTGACAAGGGGAAACCACGCTGGAAAATCTGGATGAACATTCTCGGCCAATGCAGGGATCGAAAACCGACTTCCAGGATAGCGAGCCAGCGTCTTACCCACCTAGCCACCGTGATCCACTCCGAAGAGCTTCGAAGTCTTTCATCTATTTCAATCTAATATAGAACAAATCTACTTTGTTTAAGAAATAACTTTAGATATGAAATAAGGCTAAAGGGTAATTGTCATACTTAGAAATCACAATAAAAAAACTCAATCCCAAATATAACATCTAAAGTTACTAAATTAGATACCCTTAAAGTTGATATAACTGACAACTTAAATCCTTTATGAAAATATCTCTCTAGAATAGCAGACGAATTGCCGTCTGCAAGCATTCGACCCATCTTTTAACCCCTAACATAAACACCCAATGTTTGTCAGTGATACAAGCCCCTACTATCCAGCTCTTTCTAAACTATACAAATCATATTAGTCTTGCTCATCCAGTCATCTCAAAAAATTACCATGGAAATTGGTTATTGTAAACCTTTTCACAAGATATTCTCAGCCACCTCTGAATTATAAACAATTTTCTTGCTTACATTATCTTTATTTGCTATTGAAGTCACCAAATATATTAACTTTTGAAACATTAAGAGCCATATTTTAAAATTTGAAGCATATTTTCAGATAGACACTATGTACTCAACAGCCAAAAAACTCTACACTCCAAAATCCCACTGCCAACCTGTTTAATTAGAAAATATCTGCAAATTATTTATTTAATGTAATTCTTTTTCTCTATATAATCTTCATTTAGACGTAAAGTCATCAAATATTGCAATAATTGAAACATTGAAATCTATAATTAGTATTTAAAACCAGATTTTCTTATTGACACTAAATGTACTTAAAATCTGTATGCTCTATTGTATATAGGTGTGCAAGATACAGGCAATGATTTTATTTGTATATATTATATTTTACTTTTTAATCTTTTATACATACTCAACTCTTATCCTATACATATTATAAATAATCAAAAATACCTGTTTTTATTATTGTATATTACTGTATTTTACTTTGCCTGTGTGTCTTATATAGTAACAGTGAATAAGTAAAAAATAAATTAAAGGTGTGGAAATTATAAAATACTATCAATATTATAATGTATAATTATATTCTGTGAATAAATATATTACAAGCTAAAATAAATATTAATAAATCATGTATTATATACCTGACTGATATCATTACAATATCATTAGACCTCTACTACTAATCAATGAAATTATATGTTATGATGCCTCGTTTAGTCATAAAATACTATATTACTCGTCTTATGATAGCAGGTGTTTTAATGTTGATTCATTTCACTTGAATAGAAGTTCATTATACCCATTATAAATAATTACATCACTAGTACATTATAGCTTAGATTAACATTTGTTACAATTCTGATTCATTCCACATGGGAGCCACATTGGATCAGTGAGTAAGACATTAACTCGCTAACCTGGAGGCCCCGTGTTTAACCAATGCGTTGATCGAGAAAGTCCTCCCATGTCAGTGGTGTAAGACGGAGGGCCTAGCAATGGACACCGTAAAGTCTTCTGGATGGGACGAAAAACCGAGGTGAGGTTCCGCGAACACAGTGGCGTGCACGTAAAAGAACCCTTGACAGTTGGAATTGGAAATAAGAGTAGGCTGTAGAGTCACTGTCCGTGCAAAATTTCCCTCATAGCACACTGTATGGCGTATGTCAGATATATAATACATGATTTATTAATATTTATTTTAGCTTGTAATATATTTAGTATACTAATGAGAACAATTTTGCCCGGACAGCGGCGTTCATCGAATGTATTTTACGTGCACGCCGATGTATGAATTGAAAAGTAGTGTGGTAGTAAGCACCGTGATATTAAGGGTATATCTTTTTTTTCTACCTAAACTTCATCTCCGCAAACACGTTCAATCTAGAAAAGTCTACAAACTGTTACTTTAATGAAGTGTGTTGAGAGATCCGGCTCCTACTTGACAAATACGTAAGACGATATGAACATCAATACATAAGATATATAACGTGATTTAACTGGAAGGTGATATATATGCAACATAGATAATAATCTTCATTCAAGTTAAACCAACTGTATCTATTTATTGTTAAGTCTTATGCCAAGCTGAATAAACTATATGATTTATTGTCATTAACAAATCATTGTGTGGTTAACGGTGTCTAATTAAAAACTATAATTATATTAATTTATTTAAGGTGGCTAACGGTTGCACATACCCTCCAAGTAGCACAATAAACCCTAAAATCAATAACGTAAGGATATCCACCTATGAAATCAAAGACAACCAATATTCTGGAATTACAATAATCAGTTGGGGAGATTATAATCTATTGTTTAATACTGTGATTATATTCAAGACAATAAATCATATTCTAAACCACAAACAAGCCATAGCACGAAATACCTTCTAGTGCCAACATTTTAATGTATCTAGAATTTTCTACATCTAGTCTACTGCATCCAGATTTTTAAAGCGCGTTAACAATATGTCATTTTGGGATTAACATATCGTGCAATTCATATTCATTTGACAATCGGCCTAAAAATGTTGATTAACTTAAAATCGACCGTTTTATAATGCTGCCATTTTGGATTTCGAAATTTACATATAGCTTTAAATTAAAGGTCTGACTATTTATTTGATTCGTTCAAACCAGTGATGTGTTAAGATAGATATAGAATATGTTAATACAGCCGTCGTAATGCTAGGCTCTACTCGATAAGTCTCGATCCTTCGTCTCGTATGATCTTAATACGAATTCTAGATATCATGTTAGGTATCACTGAAACGCACGTTCATTTCTATTTTCAAATATTTAAATAATTTTCTGGCACATTTATATTTACATACTTTGAAAAAATGAAATGAAATGGTGTTTAAGGTCCTACTGTTCCAGTCCGACCGGGATAATGAAGACGGGCATACAGTGTGCTAAAAGTGAATGTTTGCCCGGGCTGCGGCACTATGGCCTACTCTTATATCGAATTCCAACTGCAAAAGGATCTTTTACGTACACGACAATGTGTACACCCGAATGATTAGACAGTTTTCCTTGTCAAGCCATGGTCCTGCAACCACTGACAAGGCGAAAGCACGAAGGAAAATCCCGACATACTTTCTCGGCCAGTGCAGGGATCGAACACGCGACATACAGGATAGCGAGCCAGCGTCTCGCCCACTTAGCTACCCTGGCTCCTTACTTTGAAAAAAAGATAAAAAAAAATCTAATCTGTATCTTTTAACAACGGACGTGACAATGAATAGGGTCCGTCGGATACACCACTGGCAAATAAGAATGTACGTTTCCAACGTCTTCCAAAGTCCTACTCAATGAGCCAACGTGGCTCCAGAACAGTGTATAGTCGATCGGATAGGTCTAAAAAACGAGGACATTGTGCATGTAAAAGAATCCACCACTATTGGAATTGGTTAAGAGCAGATGGTATCGCCGCCTGTCTGACAAAGCTGCCCCCCCATAGCACACATCGATGGTCTTGGGTGGCCGAATTGTTAGCGTGTGTGCGTTGTATCATAAGGTCAACTAGTGTAGTTTCGATTCCCCGGCTGTTCGTGACAAGGAATAGGATCGCCTGTCCAACCTCGTTGATTTTCTACGGGTCCTCCGGTTTCCTCCCACTGCTAAAGAGCCCTACGCGCAAGCGAATTATTGAAATAAGATTGAACCATGTTAGTCCCGAATAACTTGGTTTGTGTCGAGTGGTCGTTAAACACACTTTCTATCTCCCACCTCTCTCTATCTCCTCTCCCTCCATATCTCCCTCTCTATCTCTCTCCATCTCTCTCTCTCTATCTCTCTCCCTCTCTCTCTCTCCCTCTCTCTCTATCTATCTCCCATCTCTCTCTCCCTATCTCTCTCTCTCTCTATACAAGACTCTACTTTCCAGTTTTTTTTATCACAAGACATCATATAAGTCCAGTTCTTCCAGTGCTCTTAAAATTTAACATTGAAAAGGGCTATTGTAAACCTGTTAAGGCAGCGTCTTATCCACTTAGCCACAGCGAGCCCCTGTAGAAAATATAATTTCGATGATTTCCATTTTTAAATACTAACTACAGGCAGGCTCCTCTCGTTTAGATTCCTCTTCCGATTCAAGTGGAATCTCATCACGTGTAGAGCCATGTTCAAATTCCGGAAAGGTGCACACTTCATTATCAGCCAGGAATGCTTAAAAATCAGAGGAACATTGGATCATAAATTGTATTTTCTATATAAAGTGACTTCAATGATTTAAAATTAAAAACTACTTTATATTATTTTTTATATGTGAAATTTAGATGATTAAGACCATACCTCCATTTAATTCAGGTGCCACTGCCGTTTCTTTCAGCTACCGGTTTAATTCTGTTTACGCTACCTAAACTAGATAATCCAGATTCATGAGGGATATTGAGACCGGACATTGGCGCCACGGCCTATTCTTATGGGATCGTTAACGTACACGCCACATACATGGGACCTCGGTTTTTCGTCCCACCCGAGCCAGTATACGTTGTCCCTTGTCAGGTCTGCAGTCCTGCACCACTGACAAGGAGGAACTACATTGGGGTACTTTCTCTGTCAACGCAGAGATAGAACACGGGACCACCAGGTCAGTGAGCCAACGTCTTACCCACTCAGCCACCGTGGCTCGCTGGTGGAAGACAAATATCTAATTGTAATATCATTTATAAGTTGGTTCAATTTTGCTCAGTATTTACAAAGATATATACAATATAGAAATTCCATCGATCTATGTTACTCGCTATGAAGTACGCCTGCAGCCATTTTGTTGTCGCGACAATTTAATGACAAACCCGTTTTAAATCCGACTGAATCCAATTAATATAAATGATTAGAAAACGATGAAGTAATTAATATTTAATTTTAAACTATAAATTATACTATTCGTATTGACTTAGATTACCATTACTGAATATCAAAATAGCCAAAACATCTTTAAATATATTTATGAATTAATGTATGGATCCATTGATTTATTGATGTATTATTTCATCAATGTGTTAATGTGTCAATGGTTTTGTATTTTGATTCAGGAATGTATTTCTTTTCTTTTCATTTTTCTTGTTTTTTTAAAAAAATAAAAATAAAAAATAAAAAAAAAAAATAATGCTTTTAATTGATTAAGAATATTTTGTGCTGTTCCATGATTAAAATGTATGATTATATATTTATTGAATAAACATATTTACAAAAAAAAAACGCTGGCTCGCTAGCCTGGAGGTCGGGTGTTCGATCCCTGCATTGGCCGAGAAAGTTCATCCAGATTTTCCGGCGTGGTTTCCCCTTGTCAGTGATGCAGGACAGCAGTCTAGTCGTTCGGATTGGACGAAAAACCGAGGTCCCGTGTACACATTGGCGTTCACGTAAAAGATCCCTTGACAGTTGGAATTCGATATAAGAGTAGACCGTATTGCCGCTGTCCGGGCAAAATTTCCCTCATAACACACTGTATGGCGCATGCCAGTCTTCATTAGCCCAGTTCAGAGCAGAACAGTAGGACGTTAAACCCCATTTCATTTCATTTCATTTATATTTTGTACAGGTCATTTATAAACCGGGGGCTCGGTGATTAAGTCGCTGACTCATTAACCAGCAGGTCCGGGTTCGATCCCGGTGTTGACCGAGAAATGTCCATATAGGATTTATAAGTGGTGTAGCATGGATAGTGTGACAAAGAAGACTCGCTCCCGGTGTTGGGTGAGAAATGTCCATATAGGATTTATAAGTGGTGTAGCACGGATAGTGTGACAAAGAAGACTCGCTCCCGGTGTTGGACGAGAACGTTCGTCGAGATTTTCCGGTGTGGTTTTCCCTTGTCATTGCAGGACGTAAAAGATCCCATGGCAGTTGTAATTAGATATTAAAGTAGACCGTAGCGCCGCTGTCCGGGCAAAATTGCTTCATACCACATTGCATGACGTATGCCCGTTTTCATTAGCTCTGTCAGAGCAGAACATTTTTATTTGGTTAACCGCGGTGGCGAACAAACTCATTTCATTTCCTTGATTCTTAGAATTGAAAAGTTCATGAATAAATGTATACGTCAATATTTGATGGGTCGTCGCAAAAACACAAGTCCAAACCCAAATAATATGATACATTAAGGGCATGGCTTATAAACATTAAGATGGGATTGCTTCCATGGATGACTTTCTTGTAAAACGACCCAGACACGTACTTTTAAATCTGATTATAACACGGTCCTATTCGTTTCGTTTTTTATAGTTCAAAATTTCGTTTTACTTGTCTTCATAACACTATGATCTGGAAGAGTTGTTATATAACAGGCGCTCTGCTTCATTTGTGGAATTAGCCAATGAACCGGCCTGTTACAGCGTTCCGTGCATGGAACTGTGGTAAACCACTAGAAACCGCAACGCTGCTTGATTAATCAATGTCTGACGTCATAGGGTGAAAAGACGCTCGTATGACCCTTGAAACGACCTCGCACTACAGTCAGATCTTCGAATAGTAGAGGCCGTCGAAAGTATCAAAAACGAAACGAAATATAGATCTGTATTTTAATCGGATTGGAGTGAGATGTTTGTATTCTATAAACGTAATGTCTAACACATTCGAACCATGTATGTTTTTTGATTAAATTTTCGACAGCTTTGAGATAGCAATAATGTAGAATAAATGTTCGCATTGTTTAAACAGAACATTTTGTTAAACTAAACATACATTATTACGTCACATTAATAATGATGTCATAGGAGTGAAATGTTATATATTATATAAACTATTGAATAGACATTTATTAACAAAACAAGACCATTAATCGACTCTCGATGGCATTGGATACTCGAGATTTTAACTAGATTAAAACGGTTCCCCATTTAAAAATTTAATTTAAAAATCCTGATTAGGCTATATCACTATCAGTGCCCTGGTTAACACTGTGCATACATCTTGTCAAAACTACAAACAATGATAACTTGGCTGAGAATGAAGTAAATCAAGGGGTTTCCACATGTTGCTCCATCTCTCTAAGATACGAGAATTAACATTGTGAATGGGGAAATCTTTAGTGGTCTGTGACCAAATAAATAAAACTGTGCTAACAAAATGAAACTAGATTTGCCACGGCTAGATCTTATTCTTAAGGTCAACTCAATTCTCGTCGATGTCGCTGGGATGTAATAAGTAGAGCGCGTGATTGTTGACGAGATTGTAGGTTAGGGTTAGACTAAGTATTAGGGCTATGTCCAGGGTTCGGGTTAAGGTTGAGATTATAGCGTTAACCCTGTTTATATCTCGTGACCTGTGGCAAAACTTGAAGTTGGCCTTATCAATTAGATTTAACCCTTTGTGCCTATCTTCCTATAAATTTTACTCGAAACGAAATATAATTTTATATAATTAATGTTGCAGTGTTTTCAGCACTATGTCCTTCCGGCACATTTAACCAAATGTGAATATTTTTGGGCATGGTAGGCCAACATTAGATAACTACAATGACTTAATATTGAAAATAACTGAAAAATAGATAAATTTCGTTTCGTGTGAAATTCTGTGTTTCAAATTTGAATTTGCTAGAGTTCGCCAAGGGAATAATACTAGATCATTGTGTCATCTGGAGAACATCTTCTCGAGGGTTAGGGTTAGGTTTATAAATTACATGTCAAACATACAAATTGAAGCTGTAACAACGGTGGATTGTGGCTAAAACTATTCTGAAGGGTTAGGGTTAGATTTGTGGGTATAAACACTGACAGATATTCTACAGATCGGTCAAGATCCAGTTATCGGTTTGCAGTAGAGTTTTTGGAAATCTCGTTAAAAAATCAACAGTAAAAAAATATTTTGAGAAAAAAAAAATGGATATGATATGTAAGTTTAACGTGTTAGCAGTGCAGGTAACTGAAAATTGTGAATTTTGCTGTCAGCTGAAAGAAGCAAACAAGTTGTCAACATTTGGCTGCGTCGATTTGTTTTGTTTAGATTTTGAGCGGATACTAAATCACCGGAATTCACTTTGCAAATATCAAAATTTGACCCCAAGGCCTACCTCTTTACATATATTTTGCATTAATATTAATAATAAATAATTAAAAAACACCGATGATCACCGGAATTCACTTTTAAAAACATATAAACACCGGAATTCACTTTCAAAAAATGGGGGGTTGGATGGCCGAATGGTTAGCACGTGCGCGCTGCGCTGTATCATACAGTCTGTCATTGAGTCAACTGGTGGGATTTCGATTCCCCGGTTGTACATGACAAGGGGTAGGGTCGCCTGGCCTACCTTGTGGGGTTTCTCCGGGTCCTCCGGTTTCCTCCCACTGCTAAAGACCCCTACGCGCAAGTGAATTATTGAAATAAAATTGAACCATGTGTTAGTCCCGAAATGACCTAGTTTGAGTCGAGTTGAGGTTAAACCCCATTTCTCTCTCTCTCTCTCTCTCACTTTCAGGGGGGTTGGATGGCTTAGTGGTTAGCACGTGCGCGCTGTATCATTAAGTCTGTCATTGAGTCAACTGGCGTGGTTTCGAATCCCTGGTTGTACGTGACAAGGAGTAGGGTCGCCTGTCCAACCTCGTGGGTTTTCTCCGGGTCCTCTGGTTTTCTCCCACTGCTAAAGACCGCAAGCGAATTAATGAAATAAAATTAAACCATATGTTAGTCCCGAAATGACCTAGTTTGTGTCGAGTGGATGTTAAACCCCATTTCTCTCTGTGTCTCTCTCTCTCCTCTCTCTCTCTGGACTTTCAGGGATCACGTGGCTAAGTGGGTAAGACTCTGGCTCATTGGCCTGGAGGTCGGGTGTTCGATCCCTGCATTGGCCGAGAAAGTTCATCCAGATTTTCCAGCGTGGTTCCCCCTTGTCAGTGATGCAGGATGGAGGGCCTGACAAGGACAGCTGTCTAGTCATGTGGATGGGACGAAAAACTGAGGTCTTGTGTATACATTGGAATGCACGTAAAAGATCCCTTGGCAGTTGGAAGTAGGCGATAGTGCTGCTGCCCGGGCAAAATTTCCCTCATAGCACACTGTATGGCGTATGCCCGTCTTCATTAACCCAGCAGAACAGTAGGACGTAAAAACTCCATTTACTTTCATTTCTCTGGACTTTTACGGCCGACCTCCTGGATCCATTCACTTGATCTGATATGTACAGTTGTTGTGTGGTGCAGTAGCAGATATTGGACAGGTCAGTCGATTTGCACTGGCCAAGACAGTTAACATGGATTTTCCACAGGGTTCCCCCTAGTCACTGGTGCAGAATGGGACACTTGTCAGTTTGATTCCAGTAGGACATTAATCTTGATTTCATTTCAAACATTTAGAAATATTTTTTTCTCTATTTTAGATAAAACAAACTGAACAAGTTGGATCAGGAAAGACTATCACAATGCCTAGAAGAAAAAGGAGGAAATGGATTAAAAATTTACAACAACATTGGCGTAAATGGCGTGATAGCATTGCAGATAAGTCCCTACTTGATTCACCAAATGAACCCCTTCCTGATTCAACAAATGAACCCCTTCCTGGATCACAAGATCAACCTCTTCCTGGATCACGAGATGAACGCTTTCCTGGATCACGAGATGAACCCCTTCCGGGATCAATAGATGAACCCTTTCCTGGATCACGAGATGAACCCCTTCCGGGATCACCGGATCAACCCAGTCCTGCTTCATGAGATCAACTGGTATGTTTGATATCTACATGTAAGCTTATCTACAAAAAAAGAAAAGCAGTTCATGTTTTTTTTTTGTTGTATATTTTTTTTTTTGGCTGAGAAATTTCATCAGCTGTTTCCGACGTGGTTTCGCCTTGTGAGTGGTGCAGGATGGGGACAAAAGACTGAGGTCCTGTGTACACATTGGTGCACACATAAAAGATCCCTTGGCAGTTGGAATTTGATATAAGAGTAGGCTTTTGCGCTGCTGTCCGGGCAAAATTGCCCTCATGGCACACTGTATGACATATGCCCATCATCGTTAGCCCAGTCGAAGCAGAAAAGTAGGACGTTAAACCCCATTTTATTTCATCAGTATTTTTTCAGACAATCCTTCCCTTATAGAAGATTGTATGGCTTATGCCCGTCTTCATAAGCCCAGTTGAAGCAGGCTTGTAACAATCTATACCCCGACGCCCGGGCCTACCAAAATTAACTTACAGGCTAGTGATCTATTTAACCGTACTAGTCCTGGGCTAGTGCCCTTTTACTGGTTTGTAAATTAATCTAGAGATATAGATAAATAAACTGTAAAAACATCCTACATTTATTTCTCCAATTCCACACAAAACTCTATTATAACAATAGATTTTCTGTATAAAACTTAGGGCAGTATGGACATTTTTAGTACCTCGTCGATTCATTCATTCTTGACATTTTTCTCCACCTTGCACTCTTTGACAAGTCACGTATTCACCAGTTGAAATCAGGTTGATTTTTTTTAAAAAAAAGCCTACATAATATTTTATAAGATTGGTTTTGACATAAATATTTGAAAGCATGCCATTGGATTTTCAAATACAAAATAATTTTGATTATTTAACATGTCCGGTATTTCCAAAGAATTTACTACACGTGTTCGTTGCACATGGCATGCTCAATGGTACCAGTAAATACTGTAAAACAATTAACTTGTCAATCAGTCGAGACTGTCTCATGCTTTGCAGTGAGTACTTACAATAACATAACGCACCGTATTCCGTATACAACAAAACTTCAAGTGGGAATTTATAGACGTCAATTTCCCGTGATATATTACAAAAAACTGAGTAGCCGTTTACATCCTTAATTGTTAGGCAATGAAGTCTACGATCTTTATTCAAAACCATAGGTTGGCAGGTAACAAAACAAAACAGGCGCCCAAATATTGAAGATCAAAGCTTGTACCTTGTCGAACTACGGACCAGTGGAAATTAATGCCGGGCTAGTGTCTGACAGTAGACTACTAGCCCATCTAGTGGATTCAAAATTTTTTTTACGCCCCTGGTAAGCACGTGGGCGCTGTATCATAATGCCTGTCATTGAGTCAACTGGCGTGGTTTCGAAAGGCAAGTTGTACGTGACAAGGAGTAGGGTCGCCTGTCCAACCTCGTGGGTTTTCTACGGGTCCTCAAGTTTCCTCCCACTGCTAAAGACCCCTACAGGGAATCGAATTATTGAAATAAAATTAAACCATATGTTTTTGTCGAGTGGGCATTAAACCCAGTTTCCCTCTCTCTCTAAAGTCTTGTTTCCATTATTGTACAGGAATAGTGCATCCTACTGACAAAGGTTGTAGAAGAATCGAAGAGAGAGAAATGAAATGAAATGGGGTTTAACGTCCTACTGTTCTGCTCCTAAACTGGGCTAATGAAGACGGGCATACGCCCTACAGTGTACTATGAGGGGAAATTTTGCACTACAGCCTACTCTTATATCGAATTCCAACTGCCAAGGGATCTTTTATGTGCATGCCAATGTGTACACGGGACCTCGGTTTTTAGTCCCATCCGAATGAATATACAGCTGTCCTTGTCAGGCCCTCCGTCCTGCATCACTGACAAGGGGAAACCACGCTGGAAAATATGGATGAACTTTCTCGGCCAATGCAGGGATCGAACACCCGACCTCCAGGCTAGCGAGCCAGTGTCTTACCCACTTAGCCACGTGATCCCTGAAGAGAGAGAAATAGGGTTTAGCACTTGACATGGAATGACCCACAGGGGACTTTACTCCTTTTCACGTACAAGCAGGGATTCAAAACCACATCATGACTCAATGAACCATTCAGCCAGTTCGCTCCTACTGCTCAAGAAATGACCTAGTTTGTTTTGAGTGGATGTTAAAACCACTTTCTCTCAATACATAACATTGTTATAACTTTTATATATTACAGGAAACTAATAATATAACTTATCACAGGAAACTAATGATGTTATAACTTTTATATATTACAGGAAACTAATAATATAACTTATCACAGGAAACTAATGATGTTATAACTTTTATATATTACAGGAAACTAATAATATAACTTATCACAGGAAACTAATGATGTTATAACTTTTATATATTACAGGAAACTAATAATATAACTTATCACAGGAAACTAATGATGTTATAACTTTTATATATTACAGGAAACTAATGATGTTATAGCTTTTATATATTACAGGAAACTAATGATGTTATAACTTACATATTTCAGGAAACTAATGATATTATAACCTTCGTATATTTCAGGAAACTAATAATGTTAAAACATTCCATCATTGTGTTTTTTGTGATGAGATTTTTAAAGAGTACAGTGATCTAGATCTTCACTATGAACTACACGTGAACAAGAAGATCCATGTTGAAGGAGAAAAAATTGACAGTATCGTAAAACACCGCAAAAGACATGTTAAAACGGGGCAAATTGCTAATGTTGTAAAACTCCGCAAAAGACATGTTAAAACGGGGCAAATTGCTAATGTTGTAAAACACCGCAAAAGATATTGATAATGCTGTAAAACTCCGCAAAAGACATGTTAAAAAAGACGATATTGATAATGCTGTAAAACTCCGCAAAAGACATGTTAAAAAAGACGATATTGATAATGCTGTAAAACTCCGCAAAAGACATGTTAAAAAAGACGATATTGATAATGCGGTAAAACTCCGCAAAAGACATGTTCAAGAAGAAAAAATTGATGTTGTAAAACTTCACAAGAAACATGTTAAAGAAGAGGAAATTGATAACTTGAATTATTTTCAGTGTAACTTGTGTGAAAGAAAATTTGATTTATACCCTGATTTAGAAGAACATTGTAAAATACATATGGAATATGAAGAATCTCCTATCATAGGACAAAATGTTAAAGAAAGCGAATCTATTGCAATTACTTTATATCAATGTACATTATGTCAAATTTGCTTTGAGCAATATTTTGACCTGGAAGAACATTGTAAACTTCATGGATATCAATGTACAGGCAGAGTTAGGTCTTCCATTAGGTACATGTATATTTAATGTATATTCTATGTTATAGGAAACTAACGATGTTAAACCTTTCCATCAGTGTATTGTTTCTACCTTTAGACAAACATTTTAGGAGCTGCGGTGGCTGAGTGGGTAAGCCGCTGGAGGTCGCGAGTTCGATCCCTGCAGTGGCCGAGAAAGTTCATCAGGATGTTCTGATGTGGTTTCCCGTTGTCAGTGGTGCAGGAATGAGGGTCTGACAAGGACAGCCGTCTAGTCGTTCGGATGGTACGGAAAACTGAGGTCCCGTGTACACATTGGCGTGCACGTACAAGATCCCATGACAATTGGTATTCGATATAAGAGTAGGCCGTAACCCCGCTGTCCGGGCAATATTTCCCTCATAGCACACTGTATGGCGAATGCCCGTCTTCATTAGCCCAGTTCGGAGCGGGACAGTAGGACGTTAAACCCCATTTCATTTCATTTGTATTTTGTACAGGTCATTTATAAATCGGGGCCACGGGGGCTCGGTGATTTAAGTCGCTGAAGCATTAACAAGCAGGTCCGGGTTCGATCCAGGCGTTGGCCGAGAAATGTTCTCTTGTCATTGGAGGATGTAATAGATTCCATGGCAGTTGGAATTCGATATAAGAGTAGACCGTAGCGCCGCTGTTTGGGTAAAATTGCCTTCATAGCACATTGCATGACGTAAACCCGTTTTCATTAGCCCTGTCAGAGCAGAACATTTTATTTGGTTAACCACGGTGGCGAACTAACTCATTTCATTTCCTTGACAAGTTTAGAAAATGGTTCTTAGTATTGAAAAGTCACAAATAAATGTATTTGCTTGATGGGTCGTCGCAAAAATACAAGTCTAAACCCAAATAATATGACACATTAAGGGCAGGGGTTATAAAAATTAAGATGGGATTGCTTCCTTGTACGACTTTGATGTAAAAGGACCCAGACACATACTTTTAAATCTGATTAAAACACGGTCCTATTCGTTTCGTTTTTTATAGTTCAAAATTTCGTTCTACTTGTCTTCACAACACTACGATCTGGAAGAGTTGTTATATAACAGGTGGTCTGCTTGATGTGAGGAATTAGCCAATGAACCGGCCTGTTACAGCGACTTCTTGGCGTGTTGTGAATGGAACACTATAGAAACGTCAACGCTGATTGATTAATCAATGTCTGACGTAAAGGGTGAAAAGACACTCATATAACCCCTAAAGCGACCTCCCACTACCGTCAGATCTTCGAATAGTAGAGGCCGTCGAAAGTATCAAAAACGAAACGAAATATAGATCTGTATTTTAATCGGATTGGAGTGAAATGTTTGTATTCTATAAACGTAATGTCTAACACATTATTTGAACCATGTATGTTTTTTGATTAAATATTGGACAGCTTTGAGATAGCAATAATGTAGAATAAATGCTTGCATTGTTTAAACTACATTTGTTAAACTAAACATACATTATGACGTCACATTAATAATGATGTCATTGTAATAATCATATTAAACATAGATAATGCAAGAGCTAAATCTGTCTATTGCAGGTTTTTCTTTAGGTCTAAAATGTTATCTAAATTATTAATTACACATTTATTAACAAAACAAGACCATAATCGACTCTCGATGGCATCGGATACTCGAGATTTTAACTAGATTAGAACGGTTCGCCATTTAAAAATTTAATGTAAAATTGGGAAAGCGAGGCTAAGTCCCGATTTCAATATTTCTTTTTTCATCATCTAATTTTGAATTATTATAGCAAGAATGGCCAACTCTTTATTAAACTCTTAACTAATGTATCTTTAACTATTCCCCAGATTCAAAAGAAAATACATCCAAAACAGTTTTCTGTGAACACTGTGGGATTCTTCAGAAGCAGATAAGAGAATTAGAAGCGAAGCTGGATAAAGCCAACAATAAATTGGAAGATAGTCGATATGTTGATATACCTGTCAATACCTACACAGGTATGTACATTTATATATACCTACAGTGTTTTATCAAAATTCAGATTTTTCACTCAAATTTTAAAAAAACGCCCTTGAACATGTGTAACACTTTGGTCCTTAAGACAATTTTGGTTCTATGAAAAATTGTTACTTTACTCTGTCTATAGAGTCAAATCACACGTACTTAATGAACGTGAATAGATAGTTATACATAAAAAAAAAACAGTGATATTTTGGTAAAATCATAACCATTGTCAAGATATCCATCAAGTTCTGTCTGTTAATTGACCTATGGTTGGTAGGCTAAATAATATAATGTCTCCTCCTTTAGTCCTGTGAAATAAAGAGATTTATTCCATATTTGGGATGGAAATTAACGTCAAGGCTATCTAAGACGTACAGAAATTAGGGGGTATAAATTAGGGTGTAGAGCGAAATGGATCAAAGCTCATTCAGATATTCCTAGCAGCTATTATTATTGAGGACGAGGAACATTTCAAGCCATTACAGCTTAGCAATAAAGTTGTAAAATCATTGATTCTGTAGTGTTATTACGATCATGAAGAAACAAGTCCGATAGCTTGTTAAGCCATGGTCTGGCTAAAGCTAGATTTGTCTCGAATGAAAGCAATACTGATGGTTTGCTCCACTGATGTAAATCTTGTTGACCATTTAGGGAGCAATGGTGCCTTAGTAAGACGTTGGCTCGCTAATCTGGGGTCCCATGTTCGATCCCTGTGTTGGCCGAGAAAGTTCATCGCGTCTTTCCGGCGTGGTTCCTCCTTGTCAGTAGTGCAGGACAACAGAACAACGTATGGCCGGTCGGATTTTGACGAAACGCCGCGGTCCCGTGTACACATTGGTGTGTACATAAAAGATCCCTTGACATGTGGAATTCGATACAAGAGTAGGCTGTAGAGCGACTGTCAGGCAAAAATCCCCTCATACTACACTGTATGGCGTATGCCCGTCTTCATAAGACCAATCGTAGCAGAACAGTAGGACGTTAAACAACGTTTCATTTGGAGACAGTCCTTACAATCCTATAATCCTCTAAGTCAGTTTTCAAAACTAAAATGTTTAAATTTTGAATGTTTGCTGGGAAAGGTAGAGGCACCTCAAAACAAGGAAAGTAATATGCCTCGACCAAGTAGACCTCCCCACTTCCATTATGTAGCTTTTATTTTCAAGCGAAATATAATACAATTTCTAAGTATTATTGTGTAGGAAATATAAACCATTATTCAGAAAATATGAAACTATCGTTAAAACATGTAAATTCTGATGAACGAGTCGTTATTATATGTTTTACAGACACCGTATTGCCCTGAGCCGGTAGATTTAATAAAAGAACATCAGAGAAATATAAAGTAAGCAGGCCTATTTATAATTCAAGGGTGGGGGGTGGATGACTGAATGGTTAGCATGTGCGCGTTGTATCATAAGACCTGTCATTGAGTCAACTGGCGTGGTTTCAAATACAAGGAGTATGGTCGCCTGTCCAACCTCGTGGGTTTTTGCCGAGTCCTCTGGTTTCCTCCCACTGCTAAAGACCCCTACGAGCTACGAGCAACACCCCCCAGTCTATTTATAATTCATTCATTTCATTGTTATTTTGTTGTTTCAGTTTGAGTAAAGTCCCCTCCCCCCCTGGCCTATTTCAGATTCATTGTTAGTTTTGTTGTTTCATTTGGAGTGAAGTCTGTATCATAACAATCCCAGGACTGTACAACACAGTTGGAGGTTACGGTTGGGTTAGAACCCCGAACCCATTCACTTATAAAGATGTGACGTCATACTTTGATTTGGTTGTCGAGTGGTTTTGAATCCCCGCCTGTACGTGACAAGGGGTAGGATCGCGAGCGAATTATTGAAGTAGTACTGAATCATATGTTAGTCACGAAATGACCTAGGTTTGACACCCCCCCCCTATCTCTCTCTCTCTCTCTCCCCGCCCACCGCCCCCACATCTATTTGTATACATAGCTATATTATTTTGTTTCAGATGATTGAACTCTGTCATGGGTATGGTGTGTTCATATATCCATCAGATCTCGTCCACGTCAAGAAATTATTCGAGAAAACAAAGAGTGGACAATCCGTGACTCGTCACCTTCTGAGCGTCATGTTTACAAAAGAAGAGCTATGTTTTGGTTCAGTATCAAAAGATCCTAAACCTGGTCTGATGTCATTGGATGCAACCGTAGTTCAAGCCATTAGAGGTAAAGTCTTGTTTTCACAGTGTGGCATGGTTACTATGGTGCCGGCATATTAACACCACGTTCGATCGCGGTGTAGGTCGAGAATATTTCTCGGAATTTTCCATTCCGGTTTCTTCTTGTCAATGGTGCTGGGCGGTGTGTCTGACAAGGACAAGATCTAGCTCTTGTCAATGGTGCTATGGGCGGGGTGTCTGACAAGGACAAGATCTAGCTCTTGTCAATGGTGCTATGGGCGGGGTGTCTGACAAGGTCATAATCTAGCTCTTGTTAATGGTGCTAGCCGGGATGTCTGACAAGGTCATAATCTAGCTCTTGTTAATGGTGCTAGCCGGGATGTCTGAAAAGGACACGCCTCTAGCTCAAATGGTTAACAGAAAATCGAGATTTATCCGTGTCGTGCTAAAAAAGGCGCTTGACAGTTGGTTTAGACCCTGCACTGTAACAAACATATCCATGTAAAAACGTAAAAAAATTACGGAAACAAAAATTACCATGAAAATTTTATCCGTATTTATTTATCCTTTAATTTACAGAAATTCCTTCAATTAACATAAATTCCATTTGGTAAATTTTGTTTCCTGAGCATGAAGGTGATAAAAATTTCATTGAACGAACCATATATTTTAATATATTGAAATGAGTACTTTAACATGATAATTATTAGGAATGATTATATATGTATACGATTACTTATCGGTACCGATAACAGAATTACAGAAGGGAATAAAACATTATATCCCTAATATTCACGAAACCTCCTGGTCATTCCACCATTTATTCCGTAAAATAACAGAATTAAGTCCATTATAGAAGGGAATAAAACATTGTTCCCTAAATGTCACGGAAATTTCCTGTTTAATATTGAATATTCCACTGAAATAGATAAAACACGTAATTTGAAGAAATAATTCATACTATTAACACAATTTCTCCAAAAAAGTCATCAATTGACAAAAAAAGGTGCTAAACTACTGAATTCGCTCACATTAAAAATGGATATTTTTTACAGTGTGGGGTTACCCAGCCCATACCTAATACATATTAGCCAACTAGACTGAAACAATGGCCATTTTATAATGTATGTTAATCATTTCAGATTACTGTGTAGCAATGTCAAAGGACAAGAACGTGGCCATTAATCAAGCTCTTCACAACAAATTAACCACGTACAGATATAAGGCGAGGTGTAGGGCAACAAGTCCTGAATACTGATCATTGACAGTGCTTATCTAGATGAAATTATGGATGACGAAACCCCCGTGCTTATTGAAGGAGTCAAGTCGCTAACTAACTCAATATCATCCAGTCTTCGACAATGCAAACAGAAACGATTGATGTTTCAGTCAAAATGAAAATATTAACATTGGCACTTGAATCGCGTGTAGAATGCTTCGGGTACCATTTGCATTAAGGGACTCGATGAAGGAGACTAAATATATCCCACGTAGAAGATTATCACCTTTTAAATTCAGACCCTTCGCGTATTTTGCCAAACATAACTGATTATAAATTACAGTATAATAGAAACGATTGAATGTAAATCAGGTTATATATATTCATAATACATTATTATGTGTTGCGACCTATTTGTGTCCATTACTGGGTGCCACAGAATAGAGATTTAGCTCTTTCTGGGTTGATTGCTTATTATATTCAAATACTAGATTGGTGGGGAAAACCCGTTCTTATTTAATCAAGATGCTGAGTTGGTGGAGAGATTTAAGGCCAAGAGTAGCAGAAAGATATCAGTAGAATATACCACAAGTTCCAAATACCGATTATTGATAGTGCTTTTATTGCTGGGTTTGTGGGGGAAACACCGGATTGTTTAGTTAAAGTGCTGGATGGTGGGGGATACCCTGTGATTATTTAATAAATATACTGGGTTGGCGGGGAACCCCGGGCTTGTTTAGTTAAAATATTGGGTTGGTGGGGAAATCCCGGGCCTGTTTAGTTAAAATACTGGGTTGTTGAGGAAAATAAATTTATCTTTAAATTGAATCCGACCTCTGTTTTATTGTCTCTGAAACATTTCCACCGCGGCGCCCTAACCTAACCAGGCGGTGTGGCGTGTTTCATTGACTTGAAGACCGTGATAAAAGTGACCGTAAATATAAAAGTAAATATAAAAGTAAACATAATCAATCGCTGTTTTAATGAAATGCAAATATGCTTGTTTTTGTTCAGTTAATATCGATGTGATTCATGATGTCATAAATCAACCTCTTCTATGTACCAGTTTGCATACATGAAATAAAAGGGAGTAAAATGAGATTTAACCTGTTACGAGTTTGCTCCAACTGGGCTAATGAAGACGGACATACGCCGCTACGCCCTCCTCTTATATCGAATTCCAACTGTCAAATGTACGTCAAAGTGTTCACCGGAAAATCACAGAGAACTTTCGAAATCAACAACGGGATTGGACCACTTGCCCCTAGTCAACGAATAACTGAGCCACGGCGGCTCCCATTTTTTAAAGTATCAAATATATCAAGTATCATCAAGTCTATAATACCCGCCCTACTCTTCTGCCCCGATTGGGTTAACAAAGACGGACATACGCCACACACAAGGCGCTATGAGGGGAAATTTAACCAGTCAACGACGCTACGGCCTACTTTTATGTCAAGGGTTCTGCACGGGACCTCAGTTTTCTGTACCATCCGAATGACTACACCTTTTTTCTTGCCAGGTCTGAAGGCCTACACCACTGCCAACCCAGGATGAGTCAATAGGGGGACTAATTAGGTTAACGTCCGCTTTAATTGAATCAAGTGGTGTGGGTTCGATCCCTGCTTATTACTGGCCACCGTCGTGCTAAAGACCTGTACACGTGCAGGCTAATTAATTGATGGATTAGAGAAATATCATATGTCGACGGTGTTAAAAAAAACTCAACTAGAACGCCCAGGGTCACATCCCACTTGTCCGGGATCCCTGTCAGCGAGAGGCGTGGGGGGTCGATGAATGTTGGACACTACGTCTTGTCACGTACAAGCGGGGAATCGAAACCATGCCATTTGACTCAATGACAGACCTTATGATCTAACGCGCTGGCGTTAACCATTCAGTCACGCAACCCCAAGCAATATTTGGAGAATTAATCTCTCAACTAAATATCCGCTTCAACCACAAGGATATTAAAGATACATTGTCACAAATGTATTTATCAGGTGGTTATTTCCAGTAACAGTATGACATGATATATGAAAAGTTTAGACGCCCAATCTTACTAGGAAACTACTCGATTACCGTATCATCTCAATGGAAGCGGACGTAAATTAACCTTGATATTATATCAAGTATTATAATATCAAGGGAGTCGCGGTGGCTCAGTGAGTAACGTCTATCATAGAGTCAATTGGCGTGGATTCGGTTCACGCATGTACGTGACTAATACCCCGTTCAGACGCTTATTTTTAAACCAGTTCAAAATCGCCGGGGTTTTTAAGACAGCGTCGTGTTGCGTTCACACGTACTATAAGTCAAACCTGTTTAACTATTCTGACCTCTTCGGTCGGAGGTTAGAGTTAACTATGCATGCGTACATACCATTTCCTGGTAGAATATGTAAACATCCTGTGAAAAAAAAATCCGCGAAATTTGTTTCTCTTACTCTCGGATAGTTTATACACATTTCCTAGAAATGAATACTAATGCTTTGAGACATAGAATTAAACAGTTTAGACAACGACAGAGTCAACAAAGGTACTTCTTTCTGATGCTAATGAGTGTCACTTCTGTGATATTCATGCCAACCAACAGGAGAATATGGTCACGGTATCACAGTGGCAATTGGTGGAATCACGCATACAGGTTTGGTTTGATATATTCATATATATTGTTTTAAAATTTATAATCATTATAATATAGTCAAATATGTACACGGACAAGGTGTATAAAACAAATATTAACCAAGGGGTCATCAATTAAATATTTATAGAAAATATAACGTCCCCCCCCCCCAAAAAAACAAAACAAAACAATCTTCACACAAATAGGCCTGTGCTATTATATGTGCCATATAGACAATTTTTAATTTCGAATAATAATAGTTGCATGCTTAAAAGAGCTAAATTGTTAATATTTGGGATCTAGAAATTGACACAAATGGGTCGCAACACATAATTTCTAATTAGTTATATTCGTCGAAATACTCTAGATGTCTAAATCGAATGGCAATGTCTAGCAACTGGTTATTCCAGTCTACACTGATAGTATTTATTGTGCATGCTCTCCAGATAAGAATATGACTTGTGGGAATATGTCTAGCCTCGTTCTTCTAGTCCCTTGTTACAAATGACAATGAAATGCATTACACAATTCATGTACCAATGGTTAAATGTTTGTTTTGTCTCAAATATTGGATATCAGAAACCCATCTTTTCCCCGTTAAGATCACAAGATCAATGTTGATTGAAATTGACAAATACTTTGTGTTTTCAATGTCGCAGATTTTGGATGATATTGACTACTTTAAGTTTAATTATTTACCTAATCTTATTCCTTTACATTTTATTTTCAGCTTTTATGATGATATACAGTATTTGGAAAACTTCAGAATGTCAAAATGTACATTTGAATATCTGTGCAGAATTTTGAGACCATTTCTTGAGAAACAAGTAACAAGTATGAGGGAACCAATATCTGTTGAGCGACAGGTAGGCTATTTTGCATTTTATGATCGCTGTATTGGTTGAGATATTCACTTCTGCTTGGAGAATATAAGAACATGCAACACATACTATTATTTTCTATGTTGGCCGCCTACTGATTTGGATTGGAAGTAGATATTTGTTTGTACATGTAGATCGATGGCCTTAGTAAAAAACAAATCTAGTTTTGTCAATTTAATACTAGACTGAATAATAGATTTTATCACTGAACTAAAATGATTGGAAATATTGAGAACAATCTTCTACCCCTCCCATTTAAAGTATGGTAACCCTTTTTTTTTAGGTTGGCATAAGTTTATGGGTTTTAGGGACCAATGCTGAGTACAGAACTGTGGCTGCATTATTTGGGGTTGGCCGGTCAACCGTGTCTTCAATTATACACATATTTTGTGAGTCCCTGATTTCGATCAAGGACAAATTCATTAAATTTCCATCAGGTGAAGAACTGAATAGAGTTGTAAATGGGTATCGGTCGAAATGGGGATTTCCAAATGCAGGTGGAGCAATAGATGGCAGTCATATTCCTATATTAGGACCGAGCATGAACCATGCTGACTTCCATAACAGAAAAGGGTGGTATTCCATCATTGTTCAAGCAGTTGTGAATGATCGTTATGAATTCACAGACCTAAATATCGGGTGGCCAGGAAGTGTTCATGATGCACGAGTCTATGCAAACTCCAAAATATATGCAAAAGGGCTGTCTGGGACATTATTTGCCGGCAAGATGATTGATGTCAATAATGTGCGCCTGCCTATCGTCTTGTTAGGTGATCCGGCTTATCCATTATCCAACTTTCTAATGGAACCATACACAGACAATGGTCACCTGACCCAAAAACAAAAGACATTTAATTATAAGCTAAGTAGTTCACGCATGACGGTAGAAAATTCCTTTGGTCGCCTAAAAGGTCGCTGGCGCTGCTTATTAAAGCGATTGGATATGAATGTTGACAAGGTCCCCAATATTATTATGACCTGTTGCATACTTCATAACATATGCGAACAAGCAAAAGACCCATTTAGGGTTGAATGGCTAGAGGATGTAGCAAAGGGAGAAAACTAAATGCCTCAGCCAAATCAAAGAAACGAAGAGGCAATCAATGCAGACTGCACTAACATTAGAAATATCCTGGCTGAATACTTCCAGGAATAATTTAACCTTACAAAACAAATAATTAAGAAAGTAATAATTGGCCATACTGTTACATACACTCACTACAAAGAATTTCTATGTGTATATGCCATCTTTTGTTTACTTTTATTGTTTCATTTTGTGTGTTTGCAGAAAACTAAAAAAATGGTCAAACTAAATTGGTTTATTTTCATAATAAAAATCATACAACAGAAAAATAACTGATAATCTTATAACATAGTGGGTCTATTATAACTATATATGTGATCAGCTCTGGCCAAATGGTTGCTATGGAGTTCAATTTGTTTCCAAAATTTTCAATATCTTCTTTCTTAAAAGTAATATTATGGTACATTCAAATTTAAATATTCCAAGCATATTTCTAAGTCACATACTAATTTAAAGGTATTTGGATACAGAATTTAAATTGACACCTTTTGGCATCTTGATTTTTGATCCATGCATCTCATTAAGCCAGAGTTGGATTATATAATAAGAGGTCCAATTGTCATCTTTGTTGTCCATCATTGAAGAAGTGTATGTAATTAAAAATATACAGTGGACTCTTTCACTTTCAACATTGTACAAGACCGATACAATGCCGGATTATACACCATGACGGAATACTTAATTGTCTCAAAACCGCAAGTATTATTGTACCTCGAATACCAAAGTATTATTTTAATGCACCTTCGAATACCCAGAACTTAAAAATATGATAAACCTTTCTGTACATTTGAAACTTTATTATATAAAATTATTATGTTTTTACTTTGGGTGCGTACAAAACACTTGTGCGTCGTTATGAACAAAATATTATAATGATAGTGATTCTTCATCTCAGCAATTTATATTTAATGTTGCTGTATTTGACGTGAAAAAATCAAATGAAATACCAAGCACTCTCTTACAAGAAATTATAAAATTATCAAGGTTTTATTAACAAAGACTGACACATACTTTAAGCTCACCGATAATTGATTGCTTGTCGGTTAACACCCACTGATTGAAGGCCGGATTATCTAATGTTAATTCAACAGAAATCGTTTAACGGGGGTCCCCAGATTGGTCTAATAATTCGGAATATTCCGAGTCCACTGTACAAGCCTACACTATAAAGTTATTGATCAATTTTTAATTTATGTCTTTCAATTAATGTATTAAATAAAAGAGAATTTACCATTTTTGAAAACATAACAGACTGTTTTGTTCTTATTAGGGGCTTATCAATTGACTTACAAAGAAGAAAACACCCACCTCATACCGTTTCGCATTATTTGATAACGATAAGAAGCCAAGTCAAAACTTTGCTTTAGATATAAACAAGGATTGTCCTGTGTATTCCCAGTTCAATTGCTAAATGCCATTGAAACAATTAATCTCATACTGGTAATTTAAATTCATAAAAACTGAAATCACATAAAACGTGTTACAACTACAGTTAACTTTCACAACCAAGTACATATATCAGCTTCATGACACATTTGATAATGATATGGATATTAATAATTAAAACATGGAAATAAATTTATTAAAACTTGAGCCATGGTAAAATGGAATGACAAATAAAATTCATGTATTTGTAGAAACAAAAATAAACTGTTATCAATGACAATAATTGCGCTACATGTCAGATATTTTGGCACAAAATGGTATATCTTGAAAATAATATGATTCAGCTTCATGATACATTAAGTTAAATGATATGGATATTAATAATTAAAACATGGAAATTAATTTATTAAAACTCTAGCCTTGGCACAATGGAATGATAAATAAAACTATGTATTTCTACAAACAAAAATTAACTGTTATCAATGAAAATAAATGCTCTACATAGCAGAACTTTTGGCACAAAATGATAGGTCTTGAAAATAATATGGTTTTATAAATTTGTATATGTGTGTCCATTAGCTCCTTGTAAAAATTGTGGCTGCGGAACATGTCCATTTTGTTGTTGAGAAAATTGATGCTGCTGAAATCCCTGATTGGCAAACAAACTCCATAATCTTAATTCATGTTGCCTATCTCTTTCCCTATCCTCGCGTCGTTGTTCCTCAGCTCTAAGTCGATCCTCCCGTCTCTGATCTTTTCTAAGTCTCTATGAATCTGCCTCCATTCTCATTCTTTTTTCTTCGAATTCAAAATATGATCTTTCTTGTTCTCTTTGATAATTTATAAAGCTGGTTGTTGTCTCATTCAGAACACGTTGAATTATATCCTCTCTGTTTCTTTTTTTCTTTTCTGGTCCTGTAAGTAAATAAAATAACTCTTTAATGTTTAAATAAATGAACAATGATTGACAATTCGGGCCTCGAAATATCCCTTCAGTAACTAACCTGTCACTCTTAATTATCCAAAAACAACCACAATATTTACCATGGTGCCGTTACACATGTACTTCTGTGTAGATACTTCAAAATGCTATAGATGAAAACTTGTGTGGATGGTGTGTTAAAGTTCTTATACAATAATTGGGCGTGGTTCTGTCCCTGGAGGTCAGGCATGTACCAAAAATAACCATATTGTAAAGGAATAATGAAATAAATGTGACATCATAATGAGTAGGCCTATTGTGGTCTGGAGTCAATTTCCTGAACATTAGTAAATTTAGTCCACCTACTTACTACCTGTCAGACCTGTCAGAGAACATTTCAAGTCCTGCATTTTATTTCCATATAGGTATACACCTTATTAAGTCACTCTTCTGTTTTGTTTTACCTATTCATGGCTACACTATTTTGAATCCGATCTTATTATGTATTAAAATCATAAACAAAATTCTTTAGGTAAATAATAGCTATATAAAGTAATTAAGGGCGTTGTCACAGGTATGACTTTTTTGAACACCTATAATTTCTAATTTGATTGGGGGGATCACGTGGCTAAGTGGGTAAGACGCTGGCTCGCTAGCCTGGAGGTCAGGTGTTCGATCCCTGCATTGGCCGAGAAAGTTCATCTCGAATTTCCGGCGTGGTTTCCCTTTGTCAGTGATGCAGAACGGAGGGCCTGACAAGGACAGCTGCCTAGTCATTCGGATGGGACGAAAAACCGAGGTCCACTGTACACATTGGCGTGCACTTAAAAGATCCCTTGGCAGTTGGAATTCGATATAAGAGTAGGCCGTAGCGCCGCTGCCCGGGCAAAGTTTCCCTCATAGCACACTGTATGGCGTATGCCCGTCTTCAATTAGCCCAGGTTAGGTGCAGAAGAGTAGGACGTTAAACCCCATTTCATTTCATTTTCTAATTTGATTGGGATACAAAATCAAATGTTCCGTGTACTTTATAACCAGTAAACATACCATTTGTCCTGCACAACACTCATCTATACGTACAGCTAGTTTTCAGTGGGATGTTATTCTAGCATTTTTTAAAATTTATATTGAATCACAGAAGGAATTAGTGACCGGTTTACCACGTTCTTAGACAGAAAGCAGCTCCAGTGTTGTACTCTTTTCAAATATTGATAACCATTTAGAATAAATAGCAACTGAACCTTTTTTTTCTGGCTGTTTACGGAGGACGGTTTCTGTAGGCTCATTTTCTTCATTTTCCAAATTGACTCTTGTTGGTTCCTCATCATTATCATCATCATCAAAATCATCCAAATCTTGTGTTTAAATAAAAAAAAAAAAAATACCATTATATAATTTCCATAAGTTTTGATTTTAAAACACTAATTCTCCAATGGCTATTATGCAAAAAAATTTGATTTAATTTGTTTTGCGTGTATATGTGAGTTTGATCCCATGTTTGTAGGCTTATATTGCCTGCCAACTATCGCATCGATTTAGTCTTGCTCCTGACAATATAATAACAATAACATGTTCGCTTACCTGAATTAATACTTGTCTCCAGAATATGTGTTGGACGGGTAGCGGGTCTGGTTCCTAATATTTTATCCATAGCGTCAAAAAACTTGCTAGTTTTCTTGCCACTCCCACTTTTATTGTTGTGGTCCTTTATTTTTTTTATAAGAATGCTTCATATTCTTTATGCGATTCTTGCAGGCGTCTGCAGATTTTCTGTACCCATTTTCCTGATAGATAGAAAATATAAAATAAATTTACTACTAGAATATGAGAAAACCGGGATTTATGAAAAATGCTTACGCTGTTATAAATAGTATTACTAAAAGAGAACTAAATTTTATTAACTTGTAATATACACAACTAAAAACAGTTGTTTATGTAACTGTAACTGGTGGCTTACTGTACTCCAAACAATAGAGGGTATGAGTCTTCAGATTTCTATTTAATTGCCTAACTATAGACACTCTGAATTTAAATTCGCTGTTAAATTGGACACATTCAAGAACACACTATTTTTTATACATTATACTATTTTGCTCCATCTGTCTAAGATACGATCGAGAATTAACATTGTGAATGGGGAAATCTTTAGTGGTCTGTGACCAAATAAATAAAACTGTGCTAACAAAATGAAACTAGATTTGCCATGGCTAGATCTTATTCTTAAGGTCAACTCAATTCTCGTCGATGTCGCTGAGATGTAATAAGTAGAGCGTGTGATTGTTGGTTAGGGTTAGATTAAGTATTATGGCTAGGTCCAGGGTAAGGGTTAGGGTTGAGATTAGCGTTAACCCTGTTTACATCTCGTGACCTTTGGCCAAACTTGAAGTTGTCCTTATTAATTAGATTTAACCCTTTGTGCCTATCTTCCTATAAATTTTACTCGAAACGAAATATAATTTTATATACTTAATGTTGCAGTGTTTTCGGCACCATGTCCTTCCGGCACATTTAACCAAATGTGAATATTTTTGGGCATGGTAGGCCAACATTAGATAACTACAATGACTTAATATTGAAAATAACTGAAAAATAGATAAATTTCGTTTCGTGTGAAATTCTGTGTTTCAAATTTGAATTTGCTAGAGTTCAAAAGGTCAATTTCTGTTTATCAGTTTGCAGTAGAGTTTTTGGAAATTTCATTAATAAAAAATCAACAGTAAAAAAATATTTTGAGAAAAAAAAAATTAATATGATATGTAAGTTTAACGTGTTACTAGTGCAGGTAACTGAAAATTACGAATTTTGCCGTCAGCTGAAAGAAGCAAAGCAGTTGTCAACATTTGGCTGCGTCGAGTTGTTTTGTTTAGATTTTGAGCGGATACTAAATCACCGGAATTCACTTTGCAAATATCAAAATTTGACCCCAAGGCCTACCTCTGTACATATATTTTGCATTAATATTAATAATAAATAACTTAAAAACACCGATGATCACCGGAATTTACTTTTAAAAACATATAAACACCGGAATTCACTTTCAAAATATCAGAATTCGCCCGCAATCCCTTCCCTGTTTACATATATTTTGCATAATTAATATTAATAATGAATTTCCTTAAATACACCAAAAATGACTACTACATACGCCTTTTAGATTTAATTTGGCTCTTTGTAAATTTCACATAATTGTTCATTTCGGGACTAACACTTGGTTCAATTATATTTCAATAATTCACATGCGCGTATGGATTTTTTGGAGAGGGGGCAGAGGAATCGGCTTACACTACATGAAGATCTGACCAGTTGTACTGGGAGGTCATGTCAGGTGTCATACAAACGGCTTTTGACCCTATGAAAGACATTGATTAATCAATCAGCTTTAACCTTTCTAGGGGTTTACCCACAGTTCCGTGAAGATCACGCCAAGAACTCGCCGTAACAGACCGTTTCATTAGCTAATTTCTCACATCAACTAGAACGCCTGTTACATAACAACTCTTCCAGTGTAGTAAAGAAAAGAAAACAAAATTTTGTACTATTAAAAAACATGAAACGAAATATAATTTATAAAGAGCCGTTAATACCTTCAATGTGCCTAAATATTTCATGTAGCATATAGTCGATCATGACTCGTACTGGCTTTATATAACTTTTGGGAAATATTCCCCCTTATTCTTAGTTTGTTTTTTAAACGCCTACATTGAAATGTGGTCATATATTCAATTGTGTCACCCCGTCCGTCCGCCCATTCGTCGGTCCGGCGTCCACAATTGCTTATGGACGCTCTAGAGGCCAAAGTAAATATCCGATTAACATTAAATTTATACACATTGTTTAAGGTCATGAGACAAAGAAGCCTATTGATTTTCAGCAATTTCTGATAATTATTGCCAGAGTTATGGCCCTTGATCACTTCAAAATATCTTGTAGATGCTCTAGAAGCTAAAGATGATATCGAATTGACTTCAAATTTACGCGCATTATTTGAGGTCATGAGACGAAGAATCCAATTGAATTTCAACATTTCTGATAATTACTGCCAAAGTTATGACCCTTGATCACTTTGAAAAATCTTGTGACTTTCTAGAGGCTAAAGTTATCATCGGATTGGCTTCAGTTTAAGGTCTTGAGATGAACAAGTATATTGATTTTCAATGAATTTTGATAACTTGAACAGCTAAATCCATGATATTAAATGTTTCGTATACTAAACGTTAGCATGGGGCAGAACTTCATTCAAACCAAACAAATTTTAATGATTTTCTAATAATTAATTGATGAGTTGTTACTCTTAATCGGATATTAGTGTATTATAATTGTTTCATTACTAAAAAAAAGTAAAAATATGTGACTGCCCGGATGATTTAGCTGCTGTGGGCGTATCTTTCGTTGCCTGGTAACCTATCTTTTTCATTTTGAGTAAATCTGTTGTCTGCATCACTACAGTCCAGGGACTGTACAGGGGAGCTGGATGGCCGAACAGTTAACGTGTGCGTGTTGTATCATAAGGAGTAGGGTCGCTCGCCAACCTCGTGGGTTTTCTCCGGGTCCTCAGATTTCCTCCCACTACTAAAGACCCCTACGCGCAAGCGAATTATTGACATAAAATTAAACCATATATGTTTGTCCCGAAATTACCTAGTTTGTGTCGAGTGGATGTTAAACCTCATTTCTCTCTCTCTCTGTCTCTCTCTCATTTATATTATGAGATAAAAAAGTTCATTGTTGGTGGCACAGAGATAAACTGTTCTAATGATTACCATGGGAACTGCCAGATCCAAGTTATAAACCATAAAACTACACTGTTTTTTAATTTTAAATGTAAATATGTTTAGATGATTTATATAGAGGGGGTGGGTGGAGCTGCAATTTTAAGGCCCTTCTGACTTGGGGAAAGCCCCACATAATTGGTTAGATTTTCGAAAAATACATTTTCCATGCATGGAACAGTATTTCTGGTAAGTTGCAGCCATTTAACTGATGACCATATAAAAAGTCCCATTTTTAGGGCGTGGCCAGGTGGGCTTTAGGACCATCTGACTTGAGGAAAGCCCCAACATTTTTGGTTAGATTTTTGAAAAATATGTTTTCCAAGTATGGATCTTTGTTTCCAGTAAGTTTCAGCCATGTAACTTGTGACCATATAAAAAGCCCCATTTTTAGGGTGTGGTCGGACATACTTTAGAGCGATCTGACTTGGGGAAAGCCCCCAAATTTTTGGTTAGATTTTTGAAAATTGTATTTACCAAGTGTGGATCTTTGTTTCTGGTAAGTTTCAGCCATGTAACTGATGACCATATTATTAGCCCCACGAGGCGATATTGGGTGTGGTCTGATTTGGGGAAAGCCCTGGAAATTTTGGTTAGATTTGTGAAATATTTACTCCGACTATGGATACCATTGTCCCTACAAAGTTTCAGCCATGTAACTTATGACTTAATTTTAGGCCTACTTTAAGGTGCTGCTGCGGCTATACGCCCCACCAGTGCCCGATCTGACCAACTGATTTTTACTCGTACGGACACCTGCTACGAATTTGGGTGTTCAAACCTTTTGTAACTGATGACCATATTATTTTGTCATTAGCTCCTGGACTATAAGGCACCTGTCACTGACAATATCAGGCACCGATTCAGGCTTTGTCAGACACTAAACCTCTGATGCCTGTCATTTTGTCTGGCACTGATTTGTCTTTTTTATTGATATTATTAATACATGTCCGGCGGTAAGTTGAAAATGTCAGGTACATATACTCTTTCATTAGTGCATGACATTTTGTCAGGTACACGTAAAACCGTTATTTCCAGGCAGGCCTGTGTACATTTGTTGTAAATTGTGATTTCTGTGTCTTGTGTGTGGTGCAGTAGCAGATATTGGACAAGACCAGTCGATTTACACTGGCCGAGAAAGTTCACATGGATTTTCCACAGGGTTTCCCCTAGTCACTGGTGCAGAATGGGGACGGGGGGAGCCTATAAAAGAACACTTGTCAGTTTGATTCCAAATCAGAGTAGGCCGCTGTCCGGACATAATTTCCTGCATAGCACACCGTATGACATATGCCCATTTTAATTAGCCCAGTCGGAACAGAACAGTAGGACATTAATCTTGATTTCGTTTCGAACGTTTAGAAATATTTTTTCTCTATTTCAGATAAAACAAATTGAACAAGTTTGATCAGGAAAAACAATGAAATGAAATGGGGTTTAACGTGCTACTGTTTTGCTCCTTAACTGAGCTAATGAAGACGGGCATACTTCATACAGTGTGATATGAGGGAAATTGTGCCCAGACAGCGGCGCTACAGCCTACTCTTATATCGAATTCCAACTGCCAGGGGATCTTTTACGTGCACGCCAATTTGTACACGGCACCTCGGTTTTTCGTCCCATCCGAACGACTAGACAGCTGTCCTTGTCAGCACTCCCCCCCCTCCCCCCGTCCTGCGCCACTGACAAGGGGAAACCACACCGGAAAATCTGGATGAATGTTCTCGGCCAATGCAGGGGTGGTGAAGTTGAAGGTAGACAAGTGAAATGATATGAAATAAGGTTTAACGTCCTACTGTTCTGCACCGACTGGGATAATGAAGATGGGGATATACGACAAACAGTGTGTTATAAGTGAAATTTTGCCCGTACAGCGGAGTTGACACTTATTTCGAATTCCAATTGTCAAGGTTTCTTTAAGGTCCCCGCCAATGTGTACACGGGTCCTCGGATAGTCGTCCAATCAGAACGACTATACGTTGCCACTTGTCTGTACCACTGACAAGGAGGAAATACGTCGGAAAAAAACGATGAACTTTCTCGGTCAACAATAATGAGACCTCCAGGTAACCAAGACAACGTCCTACCAACTGAACAACCGTGGTGTCCTTTTGAAACTTGACAAAGTGAAATGAAATGAAATTTAACGTCTTACTTATCACCACCGACTGCAATGAGGGGCCTACTTTTATTTCGAATTCCAGTTGCCATGGATTCTTTTACGTGCCCGACAACGTGAAGACTGCAAAATGTCCCTCATAGTACACTGTATGGCGCATGCCCGTCTTTATCAGCCCAGTCGGAGAAGAAAAGTAGGACGTTAAACCCCATTTCATTTCATTTCTTTTCTAAATATTGAGCTGGAGATTTTGATCGCGACTTTTTTTGAGTTTTTCCACCGGTAAATCGAGACTATACTATACCCTCAGTCAACCAGTCCCCTCTTACTTTATGACTCATTCCAAAATAAAACGAAACGCGACATTTTGTGTAGGTTTATGAGCCGGATGAGTGGGAGGGGCAGAAATGATGAACCCGAAAAAAAAAAATCCTTTGGTTTTGCAACCGAAATCCCATGTTATTTCCACCCGAATTCCAATCAACCAATCAATCAGACGTTGGCATTGACCTGACACCAGAAATTTCACATCCCGGGAAACAAAGCTCATGCCCAATAAAATGTGGCGCATAAAGCAGAGTGACAAGTCTACAATGGCTTTAAACACTGTGTATTTTACTGATTTAAGATTTGTACCCATAGATCAATTTTAAATAATTTGGATTCCCGAAAACTTGATAATAAACAAAATGGTGGATATCTGAAAGTGTCACACACAATCCACTTAAAAGACAGATCCTATTTCGTTTCATTTTTTATAGTTCAAAATTTTGTTTTACTTGTCTTTACTACACTAGGATCTGGAAGAGTTGTTATATTTTTTTATTTTAAATGTTAAGTGTGGTACTTGAGCTTTATCTCCGAAAGGAATGTTTCTTAAGAGCTGAAAATGTCATATAAATTAAATTGTGGTAAATCTCTCGACATTGCATCAACACATCAACACATAGTGTACAGGAGCATGGGAATATACTCTCTCTCTCTCTCTCTCTCTCTCTCTCTCTCTCTCGTTAACAAACAGACAGTGCTAGATTCACATGTGGGCTTGGCAGGCTGAAACCTACGAGGGTCTCAAGATATGAGGGTCATCGGCTCGATATGGGTGAGTGGAGGGTGGGAAGGCTCATCGGGCCATGATAGGGGTCGGGGGTCATCGGGCCAAGAGGTTGGACGGGGGGCGGGGCATCGGGCCATGGTGTATAATATTTTAACTCTAGTCTTAAACATTCGACACTATCCTCAATAGTGTTTAACAGACACTTTGATCTTCCTGTTGTCGTGAGGGTGGGGGTGGGGAGGGGGGCTTCATCTAAACCTGGCAATGCCAACAGAAAGACAGACAGAGCTAACATGTAATGTGTCTGATTTAATTCAAAAATTTAGTTGCCAGTTTGTTTTGGATTTTTTTGGGGGGAAAACTAGAAACGGAAGATTCGTATGAAAACCGGGGAGCCACAGTGGCTAAGTGAGAAAGATGCTGGCTCGCATGGATGTAGCGGGTTTGATCCCGGTGTTGTCCAATGTCCCGTGAACTCATTGGCGTGCACGTAAAAGACCCTTGGCAGTTGGAATTCGATCGATACTAGAGTAGGCCGTAGCACCAAATGGCGTATGCCCGTCGTCATTAGTCCAGTTGTAGCAGAACAGTAGGACGCGTCCGGATAAGCGGTTTTGACGTTCACGTCCAAACGACTCAATATCGCGAGACACGGTACATACATTGCATACAAACACAGACTTTTATTTCGGAGACTTTGTTAAAATCGGGATGGTCTCTTTAAACCCGATTTCATTTCCGGATGAAACTCAAAAGATTGAACAGGTAAACCTTTGTCAGGTACAAATGTGATATCGAACCCTGTATGGGTGGTAAATTTATGATATAGTTCGTTCACTTTCCTTCAAATGCAAAAATTAAATAGAACAGTTAGCTCCCTTCTTTTCGGCAGTAATCGATTTAATGGCGACGGGCATAAGCCATGATTGAATTTTTGCACGGACTCTTCATCAAGTCCAAATTTCAAGAATTTGCGAACGACTGGACGTTTTTATGAGAACTTGGACCAGTAACTGGGGTGGCGCTCTTCGAAGAACCCTAAGGCCCAGTTTTATACTACTGGGGGATACTTGGCACCCATCCATTCTAGTCACGGCTAGTTGCATATTGGGATCCCGAATATAAAGTTGAGTAACGAATAACGAGGTAGCTTCATGGATATGGTGATTCAGTTCCTTGTCCATAGGAAGCTTATTTTTTTATCAGACTCTCGGTAAACACGAGGCTTTCCATTGATAAATATTAGATAGAGCTCTTAACAAATCACGGACATCAACGTATAGTCGTTCGGATGGGACGAAAAAAACGAGTCCCATGTACAAATTGGCATGCTCTTTAAAGATCCCTTGGCAGTTGGAATTCGATATTAGAATAGGCCGTAGCACTGCTGTCCAGGTTACATTTCCCTCATAGCACTCTGCATGGCGTATGGCCGTTTTCATTTGCTCAGTCGAAGCAGTAGGGCGTTAAACCCCATTTCATTTATCATATCGTAAGATACGTTCCTCCCACAGCTAAAGACCCCTTTATGGAGATTATGGAAATAAAATTGAATCATATGTTAGTCCCGAAATGACCAAGTTTGTTTCGAGTGGACGTTAAATCCCATTTCACTCTCTCTCTCTCTCTCTTTCTCACTTTGATAACTATTCAATGATTCTTGAACACCTCTTCCGAAGAACTTCTAATTAAATATTATATTGTTAAATATTATATAACAAGGTCAAAAGCTTCAAACATCCGTATTTGATTTCTTTAAGGTTGAAAAATTTATTGTTGTGAATGCTCGAATATTCCAGAACATCCCTAAATATTCCTTCTAACACCTTCTCCGAAGAGCTTCGAAATGAAATGAAATGAAAAGAAATGGTTCTACTGTTCTGCTCCGAACTTGACTAATGAAGACGGGCATGCGCCATACAGTGTGATATGAGGAAAATATTGCCCAGACAGCGGCACTACGGTCTTTTTTCATATAGAATTCCAACTGTCAAGGGATCTTTTACGTGCATGCCAATGACTAGACAGCTGTGCTTGTCAGGCCCTCTGTCCTGCATCACTCTCAAAGGAGAACCACACCGGACAATCTGGATGAACTTTCTCTACCAATGCAGGGATCGAAAACCGACCTCCAGACTAGCGAGCCAGCGTCTTACCCACCTAGCCACCGTGATCCCCTTCGAAGAGCTTCGAAGTCATTCATCTATTTCAATCAAATATAGAACAAATCTACTTTGTTTAAGAAATAACTTTAGATTTGAAATAAGCCTAAAAGATAATTGTCATACTTAGAAATCACAATAAACAAACTCAATCTAAAGTTACTAAATTAAATACCCTTAATGATGATATAATTGACAACTTAAATCGTTTATGAAAATATCTCTCTAGAATAGCAGACGAATTGCCGTCTGCCAGCATTCGACCCATCTTTTAACCCCCAACATAAACACCAGTGATACAAGTCCCTATTATCCAGCACTATCTAAACTATACAAATCATTTTAGTCTTGCTCATCAAGTCATCTCAAAAAATTAACATTGAAATTGGCTATTGTAAACCTTTTCACAAGATATTCTTTTAACCCCTAACATAAACACCCAATGTTTGTCAATGATACAAGCCCCTACTATGCAGCTCTTTCTAAACTATACAAATCATATTAGTCGTGCTCATCCAGTCATCTCAAAAAATTACCATGGAAATTGGTTATTGTAAACCTTTTCACAAGATATTCTCAGCCACCTCTGAATTATAAAGTCATCAAATATTGCAATAATTGAAACATGGAAATTTATAATTAGTATTTAAAACCAGGTTTTCTCATTGACACTAAATGTACTTAAAATCTGTATCGCTCTTATAGGTGTGCAAAATACAGGCAATGATTTTATTTATATATATCATATTTTACTTTTTACTCTTTTATACATACTCAACTCTTACACTATACACATTATAAATAATTTTACTGTTCACTCTTTTATATCTACTCAACTATTAGACTATACATATTATAAATAATCAAAAATATTTGTTTTAATTATTGTATATTATTGTATTTTACTTTGCCTGTGTGTCATATATACATGTAGTAACAGGGAATACTTTGCCCGTGTGTGTCTTATATAGTAACAGCGAATACTTTGCCTGTGTGTGTTTTATATAGTAACAGGGAATAAGTAAAAAAATAAATTAAAGGTGTGGAAATTATAAAATACTGTAAATATTATAATGTATAATTATATTCTGTGAATAAATATATTACAAGCTAAAATAAATATCATTAGTATATCATGTATTATATACCTGACTGATATCATTACAATATCATTAGTATATCATGTATTATATACCTGAATGATATCATTACAATATTATTAGACCTCTACTATTGATCAATCAATTATATGTTATGATACTTCGTTTAGTCATAAAATACTATATTACTCGTCTAATGATAGCAGTTGTTTTAATGTTGATTCATTTCACTTGAATAGATGTTCGTTATACCCATTATAAATAATTACATCACTTGTACAATATAGCTTAGGTTAACCTTTGTTACAATTCTGGTTCATTCCACATGGGAGCCACGGTGGCTCAGTGAGTAAGACGTTAATTTGCTAACCTGTCAGTGATGTAGGACAACGTATAGTCCTTTGGATGGGATGAAACACCAAGGTGAGGTCCATTGTACATATTGGCATGCACATAAAAGAACCCTTGAGAGTTGGAATTGGAAATAAGAGTAGGCCGTAGAGCCTCTGTCCGAACAAAATTTATCTCATAGCACACTGCATTAGCCCAGTCGGAGCTGAACAGTAGGACGTTAAAATCCATTTCATTTCATTTCACTTGAAATATACTGATTATAGACATTAATAATTCCCATCATATCTTGTAATACAGTAAACTTTGATGTTAATTATTCTCCACTATAAACCAATGATATGCTTGGTTTAGTATTAATTGGCCATCTATTATAGTTCATATAATATTAATAGTACATCATACTATGATATGCTTGGTTTAGTATTAGTTGGCCATCTATTATAGTTCATATAATATTAATAGTACATCATACTATGATATGCTTGGTTTAGTATTAGTTGGTCATCTATTATAGTTCATATAATATTAATAGTACATCATACTATGATATGCTTGGTTTAGTAGTAATTGGCCATCTATAATAGTTCATATAATATAAATAATATAGGATGTAGGTAATAGTTAACATGTACAGAAATTATTCACCTTAATAAGAGAGAGAGAAAGAGAGAGAGAGAGAGAGAGAGAGAGAGTTTCGTTATTAACATATTTTTCAATTTTATGTAAATGATTTGCTTATGCGTATGGGTCTTTAGAAGTGGGAGCAAAATTAAGAGGATGGGCCCTACTTCTTGTCCCGTACAAGCGGGGAATCGAAACCACACCACTTGACTCATTGCAGACCTTATGATCCAACGCGCATGCGTTAACCTTTCAGTCACGCAACCTCCCGCAATATTTGGAGAATTAATCTCTCAACTAAATATCCGCTTCAACCACATGGATATTAAAGATACATTGTCACAAATATATTTATCAGGTGGTTATTCCCAGTAAAAGTATGACATGATATATATGAAAAGCTTAGACGCCCAATCTTACTAGAAAAATACTGGATTACGCGAAAAACAGGAACTGTACAAAAATGTCAGGGTATCACTAACTGCCAACCCGACGGCTCATTGTATGCTAGTTTAACTGAGGGAGCCAACACGACGGCTTATTGTATGCTAGTTTAACTGAGGGAGAGGTTGTTATTTCTTGATCGAACGGTTTGTATACGGTGAAGTATCTTTAAAATATTCTGGCTTATCTTGATATAACTGACGTTTTAGTCATATAACCACAAAATAAAATAGGAATGTAATTTAACATTTCGTTAACACAACACAATACTACCGGCTTTTTATTCTGTTATTAAGGGATGTTATGCTAATGAGAAGAATTTTGCCCTGACAGCGGCGTTTCATCGAATGTATTTTACGTGCACGCCAATGTATACACGTAGGAACCATCCGAAGGACTAGTCAGGCCAATAGACGTTATACCCCTGACAGGTGAAACTCAGACTCGACAAACCTCAAGGTTCTTCTCGAGAATCGAACTTAATTCCCTGACATCAATATGTTATTATCAGAATACTTAGACATTGATTTATTGTCTACGGTATCAACTCAATGGAAGCCGACGTAAATTAACCTTGGTATTATGTCAAGTATTATATTATCAAGGGAGTCGCGATGGCTCAGTGAGTAACGTCTATCATAGAGTCAATTGGCGTGGACTCGGTTCCCCGCATGTACGTGACACAGAATAGGGTAGCCTGTCCACCCTCGTGGGTTTTTTCCTGGTCTATCATATACATAGAGTCAATCTGCATGGAGTAGGTTCCCCGCATATACGTGTCAACGAATCTCGTGGGTTTTTCCGGGTCCTGAACTGCGGTTTCCCTCCACTTAACCCCATATCTATCTATCTTTCCCTCTAAATATAATCTAAACGTGACATGTTAATACTATTATAAAGATAGATCTAGGAGTAGCCCGTGTCACCAACACTAACAATATCCGTCGTCCTTTAATATAACATACATTCATAATACACCGCTAGATATGCATAGTGCTAGATATGCATTCATATATATAACATAAATATAGTCTCAATATATATCACACTATAAGTTGATCTACTTCCATACTACCTATGAATACTAACTCAATGCATGAAATTCAAACAAAAATCGAAATAATAGAACAAAATACAATACAAGGTTACGATATTCTAAAATATATAAATTAGCTGAGGTCAAAAACAGTGCTAAAAAGCAAATTAAACAATTAATCAATCAAAATAATACAGTATTTGATAATGAACAAGATATTCTAGACACAATTCACCAATATTACCAACAACTATATACTACCCAAAACATTGTCGAAAACCTAATAAACTCCTATATTGAAAACAGTAACATAAATACCCTAACTAACACGGAAAGAGATTCCCTGTCTCATTTCATATCTAAAGATGAAGATCTGAAGGCGTTACAAAGTTTCAGATCAAACCGTAGCCCAGGCATCGACGGTATTCCAGGAGATTTCTATATCAAATTCTTTGACACAATAGGAACCGACCTGACAGAAGTAATAAACAACATCTATCTACAGGGTGAATTATCTAACCCAATGAGAACCGGTATAATAATAATTAATTATAAGAATAAATTGTTTGTCTATAAGAATAGAGGCGACCACCGATTATTTAAGAACTATAGACCAATAAGCCTGTTATGTGTCGACTATAAAATCATCACAAAAATATTAAGTATATGAATGAACACAGTTATTAACAAATTGATCTCTAAAACACAAACGGGAGCCGGACCAAATAAAAGCACCTTCGATAACCTGTATTTAATTGATTCAATCCTAAATTATTTAGACACACATGAAACTAATGCCTATATCTTATCGTTTGATTAGGAAAAAAGCCTTTGACCGTATTGAACACAATTATATAAAAACCCTACTAAAACATATGAATTTTCCAAATGACATTGTAAATTGGGTTACAATACTGTTTAAAAATTTGAAAAGTAAAGTTCAAGTAAATGGATCCTTCTCTCAAAATATCAAAAATAATCGTTCGATCCGTCAAGGTTGTCCACGATTCTTTATTCCTTACGTATAAATGTTGGCTCTGTATATAGCTCTCAACTAAATTAAGATAAAACCGAAATCCACCATGTTGGTGTTCGTAAACCATCCCATGACTCATTTCCTGAAAATATAAACATAAACATTAAAACAGACACAATTAAATTACTGGGCTTTTGTTTTGAGATCAATAAAATGGAAAAAAATCTGGTTACCCCTCATCATGACGATTAAATCAACTATTAGTCACTGGTCTACTTACAACCTATCGATTAAAGAAAAAGTCTGTACTTGTACTGGTCACTCATTGATAGTAAGAACGTACAACCAAAAATAAACAAACACCTACCTCATATAAATTTTGAAAAAGTTTGGCATAATTTATATAAATGTCCAACACTATCTGAAATAGAAAAAGAATTTATGCACAAAATAATACACAATGCATTTCCCACAAAAGATATTCTCCACACTCGAAATATTTACGTAGATGACTATAAATGTCAATACTGCAAGAAAAATAATGAAACCTACAGTCACTTATTTCTACACTGCCCTAAATTACAGCACTTTAAATCCTTTGCTGCTACACATATAAACAATATACATTCCACAAAATCCTTCCATATCATGTATCTCTACCTCTGGATCATATGGTCCAACAGAATGCATCCCTATATCAACAACATCTCCAACCATCTGATATACCAATTCTATACAAAAAGAAAAGAAAAGAAAATATAAATAAAATCACCAAGCTTCACCCTACTCTGCCTTACTAAATTCTCTGGTGTAAGGCAAATTATCGTTCTGTGTGAAGCTTCTAAATTAATTACTCTATTATGTGACTAAGCTGATCGTGCTATTTACTTTTAAGTTGCCATAACTTGGCATCTTAATCATCTTTCGTTTTCGTTAAATGGCACTTTCATACTGTGTCGTATAAACAAAATACCCATGCACCCACCGAAATAATTGTATGTTCAAAAGAAAAAAAAGAAGCAGGTGCAGGTTCGAAGGCATGGCAAGAGGAATATCAGTTAAGTCGTCCACGAGCAAAGTCGTCCACACGAAAAATCTGGTGAAGTCGTCCACACTCGTTGGTGCAGTCGTCCACATAGGCGTACGGGGAAATTTTTGACTGGGGGGCGGGGGGCGGGCGGTGGTGGTTGGTGCCAAAAAAATGTAGTTAGGTTCTTAGTATGTTACATAATAATAATAAATTCGCTGTTAAATTGGACACATTCAAGAACACAATATTTTTTTTATACAATTTTTACAAAGTACAATTGTGTGCCCAAATACGTTGGTTAAGTCGTCCACACGACATAGTTTACTTTCGGGACACATTCGCTTTATCATTTCGGAACATCTCCACGCTAGAGCGGGCCCGTTTATTAATAAACAACAAAGTAAATTGTACACTAAAATATATTAACAATCAAATATTTATTTTTTCAGTTACAACAAAAAAGCATTAACGAAGGATTTTTCAGGCGGGATATCCGTGTGGGGAAGAATCGCCATGGAATTGTTGCCACAGAGAATCATTGAATTTGTTATATTTATGAAATTGTTATGTATTGAAATTTTATTGTACACTTTATATTGTACACGTATCATCTGCGGGCACTGGATCATCTATTAACCTAAAAAATCAAATAATACAAAATACTAATTAACCAGGGACGAAATGGCTCGGATGGGACAAAAAACCGAGGTCTCGTGTATACATTGGCATGCACGTATGCCTTGGCAGTTGGAATTATTGGGTATTATTAATTGGGTGTTATTGGGTAATTCAATACGCCCGGTCGGGGCATATTAGAAAAAATGTTATAGGCCAAGGCATGTCATAGATTTAACATTAAAATCACCTGGGGAAAGAATTACTAATTACTAATTACTGACATCATAATTATGAACATGCTTAGAGTTATAGCCCTTGATTTCACATAAAACGTATCAAAGCTATATACAGGGCTGAGTTATTGCCCGAATTTCATGAAATTTGCTAAAATCCATATCAGCGTGAATTTGACCATCTTTCTTTTATTTAAATTTGGTTTTGGTGTTCAATAGGAGAATGTCTCAGTCACGAATACGGAAGGACTCCTCACTTTTTTTTCTATTTGCAATTTTTCTATATACACCCACGCGTAATATAGGCGTATAGAGTTGTCGGCTGTCGGTCAGCTGTTTCGTTACACAAATTTACAAACCTTGACAGGATGATCCATATCCATTTATCCTGCATTGTTGCAGTTTTATAGTAAAATAGATAGGGTGACTAATGTCGTCCAAGTTTATAAAACAATCAATTATTGTACCAGGTGAGAATATATAATAAAAATACATCACCTATTGATATATAATTATATATAAATAATCTTGTCTTGGAGAGCGGCGCGACAGCTTACTCTTACACGGAATTCCAATACCTGCACGCCTGAGTAGACAAGAACTGTCGGAACAACTAGGTGTTATCTATTGCCAGGCCCAAAGTCCTGCACAATGGAAAACGGGGGAACCACGCCAGTTCATGACAGTACATTTAACCCCGTATTTATCACAGTCACACCCAATATATATAATACTAGAATGGGGTTTAACGTCTCCTCAATTTAAGACTAATTAATGTATTTTTCTTTTCAATCGCCAGGCGTGCAATACGATGGTGAACTTTGCCTGGAATGCCGCTTTTTACCCTATCCGATGGATTAGGCACATTTCCTTTGTCAATTCCGCCGGGGCCACCCTGAAAAGCGAGAACGAGTTCTTCTCGGGCCCATGGCGTGATTCGAACTCTAAAACGCAATTTAAAGTAATATTTAACTGTAAATGATGTTACATCAAAACCTTCTTTTAATTTTCTCTACCTTAATTATGGGGGGTTGGATGGCGGAATGGTTAGCACGCGCGCTGTACCATACGGCCTGTCATTGAGTGAACTGGCGGGGTTTCGATTCCCCGGTTGTACGTGACAAGGAGTAGGGTCGCCTGTCCAACCTCGTGGCTTTACTCCGGGTCCCCCGGTTTTCTCCCACTGCTAAAGACCCCTACGCACAAGCGAATGATTAAAATAAAATTGAACCATGTGTTAGTCCCGAAATGACCTAGTTTGTGTCGAGTGGACGTTAAACCCCATTTCTCTCTTTCACCTTAATTATGTTTTATTAGTCGCTACCCACTGTAAAATAGGGTGTTGGATGGCCGAATGGTTAGCGCGTGCGTGTTGTATCCCGTGTCGGAGCGGCCCCTTTTACTGATCGCGGAGCCCGGATGGGGGAGTCCGGGGACTTAATAATTAGTAAATTTGCCGGTGAAAGTGTCTGGTGAATTCGGTGAAATTTTCGGATTCCGAATTCCGGCCCACACCCAGCACACCCGGCCCAGAAAGTCTATTATACCAGCCCATTCCAAACTCCAGTGATGTCGTGGCGGCCCGTTAAAGCTACCGGCCACATACAACATGATCATCATCGCTGCATGACCGGTTCAATACACCCCCCCCCCCCCATATAATGTTCAGAAGAAAAAGGTTTTATTAGACGAATTGCACCAAATTATTTTTTTCATTTTTTGTCTGACCGGCCGATGGCCCAATCCAGCCCTGGGTGTTTCATAAGATCTGTCATTGAGTCAACTGGCGTGGTTTCGATTCCCCGGTTGTATGTGACAAGGAGTAGGGTCGCCTGTCCAGCCTCTTGGGTTATCTCCTTGTCCCCCGGTCCCAGTCCTACGTGCAAGCGTATTATTGAAAAAATTGAAATACACTGTATATGTTAGTCCCGAAATTACCTAGTTTGTTTCGAGTGAACGTTTAACCCTATCTTCTCCCTCTCCATTGTAAAATACTGATTATTTGTTTGTTCTCAAATCCCCCCCCCCCCCGCATCAACAGTTGTAATAAAATAAGTTTATTTTAAACAATAAACCACAGCACATAATTATGGAAATAATAATTTATTTTGACATTAGGAAGTAATCGCTCTTTCCACCGTAAGAATATAAAAAAATGTCCGCCTAGTATCCGGTATCAATTTTGGCCTATCTTGATATTACTGATAACCACAAAAAACACAACACACTACTCCCGCTTTTTTCTGAAATGACATGAAATGAAATGAAATGGGGTTTAACGTCCTACTGTTCTGCTCCTAACCTGGGCTAATGAAGACGGGCATACGCCATACAGTATGCTATGAGGGAAATTTTGCCCGGACAGCGGCACTACGGCCTACTCTTATATCGAATTCCAACTGCCAAGGGATCTTTTACGTGCACGCCAATGTGTACACGGGACCTCGGTTTTTCGTCCCATCTGAACGACTAGACAGCTTTCCTTGTCAGCCCCTCCGTCCTGCATCACTGTCAAGGGAGAACCACGCCCGCTTTTTTCTGTTGTCAAGGGTGTGATACTAAAGAGAAGAATCTTGTCGGGTCATGGGCATTTCATCGAATTTCTTTTAAGAGCACGCCAATGTATACACGGGTGGACCTCTGTTTATCGTCACATCCGAAGGACTAGTCAGCTTAACGGACGCTGTCCCTGGCAGACGAAAATCAGGATCGACAAATCTCAAGGTCCTTCTCAAGATTCGAAATGAAATAAAAATGAAATGAAGTTTAACGTCCTACTGTTCTGCCCCGAAATGGGCTAATGAAGACGGATATCCATACAGTGTACTTTCAGGGAAATTCTGTCCGGGCAGCGACACTACGGCCTACTCTTATATCGAATTCCAACTGTCAAGGGATCTTTTACGTACACGCCAATGTGTACACGGAACCTCGGATTTTCGGACCCTCCGAACGACTAGACAGCGGTCCGTGTCAGGCCCTCCGTCCTCAATCACTGACAAGGGGAAATCACGCCGGAAAATCTAGATGAACCAATACAGAGATCGAACACCGAACCTCCAGATTAGCGAACCATCAATATGTTAATATCAGATTACTTACACCTTTATTTATTGTCTACGGTATCTTCTCAATGGAAGCGGACGTAAATTAACCTTGATATTATGTCAAGTATTATATTATCAAGCGAGTCGCGGTGGCTCAGTAAGTAAGACACTCGTTCGTTAACCAGGGGGTTATGGGTTTGATCCCAGTGTTAGTTGAGAAACCTATTCTGGATTTTCCGGCTTGGTTTCCCTCTGTCAGTCCTACAGGAACACCGTCTACTCGTTGGGATGGGGCATGGTACTAAAATCGGAGAGTCCCGATGAACTTTCTAAGCAGGGATATATCGCCATGTGTACCCAGTCGTGTATATTATATCTAGAGGTTTATTAACTAGTTGATGCTTACTACATTGTTGAAGATACCAAGTTGGAGACATACAGAGAAACACGTGAAAGTATAGCTGTGTAAAAGTATAAGCATTATAATATATCTCACTATAAGTTGACCTACTTTCATACTACATATAGTCATAATATTAGAATTATGTTGTTGTTGTTGTTCTTAGCGTTTAACGTCCGCTTCCACCGAAGGTGATATCGCAGACAAGTTCATTTTAATGATCTTAGCGCACGCGCAGGGGTCTTTCCTGTGGGAGGAAACCGGAGTACCCGGAGTAAACCCACGAGGTTGAGAAGGCGCCCCTATCTCCAAGCCACATACGCTCACACCTGGGATCGAAACCACAGCCGCAAGCCAGAGGTGACCGGCCAACTAGAGGTCGAAGCGTGGCACTCTAGACCACCAGGCCATCCCAACCCCCCTATTTATAATTATGGACGTAGACCGCTAGATATAGTGTCAATATGATATAGCGTGATAGTGGTAGCCTCTGTTACCAACGCTAACAATATCACTTGTACTTGACATACATAACATACATTCATAATATTATAGACGTACACCGCTAGATATAGTGTCAATATGACCTACCGTGATAGCGATAGCCTCTATTACCTACTCTAACAATATCAGTGGTAGTTGACGTACACCGTTATCGTCTGGGTGACAAAGGCAAATGTCGAAGGTCATTATATCAAAACGAAAATAGAATTTCCGAGAAACTGCAGCAAGTTTACGCATGTTCAGTCTACGGCACAAGGAAGACAAACTGTGCAAGACGATGAAAGACGTGGATTTCTATGTGATTTAGACGTTTTCGATAGAATTTCCGAGAAACTATAGCAAATTTACGCTTGTACAGTCTACAGTCCGAGGAAGATACATTGTGTAAGACGATGGTATTATAGACGTACACCGCTAAATATAGTGTCAACATGACATGGCGTGCTAGTGGTAGACTCTGTTACCCACACTAACAATATCCGTGGTAGTTGATACACACAGTGATAGTCTGGGTGACAAAGGCTAATGTCGAAGGTCATTATATCAATACGAAAATAAAAATAGAATTTCCGAGAAACTGTGGCAAGTTCACGTATGTTCAGTCTACAGCATATAGCGTGACAGTGGTAGCCTCTGTTACCCACACGCTAACAATATCAGTGGTAGTAGATATACAACAGTTATAGCCTGGGTGACAAAGGCTAATGTCGAAGGTCATTATATTAAAAAGAAAATAAAAATAGAATTTCCAAGAAACTGTAGCAAGTTTACGTATGTTCAGTCTACAGCATAAGAAGAACAAACTGCGAAAGACGAAGAAAGACGTGAATTTCTATGTGATTTACATGTTTTGTTTGAATTTAATACTTTTGATTTTTAGTTCATCTATCTCGATATCAAGTATTATATTGTTTGATTTTGTATTTTCATCCAGTTTGAACTCGTATTGTCTACAATTATGTGACTTAGACGTTTCTAAGAAACTATATCAAGTTTATGCATGTTCAGTGTACAGTCCAAGGAAGATAAACTGCTCGAGAAGATGTCAGGCGAGGTTAGACGATTTGGCTAAATTTAGCAGTTTTGATTTCTAGGATATCGTATATATTATATTTAGCCTAATTGTTTGTTGTTGTTTTGTCTAGTTTATACAACCAGTGCAACAAACAGTTATTTAAAATGGCAGAGAAGGAAGTGTGTAGTATTTGTTTGAACGAATTTCAACAACGCGTGGTACTCGATTGTGCACACCCCTTTTGTTTTATCTGTTTAGAAGATTATGTGAACAAAACCTCCACTAAAGATCAGTTCCAATGCCCATTATGCCGTAGTTTTATAAATCTCAGTGACGGAGGTCTGGATCGATTTAAACCTAAACCAATTAATATTCCTCAATGTGATGTATGTACGGAAGATACATGTCAATATTTCTGTCGAGAGTGTGATCAATATTTATGTAAATCATGTAAAACCATGCATGATAAGTTAAAATCTTGTAAAGACCACGTTGTGTCTCGATATGATGAAACACAGATCTATCAAGCGCCTACTTCACACGAAACAATAAAGGAAAAAGCTTCGGCTTCGTCTATCCCAAATCCTAAAGATTTCTGTCTGCGCCATGAAAAGGAGACCGTAAAAGTATACTGTAAAGATTGTACTGTAGCCGTTTGTTGGAAATGTTTCTTGGTCGATCATAATGGACACAATTATTTAGATTTACAGGAGGATGAAGTCAGACAAAGTATCAGACACGACTTACAATCACTGAATGATGAATTAAAAAAACAAATCACTAATTTTCAGAAACATTATGATAATTTAAATAGCAAATTAACTGAAGTCAAAAACTGCACAAAAACTGAATGTGACAAAGTAGATGCACAAGTTGAGAAAATCTGCTCAAAATTTCATAAAATCGGAGAAAATATTAAAAAGGAAATGCAAGAAACTAGTGAAGAGGAAGAATACAAATTCAGGAAATTAATGGAGGACATTAAAAGACTAACGGAAGATTTAAAAGCTAGTGTTAAATATTCAGTGAATGTTTTAGAAGATTCATCCGTTGTTCAAGTTTTACAAAGAATACCTAAAGTTAGACAGGAAAAAGATGAAAGTTGTTGTAGAAAATTGGATATACCTGATGTAAGATATTCAACATTTCAAGTAGCAGAGATAGATAAAACTTTGTTAACTAATCAACTTGGTAAAATTGTAAGTTGTCATCAGAATATGATTGGTAAAGTTGTAAGTTGTCATCAGAATATGTTTGAAGATGTTTTTAATGTGGATACTGTGGATACTGTGCCAGGTTATCTGGGTGGTAAACAACATGTAGTTTCAGGTTTTACATGGAGTATCTATGTGTATAAAGGATCATCTTTATTCTCTTTTGGATTATACCTGAATGACGTAGAAGATAAAAGTATTACGTCATGTAAAGTTGACGTCACATATAAAGTTATAAATAAAACAGATGATAGACAATCTGTAGTTAAACAATGTAATGAGACTGTTAGACCTGGTGGGATATACTGTTATGCTGATCTTACTGACTTGGAGAGAAGACTCAGTAATCCTGGCAGTGGATTTATTGATGATCATAGAAACTTTACAATTCAAGCAACAATTAATAATATAACTGACATTAAAAGACGTTAATAATTAGACTACTGTTATGGCTGAATGATTGTTAAATAATGTTTTGTTTACGGTGTAAGGGAGATAACATTATTTCTATCCGAAATGGAATAAATTATGGTCAATCGCTGGAAGAAGTAGTTGATAGTTTTTTTCAGATGGAACTTTAATACATGTATAATATCATTCCATATTATAATAAAAAATGATTCCAGATGGAGCTAAAATACGTGTATAATATCTTTCCATATTAGAATAATAATTGTAAACTCTTTGTATTGTTGTTTTATTATGAAGCACTGGTAGTAACCAACAGGTCAAGGGAAACAAAACAAGTTACTGAACACAGGCATTCCAACCCATTCTTGTTCGACACCGGCTTTGACTGAGAAAGTTGAACAATTTCCAGCCTGTTTTCCACTTTGTTAGGAAAAACGTGTAGTTACCATTTTTAAAACAGTTCTTGATCTTGAAGTCTGTTAACTTACATTAATGCAATAAGAAAAAAACCTGTGCGCCGTTAATATAGAGGTAGCAGTTTACTGTTAAAGGTACACCAGTGGGAGGAAACCGGTGGACCCAGGGAAAACCCAAGAGGTTGGACAGGCGATCCTACTCATTGTCATGAACAAGCGGGGAATCGAAACCACGCCACTTCACTCAATGAGAGACCTTATGATGCCACGCGCACGCATTAACCATTAGGCAACCCAACCACCTCTCACTAGAAGATAGGATAGAGGGTTACAAATCTGATCACAAATTTGTATTAATACCTACTTTAAATTAATAGCTGACTTAATTGGGTAGAAACGCCATTGTACGGACTAAATTCTCCCCTGTGCATTGCATTGTGAATCGTTATGTAAAAAAGTGAAGCAAAGTCTCTATATATTGGTGAGATTACAAGATTGTACCAAGGGTTAAGTAATTATCAGGAATTGTTCTTCTTATATAAAATATTCTTCGAAATGTCGCCTAAATATGGTACCTATTAACCATAAGCATGGTTAATACTGGTTTAGTCTATCCAATTAGTAAAACAAGCCAAAATATGGTAGCTGTTTACCTTAAGCATGGGTAATAGCATGTTAGTCTATCCAATTAGTAGATATCACTAACAGATTATTGCTCTGTCTTACTAGCTATCCTTGTATAACCCACCATACAAGTTGTACTGATGTCGTCATGTCACGTTATATAACACAGCTAGCAATATATATCTGATATGAACTGTAAGAAACTATACAGCTGCTATATAAGACTCTGACACATAAAAAAAACATGTTAAAAAGCCAAAATTAGTATAGAGCCCCCCCCCTCAAATACACCCGCTTATAATTCTAAACTAGTTTATGATAACACATCCACTCGAGTTGGTGAAGTTGAAGGTAGACAAGTGAAATGATATGAAATAAGGTTTAACGTCCTACTGTTCTGCACCGACTGGGCTAATGAAGACGGGAATATACGACAAACAGTGTGTTATAAGTGAAATTTTGCCCGGATAGCGGAGCTGACTCTTATTTCGAATTCCAATTGTTAAGGTTTTTTTAAGGTCCCCGCCAATGTGTCTACGGGTCCCCGTATAGTCGTCCTATCCGAACGCCTACACATGTTGCCCCGTGGCCGTACCACTGACAAGGAGGAAATATGCCGGAAAAAAAACGATGAACTTTCTTGGCCAACGATATGAGACCTCCAGGTTAGCGAGCCGACGTCCTACCCACTGAGCAACCGTGGCTGTCATGGGTTCTTTTACGTGTCCGACAACATTTAACGTCTTACTAATCACCACCGACTGCAATGAGGGGCCTTCTTTTATTTCGAATTCCAGTTGCCATGGATTCTTTTACGTGCCCGACAACGTGAAGACTGCAAAATGTCCCTCATAGTACACTGTATGGCGCATGCCCGTCTTTATCATGTCCACCCGAATTCCAATCAACCAATCAATCAGACGTCGGCATTGACCCGATGCCTGAAATTTCACACCCCGGGAAACAAGGCTCATGCCATGTAAAATGTGGCGCATAAAGCAGAGTGACAACTCTACTATTGCGCTAAACACTGTTTATTACACTGATTTAAAATGTGTAAATGTTAAGAGTGGTACTTGAGCTTTATCTCCGATAGGAATGTTTCTTAAGAGCTGAAAATGTCATATAGATTAAATTGTCGTACATCTCTGGACACTGTATCGGCACATAGTGTACAGGAGCATGGGAATATACACTCTGTCTCTGTCTCCCCCTCTCTCACCCTCTCTCTCTCTCTCGCTAACAAACAGACAGTGCTAGATTGACCTGTGGGCTTGACAGGATGAAACCTAGGAGGGTCTCAAGATATGAGGGTCATCGGGCCAAGATATGGGTGAGTGGAGGGTGGTGTGGGGGCTCATCGGGCCATGATTGGGGGGGGGGGGTCATCGGGCCAAGATGAGGTATGGGAGGAGGGGGGGGGGGCATCAACTAAACATTCGTCAATATCTTCAATAGTGTTTAATAGTCACTTTGATCTTCCTGTTGTCGTGAGGATGGGGAGGGGCTTCAACTAAATCTGGCAATGCCAACAGAAAGACAGACAGAGCTAACATGTAATGTGTCTGATTTAATTAAAAAATTTAGTTGCCAGTTTGTTTTTGGTATAATCGTTCGGATGGGACGAAAAAACGAATCTTATGTACAAATTGGCATGATCTTTAAAGATCGCTAGATAGTAAGAATTCGATATTAGAATAGGCAGTAGCGCCGCTCTTCGGGCTAAATTTCCCTTATAGCACAGTGCATGACGTATGATCGTTTTCATTTTCACAGTCGAAGCAGTAGGGCGTTAAACTCCATGTCATTTATCATATCGTAAAATACGTTCTAAAAGAAACCCACAAACAGTTGTAATAATACATATCATTCATTTTAAACATATAAATTGAAATAAAATGACGTTTAACGTATTAAACCTGATTGACGTAGAAGAAATCCAACTGCCAAGGGATCTTTTACGTGTAGGCCAATGTATACGCGGGTTGTTTTAAGGCCCTCGGTCCTGTATCACTTTCAAGGGGAAACCAGGCGACCTCTAGGCTAGCGAGCCAGTGTCTTACCCACTTGACCACCATGGTTCCCTCTCCTATTTATAAGCCAGTACGAACACTATAAAGATATTCGGAGGTTGGTTGACCGAATGCTTAACGCGTGCGCGTTTAATAGATGGCCTGCCATTGATCAAGTAGAGTCGTCTAGCCAAGATCGTGGGTTTTCACCGGATCCTCCATTTTCCTACTATTGCTAAAGACCCCTTCGCTCAAGCGAATTATTGAAATAAAATCAAACCATTTATGTTAGTCCCGAAATGACCTAGTTTGAGTCGAGTGGACGTTAGACCTCATTTCAAAGATTCAAAGAGCCATAGAAACACACTTTCCAGTGATGTATGACACAATAACTGGAACCTCGTATTAAGACCGGTAATTTGACATTTGTTGGACATTCTCCCAAATGGTTAGTGCGCACTGTAATTGAATAAACTGGCGTGGTTTCGATATCCCGGTTGTAGGAGTAGGGTCGCCTGTCTTACCTTGTGGATTTTCTCTGGGCCTCCGGTTTCCTCCCAATGCAAAAGACCCGTACACACCAGAGAATTATTGAAATAATATTGAACCACTGTCCCGAAATGACCTAATTTGTGTCGATTGGACGTCAAACCTCATTTCTCCCTCTCTCTCTCCCCCACCGCCCCCTCTCTCTCTCTCTCTCTCTCTCTCTCTCTCGTTAACTAACAGAGAGTGCTAGATTTACCTATAGGCTTGGCATGCTGAAACATAGGAGGGCCTCAAGATATGGGGGTCATCGGGCCAAGATAGTGGTGAGGGGAGGGGGGGGCTCATCGGACCAAGATAGGGGTGGGGTCATCGGGCCATGGTGTATAATATTTTGACTGTAGTCTTAAACATTCGTCACCATCGTCAATAGTGTTTAACAGATACTTTGATCTTCCTGTTGTCGTGAGGGTGGGTGGGGAGGGGGCTTCATCTAAATCCGGCAATCCCAACAGCAAGGCAGACAGAGCAAACATGTAATGTGTCTGATTTAATTCAAAAATTTAGTTGCCAGTTTGTTTTTGTTTTTGTGTTTTTTAAACTAGAAACGGAAGTTTCGTATGAAAACCTGGGAGCCACAGTGGCTAAGTGAGTAAGATGCTGGCTCACATGAACATATTGGCGTGCACGTAAAAGAACCTTGGCAGTTGGAATTCGATATTAGAGTAGGCCGTAGCACCAAATGGCGTATGCCCAGTTGTAGCAGAACAGTAGGACGCGTCCGGATAAGCGGTTTTAACGTTCACGTCCAAACGATTCAATATCTTTAGACAAGGTAAATACATTGCATAAAAACACGGACATTTATTTCTGAGACTTTTTTTTCAAATCGGAATGGTCCCTTTCAACCAGATTTCATTTCGGATGAAACCCAACAGATTGAACAGATGACATTATCAAAACTTTATCACGTACAAATGTGATATCGAACCCTGTATCGGTGGTTAAGTTATGATAAAATTAGTATAGTCAGTTCCTTGTCCATAGTAATATCGTGTTTGTTTTTTATCAGATTCTCGGTAAACACGAGGCTTTCCATTGATAAATATTAGATAGAGCTCTTAACAAATCACGGACATCAACGAATAGTCGTTTGGATAGGACGAAAAAACGAGTCACATGTACAAATTGGCATGCTCTTTAACGATCCCTTGGCAGTTTGAATTCGATATTAGAATAGGCAGTAGCGCTGCTGTCCAGGTTACATTTCCCTCATAGCACTCTGCTTGGCGTATGTCCGTTTTTATTTGCCCAGTCAAAGAAGTAGGGCGTTAAACTCCATTTCATTTATCATATCGTAAGATACGTTCTAAAAGAAACCCACAAACAGTTGCAATAATACATATCATTCATTTTAAACATATAAATTGAAATAAAATGGGGTTTAAGGGTCTACTGTTTTAAACATATCAATTGCAATAAAATGGGGTTTAACGTTCTACTGTTTGTCACCAACCCGGGATAATACGGATGAGGATGAGGGACTTACTGGTTTGTGAGCCCACGGGGGACGATTATTTAAACTACCCAGGGTCACATCCGACATCACCCACTTTGAAGTTCGATAGCCATGAATTCCATTATTTTTCAATCCTATATCAATTATATGGTATGTTGCGTCGTTTAGTTATAAATAAATATGATTATATCACGACTGATTTATTTATTTTGATTTCGTTTATTCAAGATGTCATAACATATATTTTACCTGTACCTTTAAATGATATTGTATTAAATTCCTTTATTTTATTTTATTATTATATGTGTAACAATCCACCTGTTTATTTAATCAGTGCAAGACAATGATAGATACGGTACATTATAATATTGATATTATTAAATATTTTCATAGAATGCTTCAATAAAACCTATATTACATTAGCAAGTATTATAAAAATAACCAAACAACATTTAGAGAAATATTCATCCCTATTTGTTAAATATAATTATAATGGAGAAATTGAACTCGACTTCTCCTAACCAGCACAGAATTCTATTTGACTTGTACCATTAAAATAAAAGTGAGAAAAGTGATTTGATGAATGATATGTCTCTTTGTTTAAGAAATAACCTTTGGGTATGAAAGTTGATTTTATCACACTAAAATACATTTGTCGTATTTAGGTATGAAAGTTGCCATACTTAAATATATTTGTCATATTTAGAATACACATTGAACAAGCTCAATCCTAAATATATATCTAAAAATAAATAATTCCCATACCCTATTCCTCTCTCTCTCTCTCTCTCTCTCTCTCTCTCTCTCTGTTGAATGCAGTCTGAATCTAATCAATTAAGTGGAATCTAATCATTAGTCAATATTGCAAGGGAGTTAAATCTTTGTTAATTTTTAGAATATAATAATTTATGTGTATATTATTCTTAAATCAGTCTGAATTTAATCAATCAAGTGGAAGTTCAGTTTACTTTTATTACAAATATTATTCGGGACACTTTATTACCTCGAAACTTTTAGATCTTTCGAACTTCGAGGTCGGGTATTCCCGAACTTAGTTTAAAATTACTTTTTAAAAGTATGTTGATATACTGTCTGAAGAGCTTGGAATCCATTTCTCAACTCTGAATGTAATATAGACAAAACATTCAAAAGCTTTTGCGTAATCTTAATAATTTTTTCAAAACAATTCATTTCACTCTGAATCTCTTCATATTTTACACTTTTGCCGAAGAGCATCTAATTCTTCTATCGTTGAACCTATTAAAGTCAAAATCTCCATACCTGAGAAATCTTTTTGGTTTCTAATTTATTTAGAATCTCATATTATTTCTCACTTGTTAGCACGCGCACGCTGTATCACACAGTCTGTCATTGAGTCAACTGGTGGGGTTTCGATTCCCTGGTTGTACGTGACAAGGGGTAGGGTCGCCTGTCCAACCTCGTGGGTTTTCTCCGGGTCCTCCGGTTTACTCTCACAGCTAAAGACCCCGTTATGGAAATTATGGAAATAAAATTCAACCATATGTTAGTCCCGAAATGACCTAGTTTGTGTCGAGTGGACGTTAAATCCTATCTCTCTCTCTCTCTCTCTCTCTCTCACTTTGATAACTATTCAATGATTATTCCCTCGAACACATCTTCCGAAGAACTTGTAATTAAATATTATATTGTTAAATATAATATAATAAGATCAAAACCTTCAAACATCCCTATTAGATTTCTTTAAGGTAGAAAAATTTATTGATGAGAATGCTTGAATATTCCAGAACATCCCTAAATATTCCTTCTAACACCTTCTCCGAAGAGCTTCGAAATGAAATGAAATGCTCCGAACTCGACTAATGAAGACGGGCATACGCCATACAGTGTGCTATGGGGGAAATTTATCAATGGACACCGTAAAGTCTTATGGATGGGACGAAAAACCGAGGTGAGGTTCCGCGAACACAGTGGCGTGTACGTAAAAGAACCCTTGACATTTGGAATTGGAAATAAGAGTAGGCTGTAGAGTCACTGTCCGTGCAAAATTTCCCTCATAGCACACTGTATGGCGTATGTCAGGTATATAATACATGATTTATTAATATTTATTTTAGCTTGTAATATATTTAGTATACTAATGAGAACAATTTTGCCCGGACAGCAGCGTTCATCGAATGTATTTTTCGTGCACGCCGATATATGAATTGAAAAGTAGTGTTTAACCAATGCGTTGATCGAGAAAGTCCGCCCACATCAGTGGTGTAAGACGGAGGGCCTAGCATTGGACACCGTAAAGTCTTATGGATGAGACGAAAAACCGAGGTGAGGTTCCGCGAACACAGTGCCGTGTACGTAAAAGAACCCTTGACAGTTGGAATTGGAAATAAGAGTAGGCCGTAGAGTCACTGTCCGTGCAAAATGTCCCTCATAGCACACTGTATGGCGTATGTCTGTCTTCATTAGCCCAATCGGATCAGAACAGTAGGACGTTAAAATCCATTTCATTTCATTCCACTTGAAATATCCTGATGATAGAAGTTGACAATTCCCATCATAGCTTGTAATACAGTAAACTTTGATGTTGGTTATCCCCCACTATAAACCAATGATATGCTTGGTTTAGTACTAATTGGTTATCTATTGAAATGAAATGAAATGAAATGGAGTTTATCGTCCTACTGTTCTGCTCCTAACCTGGGCTGATGAAGACGGGCATACGCCATACAGTGTGCTATGAGGGAAATTTTGCCCGGACAGCGGCACTACGGCCTACTCTTATATCGAATTCCAACTGCCAAGGGATCTTTTACGTGCACGCCAATGTGTACACGGGACCTCGGTTTTTCGTCCCATCCGAATGACTAGACAGCTTTCCTTGTCAGCCACTCCGTCCTGCATCACTGACAAGGTAGAACCACTCCGGAAAATCTGGATGAACTTTCTCGGCCAATGCAGGGATCGAACACCCGACCTCCAGGCTAGCGTGGTTATCTATTATAGTTCATATAATATTAATAGTACATCATACTATGATATGCTTGGTTTAGTATTAATTGGTTATCTATTATAGTTCATATAACATTAATAGTACATTATACTATGACATGCTTGGTTTAGTATTAATTGGCCATCTATTATAGTTAATATAATATTAATAGTACATCATACTATGATATGCTGGGTTTAGTATTAATTGGCCATCTATTATAGTTCATATAATATTAATAGTATATCAAACTATGATATGCTTGGTTTAGTATTAATTGGCCATCTATTATAGTTCATATAATATTAATAATATAGGATGTAGGTAATAGTAAACATGTACAGTAATTATTGACTTTAATAAAGTTCAAATATCAATAATACATAGAGGATATTTGTCGTTTTAGAGTGAATAACATATTTTATTTCATCGAGAAGCAAGAAAACTTATATTTTCACGAATGCGTAGCATGAGTGAAAATATAAACGTTTTCTTGCTTAGAGATGAAATAAAATATGTTATTCACGACAAAACGACAAATGTTCTATTTATTTTATGATTTTACAATCATTTTAGGTAAAAACAACATGGACTACTGCTAGCCAGTGGAATAACACTTTTATTTCACTGATAAAACGAGGTATTCCACTACTGATCATAAAATAAATGATTATAGTCAATCGTTAAATGTAACGGTTCATTAGTATAATTAGAGAGAGAGAGAGAGAGAGAGAGAGACTGACTAACATATTGTTTAATTTTATGTAAATGATTCATCTAGTCTACTGCATCCAGATTTTTAAAGCGCGTTAACAATATGTCATTTTGGGATTAACATATCGTGCAATTCATATTCATTTGACAATCGGCCTAAAAATGTTGATTAACTTAAAATCGACCGTTTTATAATGCTGCCATTTTGGATTTCGAAATTTACATATAGCTTTAAATTAATGGTCTGACTATTTATTTGATTCGTTCATACCAGTGATGTGTTAAGATAGATATAGAATATGTTAATACAGCCGCCGTAATGCTAGGCTCTACTCGATAAGTCTCGACCCTTCGTCTCGTATGATCTTAATACGAATTTTAATACGAATTCTAGATATCTTGTTAGGTATCACTGAAACGCACGTTCATTTCTATTTTCAAATATTTAAATAATTTTCTGGCACATTTATATTTACATACTTTGAAAAAATGAAATGAAATGGTGTTTAAGGTCCTACTGTTCCAGTCCGACCGGGATAATGAAGACGGGCATACAGTGTGCTAAAAGGGAATGTTTGCCTGGGCTGCGACACTATGGCCTACTCTTATATCGAATTCCAACTGCAAAAGGATCTTTTACGTACACGACAATGTGTACACCCGAATGATTAGACAGTTTTCCTTGTCAGGCCCTGGTCCTGCAACCACTGACAAGGCGAAAGCACGAAGGAAAATCCCGACATACTTTCTCGGCCAGTACAGGGATCGAACACGCGACATACAGGATAGCGAGCCAGCGTCTCGCCCACTTAGCTACCCTGGCTCCTTACTTTGAAAAAAAAATCTAATCTGTATCTTTTAACAACGGACGTGACAATGAATAGGGTCCGTCGGATACACCACTGGCAAATAAGAATGTACGTTTCCAACGTCTTCCAAAGTCCTACTCAATGAGCCAACGTGGCTCCAGAACAGTGTATAGTCGATCGGATAGGTCTAAAAAACGAGGACATTGTGCACGTAAAAGAATCCACCACTATTGGAATTGGTTAAGAGCAGATGGTATCGCCGCCTGACTGACAAAGCTGCCCCCCCCCCCCCGCCATAGCACACATCGATGGTCTTGGGTGGCCGAATTGTTAGCGCGTGTGCGTTGTATCATAAGGTCAACTAGTGTAGTTTCGATTCCCCGGCTGTTCGTGACAAGGAATAAGATCGCCTGTCCAACCTCGTTGATTTTCTACGGGTCCTCCGGTTTCCTCCCACTGCTAAAGAGCCCTACGCGCAAGCGAATTATTGAAATAAGAATGAACCATGTTAGTCCCGATTAACTTGGTTTGTGTCGAGTGGTCGTTAAACCACATCTCTCTCTCTCTCTCTCCCTCCATCTCTCTCTCTCATATTACAAACATTGTTCATTACATGTAAACACGTCAAGTAAAGACAGTCATGTAAAATGAATGCCGTACCAATTATTTATATATACTATTCAAAAAAAGTAGGGGATATTTGATTTTTAAGTGTTATTAAAGTCACCTAATGAAACTGACGAAGAAACAAATGACAAAATGAAATGAAGTTCACATTCATCGATTTATTCCAAATGATCGTTAGACTAAGTAAGGCACAGACTGACCATTATAAGGGTAAAATGATACCCGGGGTCAAACAGCAAAGTTACCACAGCATCACAACCAAGTCAGTAACGGGTAAATCCTCCTCTGTTTGCCAAACAAGCATTGATCCGACGTGGCATACTCCTAATGAGACATCTAAGGTCATTTTGGTCCAGATTGTCCCATTCCTGTTGCAACGCAGCAGCAAGTTCTTGGACATTGGCAGGACGTTGTTGACGTTGACGTAACCTCTGTCCAAGCATGTCCCAGACATGCTCGATGGGGGAGAGGTCGGGACTCAGTGCTGGCCAAGGTAATGTGGTGATGTTCTGTTGTTGGAGGTAACCTGTAACGATCCTGGCCCTGTGACATCTTGCGTTGTCATCCTGGAAGATAAAACGGCGGCCATGACGTCGTGCGAACGGCACAACATGGACTGCCAAGATGTTGTCCCGGTAGTACTGGCCTGTAACACGCCCTGCAACAACATGTAAAGCCGTTCTTCCAGCAACAGTGATGCCTCCCCACACCATAACAGAACCACCCCCAAATCGATCATGTCTGATGACGTTAACGTCTTGGAAGCACTCGTTTCGACGACGCCACACCCTCCTTCGTCTGTCCAAAAAATCAACAGTGAACCTTGACTCATCTGAAAACATCACATTGCTCCAGCGTCGATTATCCCAGTGTTGACGATCCCTACACCAACGACGTCTTGCCTGAATGTGATGATCTCTCAAACAAGGGATCACGCGAGGACGTCGGGCGCGAAGGTGACCCCTATGCAGTCGATTCCGAATCGTCTGGCCACTCACTCTCACACCAGTGTCTGTTTGAAGACGAGCGCTGATCTGATTTGCTGTGATGACACGATTTCTCAAGGTCAAGGTACGGATAAATCGATCCTGGGCTTGAGTTGTCGTCCTTGGTCGACCTGAGCGTGGTCTGTCCTGTACAGATTGTGTATCACGGTATCTGGACCATAGCCTGCTTATGACAGACTGAGAAACATTCATCGTCCGCGCCACAACCGCCTGTGTTGTGCCGATCTGTAGCATGCCAAGGGCACGTAACCTTTCATTTTGGGTAAGCCGACGCATATCAAAATTTGTTTTCTGGTCACTAAAACAATTAAACTGATGTTTCCACCCTGGAATTCAATGCCACAATGACTGTAACATTCAAAGTCAGAGTCGTGCAAATCTTGGGTTGGACCCCCATGATGATCCCAAGCATCACCTGCATTCCATGCGGTAGCTATTGGTGCGTTTGGACGTCACATGTAACTGGAAATGTTTCTTCTGTTAGGTTCTATAGTGACTTTTTTCGTAGTCATTTGCATATTTTAGTATTATGCCCCCAAAATCAAATATCCCCTACTTTTTTTGAATAGTATACAACACGAACAAAGTGAGTAAAATAGTAAAGACTTCCCTATTACAACCACTATATCAATCATTACAGTCATGAATATTCAGTTGTGCGACATCATCGCACTAGGTGTAAGCGGACGTTAACGACACACACACACACACACACACACAACAGTAGAATCCGGTGTTAAGCAGCAGTTTATAGTGAAAAACTGTTTTCGTGTCCAAATCGTTTAGAACATTATTACAGAGAGATTTAAAGTATTAAAATTCTTCAAGGTGTATGGATAAGTTGAGTGGGAGAACGACGGTAGCTACTCAGTAGTATCTGTGAAAGATATCGGCGAGTCTACATAGGCCTACACCTTACAGAACAGGAGATAAAGCTAAGGTTAGAGGTCACAAGAAGATTTACAGCCGTAAGCTACACTGTAAGCCTTTTCTGTAATTTTTACAGACTTGTTTCTGTAAAACGCCTACAGCGCAGGTCTGTTATCCTGATTACAGACACGAGTCTGTTAATATTTAAGAAATACAGAATTTCGTCCGTAAATATGACATGCGGGTGTTTAAATTAAAGTGACGTCATCGGTCTTCCTGGGCGCCATTACTGCGAAGACCGTTAGTTAGCGGCAAAGAGGAATCCCTCAACATCGAGCACAATAGTTGAACACTACAGTCAATACCAAACATTGCAGTTTTAGGTAAGTATACAGTAGGGACACATCTTTGTTTGACATAGATTGATTCTTAGCATTCGTAAAAATGTACGGTAACTGATTTATGAAATAGTAGGAATAGACTCTTCTACTTCTAGACAAATGGACATACATGATACTCACATACACTGTCACAGTGTTAGTGTTAGCACAGAGTAAAAAATACACTCTGGTGTTAGTGCTAGGCCTAATATTTTTTCGCATTGTTTTTGGAGGCTTCAGTTCTAGTTGAGGCTACTCGGATGACATAATAATAACATTGATATAGAAAAAAAATATATGAACTATGAAGGGCTAACATTTCTGGGCTTCATTAAGTTCATAGTCTCAGGTCTGTAGGCTAGGCCTACCACTGAAAACCATTATTAAGAATTTATTGAATTGTCAATGCATTGTCTGGATAATGATCTTTAATTTTTTATTTTACTAATTTTTTTAGGCACAGCTTATTGCATCCTTGAGTGTCATTCCTGTCATCTATAGAGTGGGCTACCCAGCCTTTCTCTGGGTTAGTAAAATTTTTTCAAAGGTAGGCCCTACCGGTAAAGAAAAATTATAAGATTGAACTTACTGAAGATAATAATTTTGGGAGTTGAGCGCATTGTTAATGAAAACCAACACTTCCTGCCCACTGCTTGGACCTTGAAATTTGAGGGGTGGTTGGACGAATGGTCTAACCATGGAGCTTATATAAGATCCATGGTCTAACATGGGCCTTAGTTAGGTCAGAATGAAGCCTATGTCTTTGAGTCAAGTGGCGTTGAAAGGAGTAAGATTGCCTGACTAACCGTGTTCATTTTTTCTGGGTCGTTCGTTTTCCTCCCACTGTTTATAAAAGACCTACGGTTAAAGCGATTATTGAAATAAAATTCTATGTTTATTAGTCCAAAAATGACCTAGTTCGTGTTGTGTGTGGATGTTAAATCCCATTTCTCTCTCCCAGCTTGAACCTTGGGGTAGGTCTTATTAGCAACAGGTGAATCCTATTTTAGTCTGCTTTTAGATTTACCTGTCATAGGTGCAGAGTCGCCACTGGTTAGTCCAAAAATGTGATCAGAAACCCAAGATGCGGTAACGATAGAAGAAAGCATGGGTTTTAACCCGGAAAGCAATGGGTGTTACGTTAGTTACAGCTACTACCAATATGAATCATGATCAGAAAAGTTCAACCTAACTTAAAGGAGCTAAATCTGTATTCTTTGGCCCCGAGAAATGAACACAATGGGTCGCAACGATAATAATCTATTATGAATGTCTATAAACTGATTTACATTCAGTCGTTTCTGTTTTTAGTGTAATTTGTAATCAGTTATGCTCGGCGAAATATGTCCAAATTGAATGGCAGTCTGGTTATTCCAGTATACACTGATAGTATTTGTGATATGTTTAGTCTGCTGGGGGGGTTGGATGGCTGAATGGTTAGCACGTGCGCGCTGTACCATAAAGTCTGTCATTGAGTCAACTGGCGTGGTTTCGAATCCCCGGTTGTACGTGGCAAGGAGTAGGGTCGCCTGTCCAACCTCGTGGGTTTATCTCCGGGTCCTCCGGTTTCCTCCCACTGCTAAAGACCCCTACGCGCAAGCGAATTATTGAAATAAAATTAAAACCATATGTTAGTCCTGAAATGACCTAGTTTGTGTCGAGTGGACGTTAAACCCCATTTCTCTCTCTCTCTCTTTAGTCTCCTGTTTGTGGACATGAAACTTCATTTTCTCGCACATTTAGCTCCCTTTTCCTTAATTAAAATGTGTTCTTTTGAAATGGATGTCATAAGAAACAACCTGATTGAGAATATTTGTTTTGCAGGTGCATTTTTGAAATTAACCCAGATAACGCACAGAAATCATGAAAAAGAGGAAGACTCGAGTGTGCCAAAAAGTGGTATAACTAATCACTAAACTGTCAAACTTTAAATGGACGAAGTACAGTTACAACAATAGCAACAATATACCGGTACTGTGAGAAGGTATACGACGGTATAGATGCCACATTTTGGTTCAAGGTGCTTTAAATTCTGGACCACGGTTTGGTTAACATGGTACAGATATTTTAACTGTCCATTTTCATCCGATGCAGAATACTCCCCTGTAGTTCATGTGACAAGAAGGAGAAAAGATGGCTTTCGGCAATGAAACATGTGTCCCGCTGAAAGTACATTCCCCTCCGGCGAACCACAAATCACGGATATAGGAACATTTTGAATCAAAAACGTCAGATGGAAAAGCAGTGGCTAGGGAGCTGGAAACACGTCCAAGAAGAAATACTGTGATATGTATCGTTGCAACCTATGATGCAATAATGTTCATGCATGCAAACTTTAGGGATAGGCCTATTGAGTTTATGGTTAGTTTTTATACACCAGCACATAGTGTGTATAAAATAGGTGATAAGGGACCGAGCCACAACCCTTTTATGAGTGATACTTTGTAAATGAGACTTTAAACGCACTGCAAGAAATCTTTTTAATGAATCTTCTTAATTAAACTTGATCTTCTTATTGTACTTTTGATAAGATGTCCGTTTACTTTAATGGAAAAATCTTTTGGTCATTTAATTTGTCCATCAACAATTTGGTACATTTGTAAAATTATCCTCAGTTCATTTTGTCTCTAAATATGCGGCCGTGTTGCATAAACATTAAAATTGTGTAACTCTCATCTACACATTTCATTTTGGGACTGGTTCATTAACTTTGTCAGTAGTCGAGTTCCATCTAAATTTTTATCTACGAGACTGAATCAATTTATGCCATTCTCACTAAGGAATGTACATGCTTAGGCAGAGTTATTGTGGAAAATTTAATGATATACATTTTCAAACAGAGATTAAGCTAATCATTGAAACAAGCTGTACATTTAAGGTGGAATAATAGGAATTCTGCATTGATGCTGTTCTTGTTTTAAAGTCATGATACTTTTGGGGTTCAATAATTGTTAGATTTTAAATTGTTCATTTAAACATTTAGAATGCAAATTCATTAATTCCAAAAATTTGAATGATTTCATTATTTCATTAGATCATGTTTTACTGTTATAATTTACTTTCATGTTGTTGATGTTTTAAATAATAGATTTGAGGTAAATATTACAACACCTTGGTTAAGATTTTAGAAAAAGATTTGAGGATAATTCTATTGTAACACACTGATTATATATTTGTAGAATAGATTCAGAATGTTGTTGTTCTACTATAAAAAAAATTCATTTGAATATTATAATGTAAATGTTACATGTACAAGAATTTGAATGGATAATTTCATTATTGTTAAATTTATATTTTGTTGCTACCCATTATTTGATACATCCATGTCAATTTTCACATACATTTTTTAATTGCTGGGAATTTTTGTTTGCTTGTCTTGTGAGAACTTGATAAATATTTTGGAGAGTTATTTCCCTTGTTAATAGGGCAACAAATTCTCTTCTTTTTTTTTAAAGTCGTCACTATTCCATGTACAAATGTTCATTATTATTAATGAAAAATTATGAAAGGAGCTTTGTTTTTGTTGAAGTATACCACCAAACTGCTTGACAGCCAAAGAATATGTTAGATCTCTAAACATTCTCCATATTGTAATATCAAATCTGCTCTTGATCAAATGTGTTAAAAATATGAATTTGTGGTTGACAGGTTTTTTTTTTTTTAAGGCAGTTGTTAGCTTTACTTACTGACAGTAATCTCCAATTTCCAGTATTTTCAGGTCTTTTATTATATCTTAAACTATCATGTAAAAGCATTTTTGAGGAATTAATTGTATCTTATATTGTTTTGAATAATTAAATTCTGTTTTAAATCTTAAGTAAATGTCTTTTTGATGCTTATCATACCATAAGTTTTTTACAGCTGTAAAACATTTTCCGTAAAATTTACGAACAAATGGCTGGCAGCTAGGTTGCCAATCTTTGGACGTAATTTTTACGACATGTTCGTAAAAATATATTTACGGTGTGTCGTAATTTTTACGTACATTGGTTGGCAACCTAGCTGCCAGCCATTTGTCCGTAAATTTTACGGAAAAAGTTTTACAGTGTAGCTACAGTACCTGGTGGGTCTAATTGTTAAAGTAGCTAAGTCGGTTTATAGACATAACGGCGCTAAACCATAACGGCCAAAATAAGTCAATATCATCCAAAGTCTTCAACTTTCAAAACACAAATTATTTGTTAATTTAAATCAACATTGATGTTGTGATCTTACCGGGAAAAGATGGGCTTCTGATATCCAAAATAAACATTTTAACATTGGTACACGAATCATGTACCATAATGCGTTTCATGCCCATTTTTAACAAAGGACTCGACGAACGAGGCTAGACATATTCCACAAGTCATATCAAACGGCGACCCATATTCTTATCTGGAGAGCATGCACCATAAATACTATGTAGACTGGAATAACCAGACACTAGAGATTGCCATTCAATTGAGACTTCCCCGAACATAACTGATTTGAAATTAGAGTCTCGGTTATTCATTTTTGCATTTAATTAGTTTTCAAAAATTGTATCTCAAACCGCTAAATATCGCAGGCTAGCGATGATATCGAGAGTTGATTATGGTCTGGACAAGTTAATTAATGTCTTATTAATAATTTATATAACATTTCAGGCCTAAAGAAAGACATGCAATAATCCGATTTAGCTCTTGTATAATGTCTGTTTAAGCCACGTTGATATATACCCAGATTCGTTATTTGACACATAATTAAGAAAACAAAATCATAATACAAACGCTGGATAATCTCCCTGACTGGATTCAGTCGGATTTAAAACGGGTTTGTCATTAAATTGTCGCGACAACAAAATGGCCGCAGGCGTACTTCATAGCGAGTAACATAGATCGATGGAATTTCTATATTGTATATATCTTTGTAAATACTGGGCAAAATTGAACCAACTTATAACTGATATTACAATTAGATATTTGTCTTCCGCCAGCGAGCCACGGTGGCTGAGTGGGTAAGACGTTGGCTCGCTGACCTGGTGGTCCCGTGTTCAATCTCTGCGTTGACAGAGAAAGTACCCCAATGTAGTTCCTCCTTGTCAGTGGTGCAGGACTGCAGACCTGACAAGGGACAACGTATACTGGCTCGGGTGGGACGAAAAACCGAGGTCCCGTGTATGTGGCGTATACGTTAACGATCCCATGATAGTAAGCCGTAGCGCCACTGTCCGGTCTAAATGTCCCTCATAGCACACTGGTAATGAATCTGGATTATCTATTTTAGGTAGCGTAACATAATTAAACCTGTTGCTTAAAGAAACGGCAGTAGCACCTGAATTAAATGGAGGTATGGTCTTAATCATCTAAATTTAACATAAATTTCACATTTAATTTGAAATCATTGAAGTAACTTTCTACAGAAAATACAATTGATGATCTATGTTCCTCTGATTTTTAAGCATTCCGGCTGATAATGAAGTGTGCACCTTTCCGCGATGAGATTTCAGTTGAATCGGACGAATCGGAAGAGGAATCTAAACGAGAGGAGTCTGCTTGTAGTAAGTATTTAAAAATGGAAATCATCGAAATTATATTTTGTACAGACCATTTATAAACCGGGGCCACAGGGGCTCGGTGATTAAGTCGCTGACTCATTAACCAGCAGGTCCGGGTTCGATCCCGGTGTTGGGTGAGAAATTTCCATGTAGGATTTATAAGTGGTGTAGCATGGATAGTGTGACAAAGAAGACTCGCTCCCGGTGTTGGTCGAGAACGTTCGTCGAGATTTTCCGGTGGAGTTTCCCCTTGTCATTGCAGGACGTAAAAGATCCCATGGCAGTTTGAATTCGATATAAAAATAGACCGTAGCGCCGCTGTCCGGGCAAAATTGCTTATAGCATATTGCATGACGTATGCCCGTTTTCATTAGCCCAGTCAGAGCAGAACATTTTATTTGGTTAATCGCGGTGGCGAACAAATTGGTTATTAGTATTGAAAAGTTCATGAATAAATGTATACGTCAATGTTTGATGGGTCGTCCAAACCCAAATAATATGACACATGGTGGGGCTTATAAACATTAAGATGGGATTGTTTCCATGGACGACTTTGATGTAAAAGGACCCAGACACGTACTTTTAAATCTGATAAAACACAGATCCTATTCGTTCCGTTTTTTTATAGTTCAAAATTTCGTTTTACTTGTCTTCACAGCACTAGAATCTGGAAGAGTTGTTATATAACAGGCGTTCTGTCTGATGTGAGGAATTAGTCAATGAACCGGCCTGTTACGGTGACTTCTTGGCGCGCCGTGCATGGAACTGTTGTTAAACCACTAGAAACGTCAACGCTGGTTGATTAATCAATGCCTGACGTCATAGGGTGAAAAGACGCTCGTATGACTCCTGAAACGAACTCGCACTACAGTCAGATCTTCGTGTGGTAGAGGCCGTCAAAAGTACAAAAAACGAAACGAAATATAGATCTGTATTTTAATCGGATCGGGGTGAGATGTTTGTAATCTATAAACGTAATGTCTAACACATTCGAACCATGTATGTTTTTTGATTAAATATTGGACCGCTTTGAGAGGATCACGGTGGCTAAGTGGGTAAGGCGCTGGCTCGCTAGCCTGGAGGTCGGGTGTTCGATCACTGCATTGGCCGAGAAAGTTCATCCAGATTTTCCGGCGTGGTTCTCCCTTGTCAGTGATGCAGGACGGAGGGGCTGACAAGGACAGCTGTCTAGTCATTCGGATGGGACGGAAAACCGAGGTCCCGTGTACACATTGGCGTGCACGTAAAAGATCCCCTCATAGCACACTGTATGGCGTATGCCCGTCTTCATTAGCCCAGTTCGGAGCAAAACAGAAGGACGTTAAACCCCATTTCATTTCATTTCATTTTTGAACAGCTTTGAGATAGCAATAATGTAGAATAAATGTTCGCATTGTTTTAAAAACAGTACATTTGTTAAACTAAACATACATTATGACGTCACATTAATAATGATGTCATAGGCCTGAAATGTTATATATTATATATAAACTATTGAATAGACATTATTAACAAATCAAGAGCATAATCGACTCTCGATGGCATCGGATACTCGAGATTTTAACTTGATTAAAACGGTTCGCCATTTAACAATTTAATTTAAAAATGGGAAAGCGAGGCTAAGCCCCGATTATATCAGTGCCCTGGTTATCACTGTGCATACATCTTGTCAAAACCATAGGCGTATGGAGAAATTTTTGACTGGGGGGGGGGGGGCGGTGGTGGTTGGTGCCCCCAAAATGTAGTTAGGTTCTTAGTATGTTACATAATAATAATAATATCTCTTTTGCGATGAATAAGTTCTTAATTTCTAAATCATCAATAAAAGAGAACTAAATTTTATTAACTTGTAATATACACAACTAAAAACAGTTGTTTATGTAACTGTAACTCGTGGCTTACTGTACTCCAAACAATAGAGGGTATGAGTCTTCAGATTTCTATTTAATTGCCTAACTATAGACACTCTGAATTTAAATTCGATGTTAAATTGGACACATTCAAGAACACACTATTTTTTATACAACTTTTACAAAGTACAATTGTGTGCCCAAATTTTCCCAGCATTTGGTGCCCAAAATGGGGGGGGGGGGGCGCCCCCCCCCCCCCCAGGTCGTACGCCTATGGACAAACAATGATAATTTGGCTGAGAATGAAGTAAATCAAGGGGTTTCCACATTTTGCTCCATCTGTCTAAGATACGAGAATTAACATTGTCAATGGGGAAACTTTAGTGGTCTGTGACCAAATAAATAAAACTGTGCTAACAAAATGAAACTAGATTTGCCATGGCTAGATCTTATTCTTAAGGTCAACTCAATTCTCGTCGATGTCGCTGAGATGTAATAAGTAGAGCGTGTGATTGTTGGTTAGGGTTAGATTAAGTATTAGGGCTAGGTCCAGGGTAAGGGTAAGGGTTGAGATTAGCGTTAACCCTGTTTACATCTCGTGACCTTTGGCCAAACTTGAAGTTGTCCTTATTAATTAGATTTAACCCTTTGTGCCTATCTTCCTATAAATTTTACTCGAAACGAAATATAATTTTATATACTTAATGTTGCAGTGTTTTCGGCAATATGTCCTTCCGGCACATTTAACCAAATGTGAATATTTTTGGGCATGGTAGGCCAACATTAGATAACTACAATGACTTAATATTGAAAATAACTGAAAAATAGATAAATTTCGTTTCGTGTGAAATTCTGTGTTTCAAATTTGAATTTGCTAGAGTTCAAAAGGTCAATTTCTGTTTATCAGTTTGCAGTAGAGTTTTTGGAAATTTCGTTAATAAAAAATCAACAGTAAAAAAATATTTTGAGAAAAAAAAATAAATATGATAATGTAAGTTTAACGTGTTACTAGTGCAGGTAACTGAAAATTACGAATTTTGACGTCAGCTGAAAGAAGCAAAGCAGTTGTCAACATTTGGCTGCGTCGAGTTGTTTTGTTTAGATTTTGAGCGGATACTAAATCACCGGAATTCACTTTGCAAATATCAAAATTTGACCCCAAGGCCTACCTCTGTACATATATTTTGCATTAATATTAATAATAAATAACTTAAAAACACCGATGATCACCGGAATTTACTTTTAAAAACATATAAACACCGGAATTCACTTTCAAAATATCAGAATATACCCGCAATCCCTTCCCTGTTTACATATATTTTGCATAATTGATATTAATAATGAATTTCCTTAAATACACCAAAAATGACTACTACATACGCCTTTTAGATTTAATTTGGCTCTTTGTAAATTTCACATAATTGTTCATTTCGGGACTAACACTTGGTTCAATTATATTTCAATAATTCACATGCACGTATGGATTTTTTGGAGAGGGGGCAGAGGAATCGGCTTACACTACATGAAGATCTGACCAGTTGTACTGGGAGGTCATGTCAGGTGTCATACAAACGGCTTTTGACCCTATGAAAGACATTGATTAATCAATCAGCTTTAACCTTTCTAGGGGTTTACCCACAGTTCCGTGAAGATCACGCCAAGAACTCGCTGTAACAGACCGCTTCATTAGCTAATTTCTCACATCAACTAGAACGCCTGTTACATAACAACTCTTCCAGTGTAGTAAAGAAAAGAAAACAAAATTTTGTACTATACTATTCAAAAAAAGTAGGGGATATTTGATTTTTAAGTGTTATTAAAGTCACCTAATGAAACTGACGAAGAAACAAATGACAAAATGAAATGAAGTTCACATTCATCGATTTATTCCAAATGATCGTTAGACTAAGTAAGGCACAGACTGACCATTATAAGGGTAAAATGATACCCGGGGTCAAACAGCAAAGTTACCACAGCATCACAACCAAGTCAGTAACGGGTAAATCCTCCTCTGTTTGCCAAATAAGCATTGATCCGACGTGGCATACTCCTAATGAGACGTCTAAGGTCATTTTGGTCCAGATTGTCCCATTCCTGTTGCAACGCAGCAGCAAGTTCTTGGACATTGGCAGGACGTTGTTGACGTTGACGTAACCTCTGTCCAAGCATGTCCCAGAAATGCTCGATGGGGGAGAGGTCGGGACTCAGTGCTGGCCAAGGTAATGTGGTGATGTTCTGTTGTTGGAGGTAACCTGTAACGATCCTGGCCCTGTGACATCTTGCGTTGTCATCCTGGAAGATGAAACGGCGGCCATGACGTCGTGCGAACGGCACAACATGGACTGCCAAGATGTTGTCCCGGTAGTACTGGCCTGTAACACGCCCTGCAACAACATGTAAAGCCGTTCTTCCAGCAACAGTGATGCCTCCCCACACCATAACAGAACCACCCCCAAATCGATCATGTCTGATGACGTTAACGTCTTGGAAGCGCTCGTTTCGACGACGCCACACCCTCCTACGTCTGTCCAAAAAATCAACAGTGAACCTTGACTCATCTGAAAACATCACATTGCTCCAGCGTCGATTATCCCAGTGTTGACGATCCCTACACCAACGACGTCTTGCCTGAATGTGATGATCTCTTAAACAAGGGATCACGCGAGGACGTCGGGCGCGAAGGTGATTCTATGCAGTCGATTCCGAATCGTCTGGCCACTCACTCTCACACCAGTGTCTGTTTGAAGACGAGCGCTGATCTGATTTGCTGTGATGACACGATTTCTCAAGGCCAAGGTACGGATAAATCGATCCTGGGCTTGAGTTGTCGCCCTTGGTCGACCTGAGCGTGGTCTGTCCTGTACAGATTGTGTATCACGGTATCTGGACCATAGCCTGCTTATGACAGACTGAGAAACATTCATCGTCCGCGCCACAACCGCCTGTGTTGTGCCGATCTGTAGCATGCCAAGGGCACGTAACCTTTCATTTTGGGTAAGCCGACGCATATCAAAATTTGTTTTCTGGTCACTAAAACAATTAAACTGATGTTTCCACCCTGGAATTCAATGCCACAATGACTGTAACATTCAAAGTCAGAGTCGTGCAAATCTTGGGTTGGACCCCCATGATGATCCCAAGCATCACCTGCATTCCATGCGGTAGCTATTGGTGCGTTTGGGCGTCACATGTAACTGGAAATGTTTCTTCTGTTAGGTTCTATAGTGACTTTTTTCGTAGTCATTTGCATATTTTAGTATTATGCCCCCAAAATCAAATATCCCCTACTTTTTTTGAATAGTATATTAAAAAACATGAAACAAAATATGATTTATAAAGAGCCGTTAATACCTTCAATGTGCCTAAATATTTCATGTAGCATATAGTCGATCATGACTCGTACTGGCTTTATATAACTTTTGGGAAATATTCCCCCTTATTCTTAGTTTGTTTTTTAAACGCCTACATTGAAATGTGGTCATATATTCAATTGTGTCACCCCGTCCGTCCGCCCATTCGTCGGTCCGGCGTCCACAATTGCTTATGGACGCTCTAGAGGCCAAAGTAAATATCCGATTGACATTAAATTTATACACATTGTTTAAGGTCATGAGACAAAGAAGCCTATTGATTTTCAGCAATTTCTGATAATTATTGCCAGAGTTATGGCCCTTGATCACTTCAAAATATCTTGTAGATGCTCTAGAAGCTAAAGATGATATCGGATTGACTTCAAATTTACGCGCATTATTTGAGGTCATGAGACGAAGAATCCTATTGATTTTCAACATTTCTGATAATTACTGCCAAAGTTATGACCCTTGATCACTTTGAAAAATCTTGTGACTTTCTAGAGGCTAAAGTTATCATCGGATTGGCTTCAGTTTAAGGTCTTGAGATGAACAAGTATATTGATTTTCAATGAATTTTGATAACTTGAACAGCTAAATCCATGATATTAAATGTTTCGTATACTAAACGTTAGCATGGGGCAGAACTTCATTCAAACCAAACAAATTTTAATGATTTTCTAATAATTAATTGATGAGTTGTTACTCTTAATCGGATATTAGTGTATTATAATTGTTTCATTACTAAAAAAAGTAAAAATATGTGACTGCCCGGATGATTTAGCTGCTGTGGGCGTATCTTTCGTTGCCTGGTAACCTATCTTTTTCATTTTGAGTAAATCTGTTGTCTGCATCACTACAGTCCAGGGACTGTACAGGGGAGCTGGATGGCCGAACAGTTAACGTGTGCGTGTTGTATCATAAGGTCTGTCATTGAGTCAACTGGCGTGGTTTCGAGTCCCCAGTTGTACGTGACAAGGAGTAGGGTTATAAACCATAAAACTACACTGTTTTTTAATTTTAAATGTAAATATGTTTAGATGATTTATATAGAGGGGGTGGGTGGAGCTGCAATTTTAAGGCCCTTCTGACTTGGGGAAAGCCCCACATTAATGGTTAGATTTTCGAAAAATACATTTTCCATGCATGGAACAATATTTCTGGTAAGTTGCAGTCCCCAGTTATACGTGACAAGGAGTAGGGTCGCTCGCCAACCTCGTGGGTTTTCTCCGGGTCCTCAGATTTCCTCCCACTACTAAAGACCCCTATGCGCAAGCGAATTATTGACATAAAATTAAACCATATATGTTTGTCCCGAAATTACCTAGTTTGTGTCGAGTGGATGTTAAACCTCATTTCTCTCTCTCTCTGTCTCTCTCTCATTTATATTATGAGATAAAAAAGTTCATTGTTGGTGGCACAGAGATAAACTGTTCTAATGATTACCATGGGAACTGCCAGATCCAAGTTATAAACCATAAAACTACACTGTTTTTTAATTTTAAATGTAAATATGTTTAGATGATTTATATAGAGGGGGTGGGTGGAGCTGCAATTTTAAGGCCCTTCTGACTTGGGGAAAGCCCCACATTAATGGTTAGATTTTCGAAAAATACATTTTCCATGCATGGAACAATATTTCTGGTAAGTTGCAGCCATTTAACTGATGACCATATAAAAAGTCCCATTTTTAGGGCGTGGCCAGGTGGGCTTTAGGACCATCTGACTTGAGGAAAGCCCCAACATTTTTGGTTAGATTTTTGAAAAATATGTTTTCCAAGTATGGATCTTTGTTTCCAGTAAGTTTCAGCCATGTAACTTGTGACCTTTTAAAAAGCCCCATTTTTAGGGTGTGGTCGGACATACTTTAGAGCGATCTGTCTTGGGGAAAGCCCCCAAATTTTTGGTTAGATTTTTGAAAATTGTATTTACCAAGTGTGGATCTTTGTTTCTGGTAAGTTTCAGCCATGTAACTGATGACCATATTATTAGCCCCACGAGGCGATATTGGGTGTGGTCTGACTTGGGGAAAGCCCCGGAAATTTTGGTTAGATTTGTGAAATATTTACTCCGACTATGGATACCATTGTCTCTACAAAGTTTCAGCCATGTAACTTATGACTTAATTTTAGGCCTACTTTAAGGTGCTGCTGCGGCTATACGCCCCACCAGTGCCCGATCTGACCAACTGATTTTTACTCGTACGGACACCTGCTACGAATTTGGGTGTTCAAACCTTTTGTAACTGATGACCATATTATTTTGTCATTAGCTCCTGGACTATAAGGCACCTGTCACTGACAATATCAGGCACCGATTCAGGCTTGTCAGTTTGACTCCAAATCAGAGTAGGCCGCTGTCCGGACATAATTTCCTGCATAGCACACCGTATGACATATGCCCATTTTAATTAGCCCAGTCGGAACAGAACAGTAGGACATTAATCTTGATTTTGTTTCAAACATTTAGAAATATTTTTTCTCTATTTCAGATAAAACAAATTGAACAAGTTTGATCAGGAAAAACAATGAAATGAAATGGGGTTTAACGTGCTACTGTTTTGCTCCTTAACTGAGCTAATGAAGACGGGCATACGTCATACAGTGTGCTATGAGGGAAATTGTGCCCAGACAGCGGCGCTACAGCCTACTCTTATATCGAATTCCAACTGCCAGGGGATCTTTTACGTGCACGCCAATTTGTACACGGCACCTCGGTTTTTCGTCCCATCCGAACGACTAGACAGCTGTCCTCGTCAGCACTCCCCCCCCCCCATCCTGCGCCACTGACAAGGGGAAACCACGCCGGAAAATCTGGATGAACGTTCTCGGCCAATGCAGGGGTGGTAAAGTTCAAGGTAGACAAGTGAAATGATATGAAATAAGGTTTAACGTCCTACTGTTCTGCACCGACTGGGCTAATGAAGATGGGGATATACGACAAACAGTGTGTTATAAGTGAAATTTTGCACGTACAGCGGAGTTGACACTTATTTCGAATTCCAATTATCAAGGTTTCTTTAAGGTCCCCGCCAATGTGTACACGGGTCCTCGGATAGTCGTCCAATCAGAACGACTATACGTTGCCACTTGTCTGTACCACTGACAAGGAGGAAATACGTCGGAAAAAACCGATGAACTTTCTCGGTCAACGATAATGAGACATCCAGGTGAGCGAGCCGACGTCCTACCAACTGAACAACCGTGGTGTCCTTTTGAAACTTGACAAAGTGAAATGAAATGAAATTTAACGTCTTACTTATCACCACCGACTTTTATTTCGAATTCCAGTTGTCATGGATTCTTTTACGTGCCCGACAACGTGAAGACTGTACAATTGCCCTCATAGTACACTGTATGGCGCATGTCCGTCTTCATCAGCCCAGTCGGAGCAGAAAAGTAGGACGTTAAACCCCATTTCATTTCATTTCTTTTCTAAATATTGAGCTGGAGATTTTGATAGCGACTTTTTTGGAGTTTTTCCACCGTTAATTCGAGACTATACTATACCCTCAGTCAACCAGTCCCCTCTTACTTTATGACTCATTGGAAAATAAAACGAAACGCGACATTTTGTGTAGGTTTATGAGCCGGATGAGTGGGAGGGGCAGAAATGATGAGCCCGAAGAAAAAAATCCTTTGGTTTTGCAACCGAAATCCCATGCTATGTCCACCCGAATTCCAATCAACCAATCAATCAGACTTTGGCATTGACCTGACACCAGAAATTTCACATCCCGGGAAACAAAGCTCATGCCCAATAAAATGTGGCGCATAAAGCAGAGTGACAAGTCTACAATGGCTTTAAACACTGTGTATTTTACTGATTTAAGATTTGTACCCATAGATCAATTGTAAATAATTTGGATTCCCGAAAACTTGATAATAAACAAAATGGTGGATATCTGAAAAGTATCACACACAATCCAATTAAAAGACAGATCCTATTTCGTTTCGTTTTTTATAGTTCAAAATTTCGTTTTACTTGTCTTTACTACACTAGGATCTGGAAGAGTTGTAAAAGACAGATCCTATTTCGTTTCGTTTTTTATAGTTCAAAATTTCGTTTTACTTGTCTTTATTACACTAGGATCTGGAAGAGTTGTTATATTTTTTTATGTTAAATGTTAAGTGTGGTACTTGAGCTTTATCTCCGAAAGGAATGTTTCTTAAGAGCTGAAAATGCCATATAAATTAAATTGTGGTAAATCTCGACATTGCATCAACACATCCTGTACAGGAGCATGGGAATATACACAATGTACACTCCCTCTCTCTCTCTCCCTCTCTCTCCCTCTCTCACCCTCTCTCTCTCTCTCTCTCTCTCTCTCTCTTATATTCATTCATCATATAACAAACAGACAGTGCTAGATTCACATGTGGGCTTGGCAGGCTGAAACCTAGGAGGGTCTCAAGATATGAGGGTCATCGGGCCAAGATATGGGTGAGTGGAGGGTGGGGAGGCTCATCGGGCCATGATAGGGGTGGGGGGGTCATCCGGCCAAGACGGGGGGTGGGGGGTCATCGGACCATGGTGTATAATATTTTGACTGTAGTCTTAAACATTCGTCACTATCCTCGACAGTGTTTAACGGACATTTTGATCTTCCTGTTGTCGTGAGGGTGGGGTGGGGAGGGGCTTCATCTAAATCCAGCAATGCCAACAGAAAGACAGACAGAGCTAACATGCAATGTGTCTGATTTAATTTAAAAATTAGTTGCCAGTTTGTTTTGGATTTTTTTTTTTGGGGGGGGAACTAGAAACAGAAGATTCGTATGAAAACCGGGGAGCCACAGTGGCTAAGTGAGAAAGACGCTGGCTCGCATGGATGTAGCGGGTTTGATCCCGGTGTTGTCCAATGTTCCGTGAACACATTGGCATGCACGTAAAAGACCCTTGGCAGTTGGAATTCGATCGATACCAAATGGCGTATGCCCGTCGTCATTAGTCCAGTTGTAGCAGAACAGTAGGACGCGTCCGGATAAGCGGTTTTGACGTTCACGTCCAAACGACTAAATATCGCGAGACACGGTACATACATTGCATACAAACACGGACTTTTATTTCGGAGACTTTGTTAAAATCGGGATGGTCTCTTTAAACCCGATTTCATTTCCGGATGAAACCCAACAGATTGAACAGGTAACCTTATTAAACCTTTGTCAGGTACAAATGTGATATCGAACCCTGTATCGGTGGTAAAGTTATGATATAGTATGTTTACTTTCCTTCAAATTCAAAAATTAAATAGAACAGTTAGCTCCCTTCTTTTCGGCAGTAATCGATTTAATGGCGACGGGCATAAGCCATGATTGAATTTTTGCACGGACTCTTCATCAAGTCCAAATTTCAAGAATTTGCGAACGACTGGACGTTTTTACGAGAACTTGGACCAGTAACTGGGGTGGCGCTCTTCGAAGAACCCTAAGGCCCAGTTTTATACTACTGGGGGATACTTGGCACCCATCCATTCTAGTCACGGCTAGCTGCATATTGGGATCCCGGATATAAAGTTGAATAACGAATAACGAGGTAGCTTCATGGATATGGTGATTCAGTTCCTTGTCCATAGGAAGCTTATTTTTTTTATCAGACTCTCGGTAAACACGAGGCTTTCCATTGATAAATATTAGATAGAGCTCTTAACAAATCACGGACATCAACGTATAGTCGTTCGGATGGGACGAAAAAAACGAGTCCCATGTACAAATTGGCATGCTCTTTAAAGATCCCTTGGCAGTTGGAATTCGATATTAGAATAGGCAGTAGCGCTGCTGTCCAGGTTACATTTCCCTCATAGCACTCTGCTTGGCGTATGTCCGTTTTTATTTGCTCAGTCGTAAGATACGTTCCTACCACAGCTAAAGACCCCTTTATGGAAATTATGGAAATAAAATTGAACCATATGTTAGTCCCGAAATGACCAAGTTTGTTTCGAGTGGACGTTAAATCCCATTTCACTCTCTCTCTCTCTCTCTCTCTCTCTCACTTTGATAACTATTCAATGATTTTTGAAGACCTCTTCCGAAGAACTTTTAATTAAATGTTATATTGTTAAATATTATATAACAAGGTCAAAAGCTTCAAACATCCGTATTTGATTTCTTTAAGGTTGAAAAATTTATTGTTGAGAATGCTCGAATATTCCAGAACATCCCTAAATATTCCTTCTAACACCTTCTCCGAAGAGCTTCAAAATGAAATGAAATGAAAAGAAATGGTCCTACTGTTCTGCTCCGAACTCGACTAATGAAGACGGGCATGCGCCATACAGTGTGATATGAGGAAAATATTGCCCAGACAGCGGCACTACGGTCTTTTTTCATATAGAATTCCAACTGTCAAGGGATCTTTTACATGCACGCCAATGACTAGACAGCTGTGCTTGTCAGGCCCTCTGTCCTGCATCACTCTCAAGGGAGAACCACGCCGGACAATCTGGATGAACTTTCTCTACCAATGCAGGGATCGAAAACCGACCTCCAGACTAGCGAGCTAGAGACTTACCCACCTAGCCACCGTGATCCCCTTCGAAGAGCTTCGAAGTCATTCATCTATTTCAATCAAATATAGAACAAATCTACTTTGTTTAAGAAATAACTTTAGATTTGAAATAAGCCTAAAAGATAATTGTCATACTTAGAAATCACAGTAAACAAACTCAATCCTAAATATAACATCTAAAGTTACTAAATTAGATACCCTTAATGATGATATAATTGACAACTTAAATCGTTTATGAAAATATCTCTCTAGAATAGCAGACGAATTGCCGTCTGCCAGCATTCGACCCATCTTTTAACCCCCAACATAAACACCAGTGATACAAGTCCCTATTATCCAGCTCTATCTAAACTATACAAATCATTTTAGTCTTGCTCATCAAGTCATCTCAAAAAATTAACAATGATATTGGCTATTGTAAACCTTTTCACAAGATATTCTCAGCCAACTCTGAATTATAACCAATTTTCTTGCTTACATTATCTTTATTTGCTATTGAAGTCACCAAATATAGTAACTTTTGAAACATTAATAGCCATATTTTAAAATTTGAAGCATATTTTCAGATAGACACTATGTACTCAACAGCCAAAAACCTCTACACTCCAAAATCCCACTGCCAACCTGTTTATTAGAAAATATCTTCAAATTATTTATTTAATGCAATTCATTTTCTCTTAGACGTAAAGTCATCAAATATTGCAATAATTGAAACATGGAAATTTATAATTAGTATTTAAAACCAGGTTTTCTCATTGACACTAAATGTACTTAAAATCTGTATGCTCTATTGTATTATAGGTGTGCAAGATACAGGCAATGATTTTATTTATATATATCATATTTTACTTTTTACTCTTTTATACATACTCAACTCTTACACTATACACATTATAAATAATTTTACTGTTCACTCTTTTATATCTACTCAACTATTAGACTATACATATTATAAATAATCAAAAATATTTGTTTTAATTATTGTATATTATTGTATTTTACTTTGCCTGTGTGTCATATATACATGTAGTAACAGGGAATACTTTGCCTGTGTGTGTCTTATATAGTAACAGCGAATACTTTGCCTGTGTGTGTCTTATATAGTAACAGGGAATAAGTAAAAAAATAAATTAAAGGTGTGGAAATTATAAAATACTGTAAATATTATAATGTATAATTATATTCTGTGAATAAATATATTACAAGCTAAAATAAATATCATTAGTATATCATGTATTATATAGCTGACTGATATAATTACAATATCATTAGTATATCATGTATTATATACCTGAATGATATCATTACAATATTATTAGACCTCTACTATTGATCAATCAATTATATGTTATGATACTTCGTTTATTCATAAAATACTTATTACTCGTCTAATGATAGCAGTTGTTTTAATGTTGATTCATTTCACTTGAATAGATGTTCGTTATACCCATTATAAATAATTACATCACTTGTACAATATAGCTTAGGTTAACCTTTGTTACAATTCTGATTCATTCCACATGGGAGCCACGGTGGCTCAGTGAGTAAGACGTTAACTCGCTAACCTGTCAGTGATGTAGGACAACGTATAGTCCTTTGGATGGGATGAAACACCAAGGTGAGGTCCATTGTACATATTGGCATGCACATAAAAGAACCCTTGAGAGTTGGAATTTGAAATAAGAGTAGGCCGTAGAGCCTCTGTCCAAACAAAATTTATCTCATTGCACACTGCATTAGCCCAGTTGGAGCTGAACAGTAGGACGTTAAAATCCATTTCATTTCATTTCACTTGAAATATACTGATTATAGACATTAATAATTCCCATCATATCTTGTAATACAGTAAACTTTGATGTTAATTATTCTCCACTATAAACCAATGATATGCTGGGTTTAGTATTAATTGGCCATCTATTATAGTTCATATAATATTAATAGTACATCATACTATGATATGCTGTGTTTAGTATTAATTGGCCATCTATTATAGTTCATATAATATTAATAGTACATCATACTATGATATGCTTGGTTTAGTAGTAATTGGCCATCTATAATAGTTCATATAATATAAATAATATAGGATGTAGGTAATAGTTAACATGTATAGAAATTATTGACCTTAATAAGAGAGAGAGAGAGAGAGAGAGAGTTTTGTTTTTAACATATGTTTCAATTTTATGTAAATGATTCGCTTATGCGTATGGGTCTTTAGAAGTGGGAGCAAAATTAAGAGGATGGGCCCTACTTCTTGTCCCGTACAAGCGGGGAATCGAAACCACACCACTTGACTCATTGCAGACCTTATGATCCAACGCGCATGCGTTAACCTTTCGGTCACGCAACCTCCCGCAATATTTGGAAGATTAATCTCTCAACTAAACATCCCCTTCAACCACAAGGATATTAAAGATACATTGTCACAAATATATTTATCAGGTGGTTATTTCCAGTAAAAGTATGACATGATATATATGTATTTATCAGGTGGTTATTTCCAGTAAAAGTATGACATGATATATATGTATTTATCAGGTGGTTATTCCCAGTAAAAGTATGACATGATATATATGAAAAGTTTAGACGCCCAATCTTACTAGAAAAATACTGGATTACGCGAAAAACAGGAACTGAGCAAAAATGTCAGGGTATCACTAACTGCCAACCCGACGGCTCATTGTATGCTAGTTTAACTGAGGGAGCCAACACGACGGCTTATTGTATGCTAGTTTAACTGAGGGAGAGGTTGTTATTTCTTGATCGAACGGTTTGTATACGGTGAAGTATCTTTAAAATATTCTGGCTTATCTTGATATAACTGACGTTTTAGTCATATAACCACAAAATAAAATAGGAATGTAATTTAACATTTCGTTAACACAACACAATACTACCGGCTTTTTATTCTGTTATTAAGGGATGTTATGCTAATGAGAAGAATTTTGCCCTGACAGCGGCGTTTCATCGAATGTATTTTACGTGCACGCCAATGTATACACGTAGGAACCATCCGAAGGACTAGTCAGCCCAATAGACGTTATACCCCTGACAGGTGAAACTCAGGCTTGACAAACCTCAAGGTTCTTCTCGAGAATCGAACTTAATTCCCTGACATCAATATGTTATTATCAGAATACTTAGACATTGATTTATTGTCTATATACGGTATCAACTCAATGGAAGCGGACGTAAATTAACCTTGGTATTATGTCAAGTATTATATTATCAAGGGAGTCGCGATGGCTCAGTGAGTAACGTCTATCATAGAGTCAATTGGCGTGGACTCGGTTCCCCGCATGTACGTGACACAGAATAGGGTAGCCTGTCCACCCTCGTGGGTTTTTTCCTGGTCTATCATATACATAGAGTCAATCTGCATGGAGTAGGTTCCCCGCATATACGTGTCAACGAATCTCGTGGGTTTTTCCGGGTCCTGAACTGCGGTTTCCCTCCACTTAACCCCATATCTATCTATCTTTCTCTCTAAATATAATCTAAACGTGACATGTTAATACTATTATAAAGATAGATCTAGGAGTAGCCCGTGTCACCAACACTAACAATATCCGTCCTCCTTTAATATAACATACATTCATAATACACCGCTAGATATGCATAGTGCTAGATATGCATTCATATATATAACATAAATATAGTCTCAATATATATCACACTATAAGTTGATCTACTTCCATACTACCTATGAATACTAACTCAATGCATGAAATTCAAACAAAAATCGAAATAATAGAACAAAATACAATACAATATATAAATATATAAATTAGCTGAGGTCAAAAACAGTGCTAAAAAGCAAATTAAACAATTAATCAATCAAAATAATACAGTATTTGATAATGAACAAGATATTCTAGACACAATTCACCAATATTACCAACAACTATATACTACCCAAAACATTGTCGAAAACCTAATAAACTCCTATATTGAAAACAGTAACATAAATACCCTAACTAACACGGAAAGAGATTCCCTGTCTCATTTCATATCTAAAGATGAAGATCTGAAGGCGTTACAAAGTTTCAGATCAAACCGTAGCCCAGGCATCGACGGTATTCCAGGAGATTTCTATATCAAATTCTTTGACACAATAGGAACCGACCTGACAGAAGTAATAAACAACATCTATCTACAGGGTGAATTATCTAACCCAATGAGAACCGGTATAATAATAATCTTTCAGATAATACCAATTCCAACATATTTGAAATAGTGCAAAAATACATAAAAGACAGCAAGAGATTTTAAAACTTTAACATTTAAAACTTAAAATTACACTTCAAAATGTATATATGTTTGTTACTCACTGTCTGTACATATGTCACCACTGTATTGTAAACATAAGAGTTAACTATTTTATATGTTTGGAGAGAACTTATATAGGCCTTGCCTGTTGTTCAATCCAATTCAGTTTATTGAATAAAATATTGTTTAAACTAATAATAATTAATTATAAGAATAAATTGTTTGTCTATAAGAATAGAGGCGACCACCGATTATTTAAGAACTATAGACCAATAAGCCTGTTATGTGTCGACTATAAAATCATCACAAAAATATTAAGTATATGAATGAACACAGTTATTAACAAATTGATCTCTAAAACACAAACGGGAGCCGGACCAAATAAAAGCACCTTCGATAACCTGTATTTAATTGATTCAATCCTAAATTATTTAGACACACATGAAACTAATGCCTATATCTTATCGTTTGATTAGGAAAAAAGCCTTTGACCGTATTGAACACAATTATATAAAAACCCTACTAAAACATATGAATTTTCCAAATGACATTGTAAATTGGGTTACAATACTGTTTAAAAATTTGAAAAGTAAAGTTCAAGTAAATGGATCCTTCTCTCAAAATATCAAAAATAATCGTTCGATCCGTCAAGGTTGTCCACGATTCTTTATTCCTTACGTATAAATGTTGGCTCCGTATATAGCTCTCAACTAAATTAAGATAAAACCGAAATCCACCATGTTGGTGTTCGTAAACCATCCCATGACTCATTTCCTGAAAATATAAACATAAACATTAAAACAGACACAATTAAATTACTGGGCTTTTGTTTTGAGATCAATAAAATGGAAAAAAATCTGGTTACCCCTCATCATGACGATTAAATCAACTATTAGTCACTGGTCTACTTACAACCTATCGATTAAAGAAAAAGTCTGTACTTGTACTGGTCACTCATTGATAGTAAGAACGTACAACCAAAAATAAACAAACACCTACCTCATATAAATTTTGAAAAAGTTTGGCATAATTTATATAAATGTCCAACACTATCTGAAATAGAAAAAGAATTTATGCACAAAATAATACACAATGCATTTCCCACAAAAGATATTCTCCACACTCGAAATATTTACGTAGATGACTATATATGTCAATACTGCAAGAAAAATAATGAAACCTACAGTCACTTATTTCTACACTGCCCTAAATTACAGCACTTTAAATCCTTTGCTGCTACACATATAAACAATATACATTCCACAAAATCCTTCCATATCATGTATCTCTACCTCTGGATCATATGGTCCAACAGAATGCATCCCTATATCAACAACATCTCCAACCATCTGATATACCAATTCTATACAAAAAGAAAAGAAAAGAAAATATAAATAAAATCACCAAGCTTCACCCTACTCTGCCTTACTAAATTCTCTGGTGTAAGGCAAATTATCGTTCTGTGTGAAGCTTCTAAATTAATTACTCTATTATGTGACTAAGCAGATCGTGCTATTTACTTTTAAGTTGCCATAACTTGGCATCTTAATCATCTTTCGTTTTCGTTAAATGGCACTTTCATACTGTGTCGTATAAACAAAATACCCATGCACCCACCGAAATAATTGTATGTTCAAAAGAAAAAAAAGAAGCAGGTGCAGGTTCGAAGGCATGGCAAGAGGAATATCAGTTAAGTCGTCCACGAGCAAAGTCGTCCACACGAAAAATCTGGTGAAGTCGTCCACACTCGTTGGTGCAGTCGTCCACATAGGCGTACGGGGAAATTTTTGACTGGGGGGGGGGGGGGGGCGGTGGTGGTTGGTGCCCAAAAAATGTAGTTAGGTTCTTAGTATGTTACATAATAATAATAAATTCGCTGTTAAATTGGACACATTCAAGAACACAATATTTTTTTTATACAATTTTTACAAAGTACAATTGTGTGCCCAAATACGTTGGTTAAGTCGTCCACACGACATAGTTTACTTTCGGGACACATTCGCTTTATCATTTCGGAACATCTCCACGCTAGAGTGGGCCCGTTTATTAATAAACAACAAAGTAAATTGTACACTAAAATATATTAACAATCAAATATTTATTTTTTCAGTTACAACAAAAAAGCATTAACGAAGGATTTTTCAGGCGGGATATCCGTGTGGGGAAGAATCGCCATGGAATTGTTGCCACAGAGAATCATTGAATTTGTTATATTTATGAAATTGTTATGTATTGAAATTTTATTGTACACTTTATATTGAATTTTATTGTAAATTTTGTTGTACACGTATCATCTGCGGGCACTGGATCATCTATTAACCTAAAAAATCAAATAATACAAAATACTAATTAACCAGGGACGAAATGGCTCGGATGGGACAAAAAACCGAAGTCTCGTGTATGTGGCGTGCACGTTGAAGATTCCTTGAGAGTAGGCCGCAGCGCCGCTGTCCGCTCTAAGTGTCCCTCATAGCACACTGTATGGCGTATGCCCGTTTTCGTTAGCACAGTGGGAGCAGAACAGTAGTTTGCTGTAGTTTACAAGTGATTCCAATCGCTTAAAGTGGCAGATCGAGACATTAACCTAATTCCGTTCTAAACAGGGAGCCAAAGGGTGCTAGCTTACTAAGTGAGTAAGACGTTGGCTTGTAAGCATGGAGGTCGCGGTTCATCTGGATTTTCCGATGTGGTTTACCTTTGTCAGTGGTGCAGGACGGAGGGCCTGCCAAGGACAGCTATCTAGTCGTTCGGATGGGACGAAAAACCGAGGTCTCGTGTATACATTGGCATGCACGTATGCCTTGGCAGTTGGAATTATTGGGTATTATTAATTGGGTGTTATTGGGTAATTCAATACGCCCGGTCGGGGCATATTAGAAAAAATGTTATAGGCCAAGGCATGTCATAGATTTAACATTAAAATCACCTGGGGAAAGAATTACTAATTACTAATTACTGACATCATAATTATGAACATGCTTAGAGTTATAGCCCTTGATTTCACATAAAACGTATCAAAGCTATATACAGGGCTGAGTTATTGCCCGAATTTCATGAAATTTGCTAAAATCCATATCAGCGTGAATTTGACCATCTTTCTTTTATTTAAATTTGGTTTTGGTGTTCAATAGGAGAATGTCTCAGTCACGAATACGGAAGGACTCCTCACTTTTTTTTCTATTTGCAATTTTTCTATATACACCCACGCGTAATATAGGCGTATAGAGTTGTCGGCTGTCGGTCAGCTGTTTCGTTACACAAATTTACAAACCTTGACAAGATGATCCATATCCATTTATCCTGCATTGTTGCAGTTTTATAGTAAAATAGATAGGGTGACTAATGTCGTCCAAGTTTATAAAACAATCAATTATTGTACCAGGTGAGAATATATAATAAAAATACATCACCTATTGATATATAATTATATATAAATAATCTTGTCTTGGAGAGCGGCGCGACAGCTTACTCTTACACGGAATTCCAATACCTGCACGCCTGAGTAGACAAGAACTGTCGGAACAACTAGGTGTTATCTATTGCCAGGCCCAAAGTCCTGCACAATGGAAAACGGGGGAACCACGCCAGTTCATGACAGTACATTTAACCCCGTATTTATCACAGTCACACCCAATATATATAATACTAGAATGGGGTTTAACGTCTCCTCAATTTAAGACTAATTAATGTATTTTTCTTTTCAATCGCCAGGCGTGCAATACGATGGTGAACTTTGCCTGGAATGCCGCTTTTTACCCTATCCGATGGATTAGGCACATTTCCTTTGTCAATTCCGCCGGGGCCACCCTGAAAAGCGAGAACGAGTTCTTCTCGGGCCCATGGCGTGATTCGAACTCTAAAACGCAATTTAAAGTAATATTTAACTGTAAATGATGTTACATCAAAACCTTCTTTTAATTTTCTCTACCTTAATTATGGGGGGTTGGGTGGCGGAATGGTTAGCACGCGCGCTGTACCATACGGCCTGTCATTGAGTGAACTGGCGGGGTTTCGATTCCCCGGTTGTACGTGACAAGGAGTAGGGTCGCCTGTCCAACCTCGTGGCTTTACTCCGGGTCCCCCGGTTTTCTCCCACTGCTAAAGACCCCTACGCACAAGCGAATGATTAAAATAAAATTGAACCATGTGTTAGTCACGAAATGACCTACTTTGTGTCGAGTGGACGTTAAACCCCATTTCTCTCTTTCACCTTAATTATGTTTTATTAGTCGCTACCCACTGTAAAATAGGGTGTTGGATGGCCGAATGGTTAGCGCGTGCGTGTTGTATCCAGGGGCGGATTGGGGCCGGGAAACGGCCCGAGGTCCCGTGTCGGAGCGGCCCCTTTTACTGATCGCGGAGCCCGGATGGGGGAGTCCGGGTGCTCTCCCCCGGGAAAATTTTGAAAAATGGGAGGCCATTTCCCGCAATTTGAGACCAATCCCGACATCCCAATTCTGTAATTTCATCTCTGTAAATAACGATTTAATAAAAATGTTAAGGAATGTTTAACACCAGTCTCAGGAAATCGTCTCGCACTCATATTCAGCAAGCAGACTAGCTATCATCAAATTTTGCTGAGGCCTTAAAATTGAATTTTTTTTTTGAGTTACAAACGATCGGCAGACGTTTCCGACGTATCCCCAGAAACAGGGTACAGGGGACTTAATAATTAGTAAATTTGCCGGTGAAAGTGTCTGGTGAATCCGGTGAAATTTTCGGATTCCGAATTCCGGCCCACACCCAGCACACCCGGCCCAGAAAGTCTATTATACCAGCCCATTCCAAACTCCAGTGATGTCGTGGCGGCCCGTTAAAGCTACCGGCCACATACAACATGATCATCATCGCTGCATGACCGGTTCAATACACCCCCCCCCCCATATAATGTTCAGAAGAAAAAGATTTTATTAGACGAATTGCACAAAATTATTTTTTTCATTTTTTGTCTGACCGGCCGATGGCCCAATCCAGCCCTGGGTGTTTCATAAGGTCTGTCATTGAGTCAACTGGCGTGGTTTCGATTCCCCGGTTGGATGTGACAAGGAGTAGGGTCTTTCTCCTTGTCCCCCGGTCCCAGCCCTACGTGCAAGCGTATTATTGAAAAAAATTGAAATACACTGTATATGTTAGTCCCGAAATTACCTAGTTTGTTTCGAGTGAACGTTTAACCCTATCTTCTCCCTCTCCATTGTAAAATACTGATTATTTGTTTGTTCTCAAATACCCCCCCCCCCCCCGCATCAACAATTGTAATAAAATAAGTTTATTTTAAACAATAAACCACAGCACATAATTATGGAAATAATAATTTATTTTGACATTAGGAAGTAATCGCTCTACTAAACGTCCGTTTCCACCGTAAGAATATAAAAAAAATGTCCGCCTAGTATCCGGTATCAATTTTGGCCTATCTTGATATTACTGATAATCACAAAAAACAGATGGGAATGTAATTTAAAGCTTCAACACCACACACTACTCCCGCTTTTTTCTGTTGTCAAGGGTGTGATACTAAAGAGAAGAATCTTGTCGGGTCATGGGCATTTCATCGAATTTCTTTTAAGAGCACGCCAATGTATAGACGGGTGTACCTCTGTTTATCGTCACATCCGAAGGACTAGTCAGCTTAACGGACAAATCTCAAGGTCCTTCTCAAGATTCGAAATGAAATAAAAATGAAATGAAGTTTAACGTCCTACTGTTCTGCCCCGAAATGGGCTAATGAAGACGGATATCCATACAGTGTACTTTGAGGGAAATTGTGTCCGGGCAGCGACACTACGGCCTACTCTTATATCGAATTCCAACTGTCAAGGGATCTTTTACGTACACGCCAATGTGTACACGGAACCTCGGATTTTCGGACCCTCCGAACGAATAGACAGCGGTCCTTGTCAGGCCCTCCGTCCTCAATCACTGACAAGGGGGAATCACGACGGAAAATCTGGATGAATTTAACTTTCTCGACCATTACAGAGATCGAACAACCAACCTCCAGGGTAGCGAACCAGCCTCGAGATTCGAACTCAATCCCCTGACTCGTTGACTACCACGACCATCAATATGTTAATATCAGAATACTTAGACATTGATTTATTGTCTACGGTATCATCTCAATGGAAGCGGACGTAAATTAACCTAGATATTATGTCAAGTATTATATTATCAGACGAGTCGCGGTGGCTCAGTGAGTAAGACACTCGTTCGTTAACCAGAGGGTTATGGGTTTGATCCCAGTGTTGGTTGAGAAAGCTATTCGGGATTTTCCGGCTTGGTGTCCCTCTGTCAGTCCTGCAGGAACACCGTCTAGTCGTTCGGATGGAGCATGATACTAAAATCGGAGAGTCCCGATGAACTTTCTAAGTAAGGATATAGCGCCATGTGGACCCAGCCGTGTATATTATATCTAGAGGTTTATTAACTAGTTGATATATTACTACATTGTTGAAGATACCAAGTTGGAGACATACCTGTGTATAAAATTAAACGTATAAGCATTATAGTATATCTCCCTATAAGGTGACCTATTTTCATACTACATATAGTCATAATATTATAATTATAGACGTACACCGACAGATATAGTGTCAATATGATGTAGCGCGATAGTGGTAGCCTCTGTTACCCACTTAAACAATATCAGTTGTAGTTGATATACACAGTTATAGTCTGGGTGACAAAGGCTAATGTCGAAGTTCATTATATTAAAACGAAAATAGAATTTCAGAGAAACCCGAGCAAACTTACGCATGCTCAGTCTACAGCATATAGCGTGATATTTTTAGCCTCTGTTACCCACACGCTAACAATATCAATGGTAGTTTACGTACACGGTTATAGTCTGGGTGACAAAGCCTAATGTCGAAGATCGTTATATCAAAACGAAAATAAAAATAGAATTTCCAAGAAACTGTAGCAAGTTTACGTATGTTCAGTCTACAGCATAAGAAGAACAAACTGCGAAAGACGAAGAAAGACGTGAATTTCTATGTGATTTACATGTTTTGTTTGAATTTAATACTTTTGATTTTTAGTTCATCTATCTCGATATCAAGTATTATATTGTTTGATTTTGTATTTTCATCCAGTTTGAACTCGTATTGTCTACAATTATGTGACTTAGACGTTTCTAAGAAACTATATCAAGTTTATGCATGTTCAGTGTACAGTCCAAGGAAGATAAACTGCTCGAGAAGATGTCAGGCGAGGTTAGACGATTTGGCTAAATTTAGCAGTTTTGATTTCTAGGATATCGTTTATATTATATTTAGCCTAATTGTTTGTTGTTGTTTTGTCCAGTTTATACAACCAGTGCAACAAACAGTTATTTAAAATGGCAGAGAAGGAAGTGTGTAGTATTTGTTTGAACGAATTTCAACAACGCGTGGTACTCGATTGTGCACACCCCTTTTGTTTTATCTGTTTAGAAGATTATGTGAACAAAACCTCCACTAAAGATCAGTTCCAATGCCCATTATGCCGTATTTTTATAAATCTCAGTGACGGAGGTCTGGATCGATTTAAACCTAAACCAATTAATATTCCTCAATGTGATGTATGTACGGAAGATACATGTCAATATTTCTGTCGAGAGTGTGATCAATATTTATGTAAATCATGTAAAACCACGCATGATAAGTTAAAATCTTGTAAAGACCACGTTGTGGCTCCATATGATGAAATACAGATCCATCAAGCGTCTACTTCACACGAACCAATAAAGGAAAAAACTTCATCTTCATCTATCACAAATCCTAAAGATTTCTGTCTGCGCCATGAAGAAGAGACTGTAAAATTCTACTGTAAAGATTGTACCTTAGCCGTTTGTTGGAGATGTTTCGTGGCTGATCATAATGGACACAATTATTTAGATTTACAGGAGGATGAAGTCAGACAAAGTATCAGACACGATTTAAAATCAATGAATGATGAATTAGAAAAACAAATCACTAATTTTCAGAAACATTATGATAATCTAAATAGCAGATTAATTGAAGTCAAAACCTGCACGAAAACTGAATGTGACAAAATAGATGCACAGGTTGAGAAAATCTGCTCAGAATTTCACAAAATCGGAGAAAATATTAAAAAGAAAATGCAGAAAGCTAGTGAAGAGGAAGAATCCAAATTCAGGAAATTGATGGAGGACATTAAAAGACTAACAGAAGATTTAAAAGCAAGTGTTAAATATTCAGTGAATGTTTTAGAAGATTCATCCGTTGTTCAAGTTTTACAAAGAATACCTAAAGTTAGACAGGAAAAAGATGAAAGTTGTTGTAGAAAATTGGATATACCTGATGTAAGATATTCAACATTTCAAGTAGCAGAGATAGATAAAACTTTGTTAACTAATCAACTTGGTAAAATTGTAAGTTGTCATCAGAATATGATTGGTAAAGTTGTAAGTTGTCATCAGAATATGTTTGAAGATGTTATTAATGTGGATACTGTGAGAGAAGATGGTTGGTATGATGGTAAACGACATGTAGTTTCAGGTTTTACATGGAGTATCTATGTGTATAAAGGATCATCTTCATTCTGTTTTGGATTAAACCTGAATGACGTAGAAGATAAAAGTATTACGTCATGTAAAGTTGACGTCACATTTAAACTTATAAATAAAACAGATGATAGACAATCTGTAGTTAAACAATGTAATTGGACTGTTAGACCTGGTGATTGGTCAGACTGTTTTACTGATCCTATTGACTGGGAGAGCAGACTCAGTAATCCTGGCAGTGGATTTATTGATGACCATAGAAACTTTACAATTCAAGCAACAATTAATAATATAACTGACATTAAAAGACGTTAATAATTAGACTACTGTTATGGCTGAATTATTGTTAAATAATGTTTTGTTTACGGTGTAAGGGAGATAACATTATTTCTATCCGAAATGGAATAAATTATGGTCAATCGCTGGAAGAAGTAGTTGATAGTTTTTTTCAGATGGAACTTTAATACATGTATAATATCATTCCATATTATAATAAAAAATGATTCCAGATGGAGCTAAAATACGTGTATAATATCTTTCCATATTAGAATAATAATTGTAAACTCTTTGTATTGTTGTTTTATTATGAAGCACTGGTAGTAACCAACAGGTCAAGGGAAACAAAACAAGTTACTGAACACAGGCATTCCAACCCATTCTTGTTCGACACCGGCTTTGACTGAGAAAGTTGAACAATTTCCAGCCTGTTTTCCACTTTGTTAGGAAAAACGTGTAGTTACCATTTTTAAAACAGTTCTTGATCTTGAAGTCTGTTAACTTACATTAATGCAATAAGAAAAAAACCTGTGCGCCGTTAATATAGAGGTAGCAGTTTACTGCTAAAGGTACACCAGTGGGAGGAAACCGGTGGACCCAGGGAAAACCCAAGAGGTTGGACAGGCGATCCTACTCATTGTCATGAACAAGCGGGGAATCGAAACCACGCCACTTCACTCAATGAGAGACCTTATGATGCCACGCGCACGCATTAACCATTAGGCAACCCAACCACCTCTCACTAGAAGATAGGATAGAGGGTTACAAATCTGATCACAAATTTGTATTAATACCTACTTTAAATTAATAGCTGACTTAATTGGGTAGAAACGCCATTGTACGGACTAAATTCTCCCCTGTGCATTGCATTGTGAATCGTTATGTAAAAAAGTGAAGCAAAGTCTCTATATATTGGTGAGATTACAAGATTGTACCAAGGGTTAAGTAATTATCAGGAATTGTTCTTCTTATATAAAATATTCTTCGAAATGTCGCCTAAATATGGTACCTATTAACCATAAGCATGGTTAATACTGGTTTAGTCTATCCAATTAGTAAAACAAGCCAAAATATGGTAGCTGTTTACCTTAAGCATGGGTAATAGCATGTTAGTCTATCCAATTAGTAGATATCACTAACAGATTATTGCTCTGTCTTACTAGCTATCCTTGTATAACCCACCATACAAGTTGTACTGATGTCGTCATGTCACGTTATATAACACAGCTAGCAATATGTATCTGATATGAACTGTAAGAAACTATACAGCTGCTATATAAGACTCTGACACATAAAAAAAACATGTTAAAAAGCCAAAATTAGTATAGAGCCCCCCCCCCCCCTCAAATACACCCGCTTATAATTCTAAACTAGTTTATGATAACACATCCACTCGAGTTGGTGAAGTTGAAGGTAGACAAGTGAAATGATATGAAATAAGGTTTAACGTCCTACTGTTCTGCACCGACTGGGCTAATGAAGACGGGAATATACGACAAACAGTGTGTTATAAGTGAAATTTTGCCCGGATAGCGGAGCTGACTCTTATTTCGAATTCCAATTGTTAAGGTTTTTTTAAGGTCCCCGCCAATGTGTCTACGGGTCCCCGTATAGTCGTCCTATCCGAACGCCTACACATGTTGCCCCGTGGCCGTACCACTGACAAGGAGGAAATATGCCGGAAAAAAAACGATGAACTTTCTTGGCCAACGATATGAGACCTCCAGGTTAGCGAGCCGACGTCCTACCCACTGAGCAACCGTGGCTGTCATGGGTTCTTTTACGTGTCCGACAACATTTAACGTCTTACTAATCACCACCGACTGCAATGAGGGGCCTTCTTTTATTTCGAATTCCAGTTGCCATGGATTCTTTTACGTGCCCGACAACGTGAAGACTGCAAAATGTCCCTCATAGTACACTGTATGGCGCATGCCCGTCTTTATCATGTCCACCCGAATTCCAATCAACCAATCAATCAGACGTCGGCATTGACCCGATGCCTGAAATTTCACACCCCGGGAAACAAGGCTCATGCCATGTAAAATGTGGCGCATAAAGCAGAGTGACAACTCTACTATTGCGCTAAACACTGTTTATTACACTGATTTAAAATGTGTAAATGTTAAGAGTGGTACTCGAGCTTTATCTCCGATAGGAATGTTTCTTAAGAGCTGAAAATGTCATATAGATTAAATTGTCGTACATCTCTGGACACTGTATCGGCACATAGTGTACAGGAGCATGGGAATATACACTCTGTCTCTGTCTCCCCCTCTCTCACCCTCTCTCTCTCTCTCGCTAACAAACAGACAGTGCTAGATTGACCTGTGGGCTTGACAGGATGAAACCTAGGAGGGTCTCAAGATATGAGGGTCATCGGGCCAAGATATGGGTGAGTGGAGGGTGGTGTGGGGGCTCATCGGGCCATGATTGGGGGGGGGGGGGGGTCATCGGGCCAAGATGAGGTATGGGAGGAGGGGGGGGGGCATCAACTAAACATTCGTCAATATCTTCAATAGTGTTTAATAGTCACTTTGATCTTCCTGTTGTCGTGAGGATGGGGAGGGGCTTCAACTAAATCTGGCAATGCCAACAGAAAGACAGACAGAGCTAACATGTAATGTGTCTGATTTAATTAAAAAATTTAGTTGCCAGTTTGTTTTTGGTATAATCGTTCGGATGGGACGAAAAAACGAATCTTATGTACAAATTGGCATGATCTTTAAAGATCGCTAGATAGTAAGAATTCGATATTAGAATAGGCAGTAGCGCCGCTCTTCGGGCTAAATTTCCCTTATAGCACAGTGCATGACGTATGATCGTTTTCATTTTCACAGTCGAAGCAGTAGGGCGTTAAACTCCATGTCATTTATCATATCGTAAAATACGTTCTAAAAGAAACCCACAAACAGTTGTAATAATACATATCATTCATTTTAAACATATAAATTGAATTAAAATGACGTTTAACGTATTAAACCTGATTGACGTAGAAGAAATCCAACTGCCAAGGGATCTTTTACGTGTAGGCCAATGTATACGCGGGTTGTTTTAAGGCCCTCGGTCCTGTATCACTTTCAAGGGGAAACCAGGCGACCTCTAGGCTAGCGAGCCAGTGTCTTACCCACTTGACCACCATGGTTCCCTCTCCTATTTATAAGCCAGTACGAACACTATAAAGATATTCGGAGGTTGGTTGACCGAATGCTTAACGCGTGCGCGTTTAATAGATGGCCTGCCATTGATCAAGTAGAGTCGTCTAGCCAAGATCGTGGGTTTTCACCGGATCCTCCATTTTCCTACTATTGCTAAAGACCCCTTCGCTCAAGCGAATTATTGAAATAAAATCAAACCATTTATGTTAGTCCCGAAATGACCTAGTTTAAGTCGAGTGGACGTTAGACCTCATTTCAAAGATTCAAAGAGCCATAGAAACACACTTTCCAGTGATGTATGACACAATAACTGGAACCTCGTATTAAGACCGGTAATTTGACATTTGTTGGACATTCTCCCAAATGGTTAGTGCGCACTGTAATTGAATAAACTGGCGTGGTTTCGATATCCCGGTTGTAGGAGTAGGGTCGCCTGTCTTACCTTGTGGATTTTCTCTGGGCCTCCGGTTTCCTCCCAATGCAAAAGACCCGTACACACCAGAGAATTATTGAAATAATATTGAACCACTGTCCCGAAATGACCTAATTTGTGTCGATTGGACGTCAAACCTCATTTCTCCCTCTCTCTCTCCCCCACCGCCCCCCTCTCTCTCTCTCTCTCTCTCTCTCTCTCGTTAACTAACAGAGAGTGCTAGATTTACCTATAGGCTTGGCATGCTGAAACATAGGAGGGCCTCAAGATATGGGAGTCATCGGGCCAAGATAGTGGTGAGGGGAGGGGGGGGGCTCATCGGACCAAGATAGGGGTGGGGTCATCGGGCCATGGTGTATAATATTTTGACTGTAGTCTTAAACATTCGTCACCATCGTCAATAGTGTTTAACAGATACTTTGATCTTCCTGTTGTCGTGAGGGTGGGTGGGGAGGGGGCTTCATCTAAATCCGGCAATCCCAACAGCAAGGCAGACAGAGCAAACATGTAATGTGTCTGATTTAATTCAAAAATTTAGTTGCCAGTTTGTTTTTGTTTTTGTGTTTTTTAAACTAGAAACGGAAGTTTCGTATGAAAACCTGGGAGCCACAGTGGCTAAGTGAGTAAGATGCTGGCTCACATGAACACATTGGCGTGCACGTAAAAGAACCTTGGCAGTTGGAATTCGATATTAGAGTAGGCCGTAGCACCAAATGGCGTATGCCCAGTTGTAGCAGAACAGTAAAATAAAAGTGAGAAAAGTGATTGGATGAATGATATGTCTCTTTGTTTAAGAAATAACCTTTGGGTATGAAAGTTGATTTTATCACACTAAAATACATTTGACGTATTTAGGTATGAAAGTTGCCATACTTAAATATATTTGTCATATTTAGAATACACATTGAACAAGCTCAATCCTAAAAATATATCTAAAAATAAATAATTCCCATACCCTCTCTCTCTCTCTCTCTCTCTCTCTCTGTTGAATGCAGTCTGAATCTAATCAATTAAGTGGAATCTAATCATTAGTCAATATTGCAAGGGAGTTAAATCTTTGTTAATTTTTAGAATATAATAATTTATGTGTATATTATTCTTAAATCAGTCTGAATTTAATCAATCAAGTGGAAGTTCAGTTTACTTTTATTACAAATATTATTCGGGACACTTTATTACCTCGAAACTTTTAGATCTTTCGAACTTCGAGGTCGGGTATTCCCGAACTTAGTTTAAAATTACTTTTTAAAAGTATGTTGATATACTGTCTGAAGAGCTTGGAATCCATTTCTCAACTCTGAATGTAATATAGACAAAACATTCAAAAGCTTTTGCGTAATCTTAATAATTTTTTCAAAACAATTCATTTCACTCTGAATCTCTTCATATTTTACACTTTTGCCGAAGAGCATCTAATTCTTCTATCGTTGAACCTATTAAAGTCAAAATCTCCATACCTGAGAAATCTTTTTGGTTTCTAATTTATTTAGAATCTCATATTATTTCTCACTTGTTAGCACGCGCGCGCTGTATCACACGGTCTGTCATTGAGTCAACTGGTGGGGTTTCGATTCCCGGGTTGTACGTGACAAGGGGTAGGGTCGCCTGTCCAACCTCGTGGGTTTTCTCCGGGTCCTCCGGTTTCCTCTCACAGCTAAAGACCCCGTTATGGAAATTATGGAAATAAAATTCAACCATATGTTAGTCCCAAAATGACCTAGTTTGTGTCGAGTGGACGTTAAATCCCATCTCTCTCTCTCTCTCTCTCTCTCACTTTGATAACTATTCAATGATTATTCCCTCGAACACCTCTTCCGAAGAACTTGTAATTAAATATTATATTGTTAAATATAATATAATAAGATCAAAACCTTCAAACATCCCTATTAGATTTCTTTAAGTTACAAAATTTATTGATGAGAATGCTTGAATATTCCAGAACATCCCTAAATATTCCTTCTAACACCTTCCCCGAAGAGCTTCGAAATGAAATGAAATGCTCCGAACTCGACTAATGAAGACGGGCATACGCCATACAGTGTGCTATGGGGGAAATTTATCCCGGATAGCGGCACTACGGCCTACTTTCATATAGAATTCCAACTGTCAAGGGATCTTTTACGTGCACGCCAATGTGTACACGGGACCTCGTTTTTTCGTCCCATCCGAATGACTAGACAGCTGTGCTTGTCAGGCCCTCTGTCCTGCATTACTGACAAGGGGAAACCACGCCGGAAAATCTGGATGAATATTCTCGGCCAATGCAGGGATCGAAAACCGACTTCCAGGATAGCGAGCCAGCGTCTTACCCACCTAGCCACCGTGATCCCCTCCGAAGAGCTTCGAAGTCTTTCATCTATTTCAATCTAATATAGAACAAATCTACTTTGTTTAAGAAATAACTTTAGATATGAAATAAGCCTAAAGGGTAATTGTCATACTTAGAAATCACAATAAAAAAACTCAATCCTAAATATAACATCTAAAGTTACTAAATTAAATACCCTTAAAGTTGATATAACTGACAACTTAAATCCTTTATTAAATATCTCTATAGAATAGCAGACGAATTGCCGTCTGCAAGCATTCGACCCATCTTTTAACCCCTAACATAAACACCCAATGTTTGTCAGTGATACAAGCCCCTACTATCCAGCTCTTTCTAAACTATACAAATCATATTAGTCTTGCTCATCCAGTCATCTCAAAAATTACCATGGAAATTGGTTATTGTAAACCTTTTCACAAGATATTCTCAGCCAACTCTGAATTATAAACAATTTTCTTGCTTACATTATCTTTATTTGCTATTGAAGTCACCAAATATTTTAAAATTTGAAGCATATTTTCAGATAGACACTATGTACTCAACAGCCAAAAACCTTTACACTCCAAAATCCCACTGCCAACCTGTTTAATTAGAAAATATCTGCAAATTATTTATTTAATGTAATTCTTTTTCTCTATATAATCTTCATTTAGACGTAAAGTCATCAAATATTGCAATAATTGAAACACTGAAATTTATAATTAGTATTTAAAACCAGATTTTCTTATTGACACTAAATGTACTTAAAATCTGTATCGCTCTATTGTATATAGGTGTGCAAGATACAGGCACTGATTTTATTTGTATATATTATATTTTACTTTTTAATCTTTTATACATACTCAACTCTTATCCTATACATATTATAAATAATCAAAAATACCTGTTTTTATTATTGTATATTACTGTATTTTACTTTGCCTGTGTGTCTTATATAGTAACAGTGAATAAGTAAAAAATAAATTAAAGGTGTGGAAATTATAAAATACTATAAATATTATAATGTATAATTATATTCTGTGAATAAATATATTACAAGCTAAAATAAATATTAATAAATCATGTATTATATACCTGACTGATATCTACTACTAATCAATCAAATTATATGTTATGATACCTCGTTTAGTCATAAAATACTATATTACTCGTCTTATGATAGCAGGTGTTTTAATGTTGATTCATTTCACTTGAATAGAAGTTCATTATACCCATTATAAATAATTACATCACTAGTACATTATAGCTTAGATTAACATTTGTTACAATTCTGATTCATTCCACATGGGAGCCATGTTGGATCAGTGAGTAAGACATTAACTCGCTAACCTGGAGGCCCCGTGTTTAACCAATGCGTTGATCGAGAAAGTCCGCCCACATCAGTGGTGTAAGACGGAGGGCCTAGCAATGGACACCGTAAAGTCTTATGGATGGGACGAAAAACCGAGGTGAGGTTCCGCGAACACAGTGGCGTGTACGTAAAAGAACCCTTGACAGTTGGAATTGGAAATAAGAGTAGGCTGTAGAGTCACTGTCCGTGCAAAATTTCCCTCATAGCACACTGTATGGCGTATGTCAGGTATATAATACATGATTTATTAATATTTATTTTAGCTTGTAATATATTTAGTATACTAATGAGAACAATTTTGCCCGGACAGCGGCGTTCATCGAATGTATTTTACGTGCACGCCGATGTATGAATTGAAAAGTAGTGTGGTAGTAAGCACCGTGATATTAAGGGTATATCTTTTTTTTCTACCTAAACTTCATCTCCGCAAACACGTTCAATCTAGAAAAGTCTACAAACTGTTACTTTAGTGAAGTGTGTTGAGAGATCCGGCTCCTACTTGACAAATAGGTAAGACGATATGAACATCAATATATAAGATATATAACGTGATTTAACTGACAGGTGATATATATGCAACATAGATAATAATCTTCATTCAAGTTAAACCAACTGTATCTATTTATTGTTAAGTCTTATGTCAAGCTGAATAAACTATATGATTTATTGTCATTAACAAATCATTGTGTGGTTAACAGTGTCTAATTAAAAACTATAATTATATTAATTTATTTAAGGTGACAAACGGTTGCACATACCCTCCAAGTAGCACAATAAACCCTAAAATCAATAACGTAACATTCTGGAATTACAATAATCAGTAGGGGAGATTATAATCTATTGTTTAATACTGTGATTATATTCAAGACAATAAATCATATTCTAAACCACAAACAAGCCATAGCACGAAATACCTTCTAGTGCCAACATTTTAATGTATCTAGAATTTTCTACATCTAGTCTACTGCATCCAGATTTTTAAAGCGCGTTAACAATATGTCATTTTGGGATTAACATATCGTGCAATTCATATTCATTTGACAATCGGACTAAAAATGTTGATTAACTTAAAATCGACCGTTTTATAATGCTGTCATTTTGGGTTTCGAAATTTACATATAGCTTTAAATTAAAGGTCTGACTATTTATTTGATTCGTTCAAACCAGTGATGTGTTAAGATAGATATAGAATATGTTAATACAGCCGTCGTAATGCTAGGCTCTACTCGATAAGTCTCGATCCTTCGTCTCGTATGATCTTAATACGAATTCTAGATATCATGTTAGGTATCACTGAAACGCACGTTCATTTCTATTTCAAATATTTAAATAATTTTCTGGCACATTTATATTTACATACTTTGAAAAAATGAAATGAAATGGTGTTTAAGGTCCTACTGTTCCAGTCCGACCGGGATAATGAAGACGGGCATACAGTGTGCTAAAAGGGAATGTTTGCCCGGGCTGCGACACTATGGCCTACTCTTATATCGAATTCCAACTGCAAAAGGATCTTTTACGTACACGACAATGTGTACACCCGAATGATTAGACAGTTTTCCTTGTCAGGCCCTGGTCCTGCAACCACTGACAAGGCGAAAGCACGAAGGAAAATCACCGACATACTTTCTCGGCCAGTGTAGGGATCGAACACGCGACATACAGGATAGCGAGCCAGCGTCTCGCCCACTTAGCTGCCCTGGCTCCTTACTTTGAAAAAAAGATAAAAAAAAATCTAATCTGTATCTTTTAACAACGGACGTGACAATGAATAGGGTCCGTCGGATACACCACTGGCAAATAAGAATGTACGTTTCCAACGTCTTCCAAAGTCCTACTCAATGAGCCAACGTGGCTCCAGAACAGTGTATAGTCTAAAAAACGAGGACATTGTGCATGTAAAAGAATCCACCACTATTGGAATTGGTTAAGAGCAGATGGTATCGCCGCCTGTCTGACAAAGCTGCCCCCCCCCCACATAGCACACATCGATGGTCTTGGGTGGCCGAATTGTTAGCGCGTGTGCGTTGTATCATAAGGTCAACTAGTGTAGTTTCGATTCCCCGGCTGTTCGTGACAAGGAATAGGATCGCCTGTCCAACCTCGTTGATTTTCTATGGTTCCTCCGGTTTCCTCCCACTGCTAAAGAGCTCTACGCGCAAGCGAATTATTGAAATAAGATTGAACCATGTTAGTCCCGAATAACTTGGTTTGTGTCGAGTGGTCGTTAAACACACTCTCTATCTTCCCCCTCTCTCTATCTCTCTCCATCTCTCTCTCTCTCCCTCAATATCTCCCTCTCTCTCTCTCTCTCTCTCCCTCTCTCTTTCTATCTCTCTCCCTCTCTTTCTCTATCTCCCCCTCTCTATCTCTCTCTCCCTCTATCTCTCTCTCCCTCTATCTCTCTCTCTCCCTCCATATCTCTCTCTCTCTCTCTCCCTCTATCTCTCTCTCTCTCTCTCTCTCCCTCTAATGTATCTTTAACTATTCCCCAGATTAACAAAGGACTCCACGAACAAGGCTAGACATATTCCACAAGTCATATCAAACGGCGACCCATATTCTTATCTGGAGAGCATGCGCCATAAATACTATGTAGACTGGAATAACCAGACACTAGAGATTGCCATTCAATTGAGACTTCCCCGAACAGAACTGATTTGAAATTAGAGTCTCGGTTATTCATTTTTGCATTTAATTAGTTTTCAAAAATTGTATCCCAATCCGCTAAATATCGCAGGCTAGCGATGATATCGAGAGTTGATTATGGTCTGGACAAGTTAATTAATGTCTAATTAATAATTTATATAACATTTCAGGCCTAAAGAAAGACATGCAATAATCCGATTTAGCTCTTGTATAATGTCTGTTTAAGCCACGTTGATATATACCCAGATTCGTTATTTGACACATAATTAAGAAAACAAAATCATAATACAAACGCTGGATAATCTCCCTGACTGGATTCAGTCGGATTTAAAACGGGTTTGTCATTAAATTGTCGCGACAACAAAATGGCCGCAGGCGTACTTCATAGCGATTAACATAGATCGATGGGGTTTCTATATTGTATATATCTTTATAAATACTGAGCAAAATTGAACCAACTTATAACTGATATTACAATTAGATATTTGTCTTCCACCAGCGAGCCACGGTGGCTGAGTGGGTAAGACGTTGACTCACTGACCTAGTGGTCCCGTGTTCTATCTCTGTGTTGACAGAGAAAGTACCCCAATGTAGTTCCTCCTTGTCAGTGGTGCAGGACTGCAGACCTGACAAGGGACAACGTATACTGGCTCGGGTGGGACGAAAAACCGAGGTCCCATGTATGTGGCGTGCACGTTAACGATCCCATAAGAGTATAGGCTGTAGAGCCACTGTCCGGTCTAAATGTCGCTCATAGCACACTGGCAATGAATCTGGATTATCTAGTTTAGGTAGCGTAACATAATTAAACCGACTGCTCAAAGAAACAGCAGTGGCACCTGAATTAAATGGAGGTATGGTCTTAATCATCTAAATTTCACATATAAAAAAATATGGAGTAGTTTTTAATTTTAAATCATTGAAGTAACTTTCTACACAAAATACAATTTATGATCCAATGTTCCTCTGATTTTTTAGCAATCCTGGCTGATAACGATTTCCGGAATTTGAACATATGGCACTACACGTGATGAGATTCCACTTGAATCGGACGAATCGGAAGAGGGACCTAAACGAGAGGAGCCTGCCTGTAGTTAGTATTTAAAAATGGAAATCATCGAAATTATATTTTCTACAGGGGCTCGCTGTGGCTAAGTGGATAAGACGCTGCCTTAACAGGTTTACAATAGCCCCTTTTCAATGTTAAATTTTAAGAGCACTGGAAGAACTGGACTTATATGATGTATGGTGATAAAAAAGAACTGGAAAGTAGAGTCTTGTATAGCTGACACAGATTGAGTGTGTATAGTAGGTCAGTAATTGGGACGCGCCGCGCAGGCGGCAGAAATCTCGTCTGCTAGATACTGTGTAAAATCTTATCAGCTCGTAAATATAAAGCTAAGATTTGTAATTGTCGTGACACCTTAAATACACTAATTAATATAAATGATTAGAAAACGATGAAGTAATTAATATTTAATTTTAAACTATAAATTATACTATTCGTATTGACTTAGATTACCATTACTGAATATCAAAATAGCCAAAACATCTTTAACATTATATGTACATACTATGTAACTTTGTGTAATTATATCTTGATTGAAGTTTCAAATTGAATGGCACCTTCTTTTAATACATATTGTAATTAACCTAATTTAAATATATTTATGAATTAATGTATGGATCCATTGATTTATTGATGTATTATTTCATCAATGTGTTAATGTGTCAATGGTTTTGTATTTTGATTCAGGAATGTATTTCTTTTCTTTTCATTTTTCTTGTTTTTTTAAAAAAAAAAAAAAATAAAATAAAAAAAAAAATAATGCTTTTAATTGATTAAGAATATTTTGTGCTGTTCCATGATTAAAATGTATGATTATATATTTATTGAATAAACATATTTACAAAAAAAACCCGCTGGCTCGCTAGTCTGGAGGTCGGGTGTTCGATCCCTGCATTGGCCGAGAAAGTTCATCCAGATTTTCCGGCGTGGTTTCCCCTTGTCAGTGATGCAGGACAGCAGTCTAGTCGTTCGGATTGGACGAAAAACCGAGGTCCCGTGTACACATTGGCGTTCACGTAAAAGATCCCTTGACAGTTGGAATTAATATAAGAGTAGGCCGTATTGCCGCTGTCCGGGCAAAATTTCCCTCATAGCACACTGTATGGCGCATGCCAGTCTTCATTAGCCCAGTTCAGAGCAGAACAGTAGGACGTTAAACCCCATTTCATTTCATTTCATTTATATTTTGTACAGGTCATTTATAAACCGGGGCCACGGGGGCTCGGTGATTAAGTCGCTGACTCATTAACCAGCAGGTCCGGGTTCGATCCCGGTGTTGACCGAGAAATGTCCATATAGGATTTATAAGTGGTGTAGCATGGATAGTGTGACAAAGAAGACTCGCTCCCGGTGTTGGGTGAGAAATGTCCATATAGGATTTATAAGTGGTGTAGCACAGATAGTGTGACAAAGAAGACTCGCTCCCGGTGTTGGTCGAGAACGTTCGTCGAGATTTTCCGATGTGGTTTTCCCTTGTCATTGCAGGACGTAAAAGATCCCATGGCAGTTGCAATTAGATATTAAAGTAGACCGTAGCGCCGCTGTCCGGGCAAAATTGCTTCATACCACATTGCATGACGTATGCCCGTTTTCATTAGCTCTGTCAGAGCAGAACATTTTTATTTGGTTAACCGCGGTGGCAAACAAACTCATTTCATTTCCTTGATAAGTTTGGAAAATGATTCTTAGAATTGAAAAGTTCATGAATAAATGTATACGTCAATATTTGATGGGTCGTCGCAAAAACACAAGTCCAAACCCAAATAATATGATACATTAAGGGCATGGCTTATAAACATTAAGATGGGATTGCTTCCATGGACGACTTTGTTGTAAAACGACCCAGACACGTAATTTTAAATCTGATTATAACAAGGTCCTATTCGTTTCGTTTTTTATAGTTAAAAAATTTGGTTTACTTGTCTTCATAACACTATGATCTGGAAGAGTTGTTATATAACAGGCGCTCTGCTTCATTTGTGGAATTAACCAATGAACCGGCCTGTTACGGCGTTCCGTGCATGGAACTGTGGGTAAAGCACTAGAAACCGCAACGCTGCTTGATTAATCAATGTCTGACGTCATAGGGTGAAAAGACGCTCGTGTGACCCTTGAAACGACCTCGCACTACAGTCAGATCTTCGAATAGTAGAGGCCGTCGAAAGTATAAAACACGAAACGAAATATAGATCTGTATTTTAATCGGATTGGAGTGAGATGTTTGTATTCTATAAACGTAATGTCTAACACATTCGAACCATGTATGTTTTTTGATTAAATTTTCGACAGCTTTGAGATAGCAATAATGTAGAATAAATGTTCGCATTGTTTAAACAGAACATTTTGTTAAACTAAACATACATTATTACGTCACATTAATAATGATGTCATAGGAGTGAAATGTTATATATTATATAAACTATTGAATAGACATTTATTAACAAAACAAGACCATTAATCGACTCTCGATGGCATTGGATACTCGAGATTTTAACTAGATTAAAACGGTTCCCCATTTAAAAATTTAATTTAAAAATCCCGATTAGGCTATATCGCTATCAGTGCCCTGGTTAACACTGTGCATACATCTTGTCAAAACTACAAACAATGATAACTTGGCTGAGAATGAAGTAAATCAAGGGGTTTCCACATGTTGCTCCATCTGTCTAAGATACGAGAATTAACATTGTGAATGGGGAAATCTTTAGTGGTCTGTGACCAAATAAATAAAACTGTGCTAACAAAATGAAAATAGATTTGCCACGGCTAGATCTTATTCTTAAGGTCAACTCAATTCTCGTCGATGTCGCTGGGATGTAATAAGTAGAGCGCGTGATTGTTGACGAGATTGTAGGTTAGGGTTAGACTAAGTATTAGGGCTATGTCCAGGGTTCGGGTTAGGGTTGGGATTATAGCGTTAACCCTGTTTACATCTCGTGATGTTGGCCTTATCAATTAGATTTAACCCTTTGTGCCTATCTTCCTATAAATTTTACTCGAAACGAAATATAATTTTATATAATTAATGTTGCAGTGTTTTCGGCACTATGTCCTTCCGGCACATTTAACCAAATGTGAATATTTTTGGGCATGGTAGGCCAACATTAGATAACTACAATGACTTAATATTGAAAATAACTGAAAAATAGATAAATTTCGTTTCGTGTGAAATTCTGTGTTTCAAATTTGAATTTGCTAGAGTTCGCCAAGGGAATAATACTAGATCATTGTGTCATCTGGAGAATATCTTCTCGAGGGTTAGGGTTAGGTTTATAAATTACATGTCAAACGTACAAATTGAAGCTGTAACAACGGTGGATTGTGGCTAAAACTATTCTGAAGGGTTAGGGTTAGATTTGTGGGTATAAATGTAACCGGGGGGTGTAAATTCTCAATAAAAACTAATAAGGTGGTTAGTTTTTAAACCTTTATTAAAAACCCTGAAATATATATACGTTAAAATTAATATACATATCACAGTAACAGTTGAGTACAATAAAATAATAGTAAGGCATGCATATTGGTACTCAATGAAATATATCAATAATTTATACACTAAAATACATCACTAATTAAATTAAACATATTAAACAGGCCTTAAGTTTATACTAAATATAATATAAGTAATTGATAACATACCCAAAGAAGGGGTTTTTAAATAAGACTATCAAGATGGTGAACAAAATCTTCAGATAACTATATTCTGGAAAATAACATTATTCTGATTATACATACAATATACTTTCAAAACGGTACCTTATAATCTACTATATATATGTATATATGAAAAACTAATGATCTTTACATGTTATTTTCTATCTATTTAAATAAAATGGTTGCTTAATATTACAATTTCTATCATTCCTACATCCGCTCCATCTAAACCCCAATTACCCAAAATAAGAGAATTAGCACACATACCTGTAATACTGAAGTAGTATAACTGGAACAATTCTCTGAAAATAACCTAACTAGATTTGGAAAATAAAGTTAAACAATTTGATTGAAGATATCAAATTGTCCTTACACTTCGAAATCTATCTAATGTCTGATGTCTAAAGTGAGGTTCAGATAAAAAGAAAACTTGCTTGTAACCAAGGGAGTAGAATTGTACTCACCCCAAGATTTGGGCTCTAAGAAAACAGTACAGGTTAACAAGCCAAGTTAAAGGAGAGATGTTATTATAGACCAGTTGCAATTAAAATTAGTGTCAGTTTGTTAGTTTAAAGGTGCACTCACTCAATACACTATATTACTTGACATAATAAAACCTATAAACATATTAAAATTCCGCTTCGCTACATAAACACTGACAGATATTCTACAGATCGGTCAAGATCCAGTTATCGGTTTGCAGTAGAGGTTTTGGAAATCTCGTTAAAAAATCAACAGTAAAAAAATATTTTGAGAAAAAAAAATGGATATGATATGTAAGTTTAACGTGTTAGCAGTGCAGGTAACTGAAAATTGTGAATTTTGCTGTCAGCTGAAAGAAGCAAACAAGTTGTCAACATTTGGCTGCGTCGAGTTGTTTTGTTTAGATTTTGAGCGGATACTAAATCACCGGAATTCACCGGAATTCACTTTGCAAATATCAAAATTTGACTCCAAGGCCTACCTCTTTACATATATTTTGCATTAATATTAATAATAAATAATTGAAAAACACCGATGATCACCGGAATTCACTTTTAAAAACATATAAACACCGGAATTCACTTTAAAAAAATGGGGGGTTGGATGGCCGAATGGTTAGCACGTGCGCGCTGCGCTGTATCATACAGTCTGTCATTGAGTCAACTGGTGGGATTTCGATTCCCCGGTTGTACGTGACAAGGAGTAGGGTCGCCTGGCCTACCTCGTGGGGTTTCTCCGGGTCCTCCGGTTTCCTCCCACTGCTAAAGACCCCTACGCGCAAGTGAATTATTGAAATAAAATTGAACCATGTGTTAGTCCCGAAATGACCTAGTTTGAGTCGAGTTGAGGTTAAACCCCATTTCTCTCTCTCTCTCTCTCTCTTTCAGGGGGGTTGGATGGCACGTGCGTGCTGTATCATTAAGTCTGTCATTGAGTCATCTGGCGTGGTTTCGAATCCCCGGTTGTACGTGACAAGGAGTAGGGTCGCCTGTCCAACCTCATGGGTTTTGTCCGGGTCCTCCGGTTTCCTCCCACTGCTAAAGACCCCTACGCGCAAGCGAATTATGGAAATAAAATTGAATCATGTGTTAGGCCCGAAATGACCTAGTTTGTGTCAGTGGACGTTTAAACCCCATTCTCTATCTCTCTCTCTCTCTCTCTCTCTCTCTCTCTCACTTTCAAAATATGAGAATTCGCCCACAAGCCCTTCCTGCTTACATATATTTTGCATTAATATTAATAATGAATTTCCTTAAATACACCAAAAATGACTACTACATACGCCTTTTAGATTTAACTTGTCTCTTTGTAAATTTCACATAAATGGTCATTTCGAGACTTACACATGGTTCAATTATATTTCAATAATTCACATGCGCGTATGGGTTTTTTGGGGAGGGGGCAGAGGAATCGGCTTACACTACATGAAGATCTGACCAGTTGTACTGGGAGGTCATGTCAGGTGTCATACGGGCGGCTTTTGACCCTATGAAAGATATTGATTAATCAATCAGCTTTAACGTTTCTAGGGGTTTACCCACAGTTCCGTGAAGATCACGCCAAGAACTCGCCGTAACAGACCGTTTCATTAGCTAATTTCTCACATCAACTAGAACGCCTGTTACATAACAACTCTTCCAGTGTAGTAAAGAAAAGAAAACAAAATTTTGTACTATTAAAAAACATGAAACGAAATAGGATTTATAAAGAGCCGTTACCTTCAATGTGCCTACATATTTCTTGTAGCATATAGTCGATCATGACTCGTACTGGCTTTATATAACTTTTGGGAAATATTCCCCCTTATTTTTAGTTTGTTTTTTATACGCCTACATTGAAATGTAGTCATATATTCAATTGTGTCACCCCCATTCGTCAATTCGTTGGTCCGGCGTCCACAATTGTTTGTGGACACTCTAGAGGCCAAAGTGAATATCCGATTGACATTAAATTTATACACAGTGTTTAAGGTCATGAGACGAAGAAGCCTATTGATTTTCAGCAATTTCTGATAATTACTGCCAGAGTTATGGCCTTTGATCACTTCAAAATATCTTGTGGATGCTCTAGAAGCTAAAGATGATATCCGATTGACTTCAAATTTACACTCAGTGTTCGAGGTCATGCGACGAAGAATCATATTGATTTTCAACATTTCTGATAATTACTGCCAAAGTTATGACCCTTGATCACTTTGAAAAATCTTGTGACGTCTAGAGGCTAAAGTTATCATCGGATTGGCTTCAGTTTAAGGTCTTGAGATGAACAAGTATATTGATTTTCAATGAATTTTGATAACTTGAACAGCTAAATCCATGATATTAAATGTTTCGTATACTAAACGTTAGCATGGGGCAGAACTTTATACAAACAAATCAAATTCTAATGATTTTCTGATAATTACATGAATTGATGAGTTGTTGTTACTCTTAATTGGTTATTAGTGTATTATAATTGTTTCATTACTAAAAAATGTAAAAATATGCGACAACACTTGTTGACTGCCCGGATGATTTAGCTGCTGTGGGTTGCCTAGGGGGTTGGATTGCTGAATGGTTAGCGTGCGCGTGCTGTATCATAAGGTCTGTCATTGAGTCAACTGGTGTGGTTTCGAGTCCCCAGTTGTACGTGACAAGGAGTAGGGTCGCCCGCCAACCTCGTGGGTTTTCTCCGTGTTCTCCTATTTCCTCCCACTGCTAAATACCCCTACGCGCAAGCCAATTATTGACATAAAATTAAACCATATGTTAGACACACCTAGTTTGTGTCGAGTAGAAGTTAAACCCCAATTCTCTCTCTCTCTGTCTCTCTCTCCTCTCTGGACTTTCGGGGATCACATGGGTAAGACGCTGTCTCGTTAGCCTGGAGGTCGGGTGTTCAATCCCTGCATTGGCCGAGAAAGTTCCCCCTTGTCAGTGATGCAGGACGGAGGGCCTGACAAGGACGACTGTCTAGTCATGCGGATGGGACGAAAAACCGAGGTCCTGTGTATACATTGGAATGCACGTAAAAGATCCCTTGGCAGTTGGAATTCGATATAAAAGTAGGCGATAGTGCCGCTGCCCGGGCAAAATTTCCCTCATAGCACACTGTATGGTGTATGCCCGTCTTCATTAGCTCAGCATAGGAGCAAAACAGTAGGACGTTAAACCCCATTTCATTTCATTTCTCTGGACTTTTACGGTCGACCTCCTGGATCCATTCACTCGATCTGATATGTACAGTTGTTGTGTGGTGCAGTAGCAGATATTGGACAGGTCAGTCGATTTGCACAGGCCAAGACAGTTAACATGGATTTTCCACAGGGTTCCCCCTAGTCACTGGTGCAGAATGGGACACTTGTCAGTCTGATTCCAAATCAGAGTAGGCCGCTGTCCGGACATAATTTCCTACATAGCACACCGTATGACATATGCCCATTTTAATTAGCCCAGTCGGAACAGAACAGTAGGACATTAATCTTGATTTCATTTCAAATATTTAGAAATATTTTTTTCTCTATTTTAGATAAAACAAACTGAACAAGTTGGATCAGGAAAGACTATCACAATGCCTAGAAGAAAAAGGTGCAAATGGATTAAAAATTTACAACAACATTGGTGTAAATGGCGTGATAGCATTGCAAATGAACCCCTTCCTGATTCAACAAATGAACCCCTTCCTGATTCAACAAATGAACCCCTTCCTGGATCACAAGATCAACCTGGATCACGAGTTGAACCCCTTCCGGGATCAATAGATGAACCCTTTCCTGGATCACGAGATGAACCCCTTCCGGGATCACCGGATCAACCCCGTCCTGCTTCAAGAGATCAACTGGTATGTTTGATATCTACATGTAAGCTTATCTACAAAAAAAGAAAAGCAGTTCATGTTTTTTTTTTGTTGTATATTTTTTTTTTTGGCTGAGAAATTTCATCAGCTGTTTCCGACGTGGTTTCGCCTTGTGAGTGGTGCAGGATGGGGATAAAAGACTGAGGTCCTGTGTACACATTGGTGCACACATAAAAGATCCCTTGGCAGTTGGAATTCGATATAAGAGTAGGCTTTTGCGCTGCTGTCCGGGCAAAATTGCCCTCATGGCACACTGTATGACATATGCCCATCATCGTTAGCCCAGTCGAAGCAGAAAAGTAGGACGTTAAACCCCATTTTATTTCATCAGTATTTTTTCAGACAATCCTTCCCTTATAGAAGATTGTATGGCTTATGCCCGTCTTCATAAGCCCAGTTGAAGCAGGCTTGTAACAATCTATACCCCGACGCCCGGGCCTACCAAAATTAACTTACAGGCTAGTGATCTATTTAACCGTACTAGTCCTGGGCTAGTGGCCTTTTACTGGTTTGTAAATTAATCTAGAGATATAGATAAATAAACTGTAAAAACATCCTACATTTATTTCTCCAATTCCACACAAAACTCTATTATAACAATAGATTTTCTGTATAAAACTTAGGGCAGTATGGACATTTTTAGTACCTCGTCGATTCATTCATTCTTGACATTTTTCTCCACCTTGCACTCTTTGACAAGTCACGTATTCAGCAGTTGAAATCAGGTTGATTTTTTTTAAAAAAAGCCTACATAATATTTTATAAGATTGGTTTTGACATAAATATTTGAAAGCATGCCATTGGATTTTCAAATACAAAATAATTTTGATTATTTAATATGTCCGGTATTTCCAAAGAATTTACTACACGTGTTCGTTGCACATGGCATGCTCAATGGTACCCTATCGACACACAGCATCGTGCTCGAGTGATAATGTAAACAATTTTACTATCCTGTCTATTTTAATATTATATCATTAATTATATTAATTTTATTGAAATAAAATTAAACCATATGTTTTTGTCGAGTGGACATTAAACCCAGTTTCCCTCTCTCTCTAAAGTCTTGTTTCCATTATTGTACAGGAATAGTGCATCCTACTGACAAAGGTTGTAGAAGAATCGAAGAGAGAGAAATGAAATGAAATGGGGTTTAACGTCCTACTGTTCTGCTCCTAAACTGGGCTAATGAAGATGGGCATACGCCATACAGTGTACTATGAGGGGAAATTTTGCCCTACAGCCTACTCTTATATCGAATTCCAACTGCCAAGGGATCTTTTATGTGCATGCCAATGTGTACACGGGACCTCGGTTTTTAGTCCCATCCGAACGACTAGACAGCTGTCCTTGTCAGGCCCTCTGTCCTGCATCATTGACAAGGGGAAACCACGCTGGAAAATATGGATGAACTTTCTCGGCCAATGCAGGGATCGAACACCCGACCTCCAGGCTAGCAAGCCAGCGTCTTACCCACTTAGCCACGTGATCCCTGAAGAGAGAGAAATAGGGTTTAGCACTTGACATGGAATGACCCACAGGGGACTTTACTCCTTTTCACGTACAAGCAGGGATTCAAAACCACATCATGACTCAATGAACCATTCAGCCAGTTCGCTCCAATTGCTCAAGGAATGACCTAGTTTGTTTTGAGTGGATGTTAAAACCACTTTCTCTCAATACATAACATTGTTATAACTTTTATATATTACAGGAAACTAATAATATAACTTATCACAGGAAACTAATGATGTTATAACTTTTATATATTACAGGATACTAATAATATAACTTATCACAGGAAACTAATGATGTTATAACTTTTATATATTACAGGATACTAATAATATAACTTATCACAGGAAACTAATGATGTTATAACTTTTATACATTACAGGAAGCTAATAATATAACTTTTATATATTACAGTAAACTAATGATTTTATAGCTTTGATGTTATAACTTTTATATATTACAGGAAACTAATGATGTTATAGCTTTTATATATACTATTCAAAAAAAGTAGGGGATATTTGATTTTGGGGGCATAATACTAAAATATGCAAATGACTACGAAAAAAGTCACTATAGAACCTAACAGAAGAAACATTTCCAGTTACATGTGACGCCCAAACGCACCAATAGCTACCGCATGGAATGCAGGTGATGCTTGGGATCATCATGGGGGTCCAACCCAAGATTTGCACGACTCTGACTTTGAATGTTACAGTCATTGTGGCATTGAATTCCAGGGTGGAAACATCAGTTTAATTGTTTTAGTGACCAGAAAACAAATTTTGATATGCGTCGGCTTACCCAAAATGAAAGGTTACGTGCCCTTGGCATGCTACAGATCGGCACAACACAGGCGGTTGTGGCACGGACGATGAATGTTTCTCAGTCTGTCATAAGCAGGCTATGGTCCAGATACCGTGATACACAATCTGTACAGAACAGACCACGCTCAGGTCGACCAAGGGCGACAACTCAAGCCCAGGATCGATTTATCCGTACCTTGGCCTTGAGAAATCGTGTCATCACAGCAAATCAGATCAGCGCTCGTCTTCAAACAGACACTGGTGTGAGAGTGAGTGGCCAGACGATTCGGAATCGACTGCATAGGGGTCACCTTCGCGCCGACGTCCAGTGATGCCTTGTTTGAGAGATCAACACATTCAGGCAAGACGTCGTTGGTGTAGGGATCGTCAACACTGGGATAATCGACGCTGGAGCAATGTGATGTTTTCAGATGAGTCAAGGTTCACTGTTGATTTTTTGGACAGACGTAGGAGGGTGTGGCGTCGTCGAAACGAGCGCTTCCAAGACGTTAACGTCATCAGACATGATCGATTTGGGGGTGGTTCTGTTATGGTGTGGGGAGGCATCACTGTTGCTGGAAGAACGGCTTTACATGTTGTTGCAGGGCGTGTTACAGGCCAGTACTACCGGGACAACATCTTGGCAGTCCATGTTGTGCCGTTCGCACGACGTCATGGCCGCCGTTTCATCTTCCAGGATGACAACGCAAGATGTCACAGGGCCAGGATCGTTACAGGTTACCTCCAACAACAGAACATCACCACATTACCTTGGCCAGCACTGAGTCCCGACCTCTCCCCCATCGAGCATGTCTGGGACATGCTTGGACAGAGGTTACGTCAACGTCAACAACGTCCTGCCAATGTCCAAGAACTTGCTGCTGCGTTGCAACAGGAATGGGACAATCTGGACCAAAATGACCTTAGACGTCTCATTAGGAGTATGCCACGTCGGATCAATGCTTGTTTGGCAAACAGAGGAGGATTTACCCGTTACTGACTTGGTTGTGATGCTGTGGTAACTTTGCTGTTTGACCCCGGGTATCATTTTACCCTTATAATGGTCAGTCTATGCCTTACTTAGTCTACGATCATTTGGAATAAATCGATGAATGTGAACTTCATTTCATTTTGTCATTTGTTTCTTCGTCAGTTTCATTAGGTGACTTTAATAACACTTAAAAATCAAATATCCCCTACTTTTTTTCAATAGTATATTACAGGAAACTAATGATGTTATAACTTACATATTTCAGGAAACTAATGATATTATAACCTTCGTATATTTCAGGAAACTAATAATGTTAAAACATTCCATCATTGTGTTTTTTGTGATGAGATTTTTAAAGAGTACAGTGATCTAGATCTTCACTATGAACTACACGTGAACAAGAAGATCCATGTTGAAGGAGAAAAAATTGACAGTATCGTAAAACACTGCAAAAGACATGTTAAAACGGGGCAAATTGCTAATGTTGTAAAACACCGCAAAAGACATGTTAAAAAGGGGCAAATTGCTAATGTTGTAAAACACCGCAAAAGACATGTTAAAACGGGGCAAATTGCTAATGTTGTAAAACACCGCAAAAGACATGTTAAAACGGGGCAAATTGCTAATGTTGTAAAACTCCGCAAAAGACATGTTAAAAAAGACGATATTGATAATGCGGTAAAACTCTGCAAAAGACATGTTCAAGAAGAAAAAATTGATGTGGAAAAACTTCACAAGAAACATGTTAAAGGAAAAAAAAATTGATGTGGAAAAACTTCACAAGAAACATGTTAAAGAAGAGGAAATTGATAACTTGAATTATTTTCAGTGTAACTTGTGTGAAAGAAAATTTGATTTATACCCTGATTTAGAAGAACATTGTAAAATACATATGGAATATGAAGAATCTCCTATCATAGGACAAAATGTTAAAGAAAGCGAATCTATTGCAAGTACTTTATATCAATGTACATTATGTCAAATTTGCTTTGAGCAATATTTTCACCTGGAAGAACATTGTAAACTTCATGGATATCAATGTACAGGCAGAGTTAGGTCTTCCATTAGGTACATGTATATTTAATGTATATTCTATGTTATAGGAAACTAACGATGTTAAACCTTTCCATCAGTGTATTGTTTCTACCTTTAGACAAACCTTTTAGGAGCTGCGGTGGCTAAGTGGGTAAGCTGCTGGAGGTTGCGTGTGGTTTCCCTTTGTCAGTGGTGCAGGACAGAGTGTCTGACAAGGACAGCCGTCTAGTCATTCGGATGGTACGGAAAACTGAGGTCCCGTGTACACATTGGCGTGCACGTACAAGATCCCATGACAGTTGGTATTCGATATAAGAGTAGGCCGTAACCCCGCTGTCCGGGCAATATTTCCCTCATAGGACACTGTATGGCGAATGCCCGTCTTCATTAGCCCAGTTCGGAGCGGGACAGTAGGACGTTAAACCCCATTTCATTTCTTTTGTATTTTGTACAGGTCATTTATAAATCGGGGCCACGGGGGCTCGGTGATTTAAGTCGCTGAAGCATTAACAAGCAGGTCCGGGTTCGATCCAGACGTTGGCCGAGAAATGTTCTCTTGTCATTGGAGGATGTAATAGATTCCATGGCAGTTGGAATTCGATATAAGAGTAGACCGTAGCGCCGCTGTCCGGGTAAAATTGCCTTCATAGCACATTGCATGACGTAAACTCGTTTTCATTAGCCCTGTCAGAGCAGAACATTTTATTTGGTTAACCGCGGTGGCGAACTAACTCATTTCATTTCCTTGACAAGTTTAGAAAATGGTTCTTAGTATTGAAAAGTTCACAAATAAATGTATTTGCTTGATGGGTCGTCGCAAAAATACAAGTCTAAACCCAAATAATATGACACATTAAGGGCAGGGCTTATAAAAATTAGGATGGGATTGCTTCCTTGTACGACTTTGATGTAAAAGGACCCAGACACATACTTTTAAATCTGATTAAAACACGGTCCTATTCGTTTCGTTTTTTATAGTTCAAAATTTCGTTCTACTTGTCTTCACAACACTACGATCTGGAAGAGTTGTTATATAACAGGTGGTCTGCTTGATGTGAGGAATTAGCCAATGAACCGGCCTGTTACAGCGACTTCTTGGCATGTTGTGAATGGAACACTATAGAAACGTCAACGCTGATTGATTAATCAATGTCTGACGTAAAGGGTGAAAAGACACTCATATAACCCCTAAAGCGACCTCCCACTACCGTCAGATCTTCGAATAGTAGAGGCCGTCGAAAGTATCAAAAACGAAACGAAATATAGATCTGTATTTTAATCGGATTGGAGTGAAATGTTTGTATTCTATAAACGTAATGTCTAACACATTATTTGAACCATGTATGTTTTTTGATTAAATATTGGACAGCTTTGAGATAGCAATAATGTAGAATAAATGCTGGAGTTGTTTAAACTACATTTGTTAAACTAAACATACATTATGACGTCACATTAATAATGATGTCATTGTAATAATCATATTAAACATAGATTATGCAAGAGCTAAATCTGTCTATTGCAGGTTTTTCTTTAGGCCTAAAATGTTATCTAAATTATTAATTACACATTTATTAACAAAACAAGACCATAATCGACTCTCGATGGCATCGGATACTCGAGATTTTAACTAGATTAGAACGGTTCGCCATTTAAAAATTTAATGTAAAATTGGGAAAGCGAGGCTAAGTCCCGATTTCAATATTTCTTTTTTCATCATCTAATTTTGAATTATTATAGCAAGAATGGCCAACTCTTTATTAAACTCTTAACTAATGTATCTTTAACTATTCCCCAGATTCAAAAGAAAATACATCCAAAACAGTTTTCTGTGAACACTGTGGGATTCTTCAGAAGCAGATAACAGAATTAGAAGCGAAGCTGGATAAAGCCAACAATAAATTGGAAGATAGTCGATATGTTGATATACCTGTCAATACCTACACAGGTATGTACATTTATATATACCTACAGTGTTTTATCAAAATTCAGATTTTTCACTCAAATTTTAAAAAAACACCCTTGAACATGTGTAACACTTTGGTCCTTAAGACAATTTTGGTTCTTTGAAAAATTGTTACTTTACTCTGTCTATAGAGTCAAATCACACGTACTTAATGAACGTGAATAGATAGTTATACATAAAAAAAAACAGTGATATTTTGGTAAAATCATAACCATTGTCAAGATATCCATCAAGTTCTGTCTGTTAATTGACCTATGGTTGGTAGGCTAAATAATGTAATGTCTCCTCCTTTAATCCTGTGAAATAAAGAGATTTATTCCATATTTGGGATGGAAATTAACGTCAAGGCTATCTAAGACGTACAGAAATTAGAGGGTATAAATTAGGGTGTAGAGCGAAATGGATCAAAGCTCATTCAGATATTCCTAGCAGCTATTATTATTGAGGACGAGGAACATTTAAAGCCATTACAGCTTAGCAATAAAGTTGTAAAATCATTGATTCTGTAGTGTTATTACGATCATGAAGAAACAAGTCCGATAGCTTGTTAAGCCATGGTCTGGCTAAAGCTAGATTTGTCTCGAATGAAAGCAATACTGATGGTTTGCTCCACTGATGTAAATCTTGTTGACCATTTAGGGAGCAATGGTGCCTTAGTAAGACGTTGGCTCGCTAATCTGGGGTCCCATGTTCGATCCCTGTGTTGGCCGAGAAAGTTCATCGCGTCTTTCCGGCGTGGTTCCTCCTCGTCAGTAGTGCAGGACAACGGAACAACGTATGGCCGGTCGGATTTTGACGAAACGCCGCGGTCCCGTGTACACATTGGTGTGTACATAAAAGATCCCTTGACAGTTGGAATTCGATACAAGAGTAGGCTGTAGAGCCACTGTCATGGCAAAAATCCCCTCATACTACACTGTATGGCGTATGCCAGTCTTCATAAGACCAATCGTAGCAGAACAGTAGGACGTTAAACCACGTTTCATTTGGAGACAATCCTTACAATCCTATAATCCTCTAAGTCAGTTTTCAAAACTAAAATGTTTAAATTTTGAATGTTTGCTGGGACAGGTAGAGGCACCTCAAAACAAGGAAAGTAATATGCCTCGACCAAGTAGACCTCCACACTTCCATTATGTAGCTTTTATTTTCAAGTGAAATATAATACAATTTCTAAGTATTATTGTGTAGAAAATATAAACCATTATTCAGAAAATATGAAACTATCGTTAAAACATGTAAATTCTGATGAACGAGTCGTTATTATATTTTTTACAGACACCGTATTGCCCTGAGCCTGTAGAGTTAATAAAAGAGCAGCAGAGAAATATAAAGTAAGCAGGCCTATTTATAAATCGGGGGGTTGGATGGCCGAATGGTTAGCACGTGCGCGCTGTATCATAAGGCCTGTCATTGAGTCAACTGGCGTGGTTTCGAATACAAGGAGTATGGTCGCCTGTCCAAACTCGTGGGTTTTTGCCGAGTCCTCTGGTTTCCTCCCACTGCTAAAGACCCCTACGAGCAACACCCCCCAGTCTATTTATAATTCATTCATTGTTAATTTGTTGTTTCAGTTTGAGTAAAGTCCCCCACCCCCACCCCAATAAGCAGGCCTATTTATAATTCATTTGTAGTAACGCCCCCTAGTTCCCCCCCCCCCCACTTTTGTTTCATTTTGAGTGATGCCTGTATCATTACAATCCCAGGACTATACAACACAGTTGGAGGTTACGGTTGGGTTAGAACCCCGAACCCATTCACTTATAAAGATGTGACGTCATACTTTGATTTGGTTGTCGAGTGGTTTTGAATCCCCGCCTGTACGTGACAAGGGGTAGGATCGCGAGCGAATTATTGAAGTAGTACTGAATCATATGTTAGTCACGAAATGACCTAGGTTTGACACCCCCCCCCTCTCTCTCTCTCTCTCTCCCCGCCCCCACATCTATTTGTATACATAGCTATATTATTTTGTTTCAGATGATTGAACTCTGTCATGGGTATGGTGTGTTCATATATCCATCAGATCTCGTCCACGTCAAGAAATTATTCGAGAAAACAAAGAGTGGACAATCCGTGACTCGTCACCTTCTGAGCGTCATGTTTACAAAAGAAGAGCTATGTTTTGGTTCAGTATCAAAAGATCCTAAACCTGGTCTGATGTCATTGGATGCAACCGTAGTTCAAGCCATTAGAGGTAAAGTCTTGTTTTCACAGTGTGGCATGGTTACTATGGTGCCGGCATATTAACACCACGTTCGATCGCGGTGTAGGTCGAGAATATTTCTCGGAATTTTCCATTCCGGTTTCTTCTTGTCAATGGTGCTGGGCGATGTGTCTGACAAGGACAAGATCTAGCTCTTGTCAATGGTGCTATGGGCGGGGTGTCTGACAAGGACAAGATCTAGCTCTTGTCAATGGTGCTATGGGCGGGGTGTCTGACAAGGTCATAATCTAGCTCTTGTTAATGGTGCTAGCCGGGATGTCTGACAAGGTCATAATCTAGCTCTTGTTAATGGTGCTAGCCGGGATGTCTGACAAGGACACGCCTCTAGCTCAAATGGTTAACAGAAAATCGGGATTTATCCGTGTCGTGCTAAAAAAGGCGCTTGACAGTTGGTTTAGACCCTGCACTGTAACAAACATATCCATGTAAAAACGTAAAAAAATTACGGAAACAAAAATTACCATGAAAATTTTATCCGTATTTATTTATCCTTTAATTTACAGAAATTCCTTCAATTAACATAAATTCCATTTGGTAAATTTTGTTTCCTGAGCATGAAGGTGATAAAAATTTCATTGAACGAACCATTGACTTTATACGTGTGCATTAATGACTTTATTTACTGTCCGCTTCCACCGAAGTGATATCGAAGGAAATCTTTAAACGTAACCTCTGTTCGCTAATATAAGAATCGAGAGCAAGGTATCACAAACCGCTACTCGACGGTGGTTGGAGGCTTTCAGATGTGAGTTTGCGGTATTATCAATTTGCAGGTATGTAGACGCTGTCATAGAGACAAACCGACTTACACTGGCCAACCGGTTATACTATCCAGATTCAAGCGTGCTTGATTACCAGATACTACCTTTTCACACACGCAGCGTTAAAACATATTTTTACACATTTATGAAAATACTTACAATCTGATTACCGTATGATGAATAACAATAAACTTTATAGATCTTATAAATAATGGAAATTAGATATACATGTCAATTAATATACCAAACGGTACAAAATATGATTCTTCATATTATGGTTAATATATTGAAATGAGTACTTTAACATGATAATTATTAGGAATGATTATATATGTATACGATTACTTATCGGTACCGATAACAGAATTACAGAAGGGAATAAAACATTATATCCCTAATATTCACGAAACCTCCTGGTCATTCCACCATTTATTCCGTAAAATAACCGAATTAAGTCCATTATAGAAGGGAATAAAACATTGTTCCCTAAATGTCACGGAAATTTCCTGTTTAATATTGAATATTCCACTGAAATAGATAAAACACGTAATTTGAAGAAATAATTTATACTATTAACACAATTTCTCCAAAAAAGTCATCAATTGACAAAAAAAGGTGCTAAACTACTGAATTCGCTCACATTAAAAATGGATATTTTTTACAGTGTGGGGTTACCCAGCCCATACCTAATACATATTAGCCAACTAGACTGAAACAATGGCCATTTTATAATGTATGTTAATCATTTCAGATTACTGTGTAGCAATGTCAAAGGACAAGAACGTGGCCATTAATCAAGCTCTTCACAACAAATTAACCACGTACAGATATAAGGCGAGGTGTAGGGCAACAACTCCTGAATACTGATCATTGACAGTGCTTATCTAGATGAAATTATGGATGACGAAACCCCCGTGCTTATTGAAGGAGTCAAGTCGCTAACTAACTCAATATCATCCAGTCTTCGACAATGCAAACAGAAACGATTGATGTTTCAGTCAAAATGAAAATATTAACATTGGCACTTGAATCGCGTGTAGAATGCTTCGGGTACCATTTGCATTAAGGGACTCGATGAAGGAGACTAAATATATCCCACGTAGAAGATTATCACCTTTTAAATTCAGACCCTTCGCGTATTTTGCCAAACATAACTGATTATAAATTACAGTATGATAGAAACGATTGAATGTAAATCAGGTTATATATATTCATAATACATTATTATGTGTTGCGACCTATTTGTGTCCATTACTGGGTGCCACAGAATAGAGATTTAGCTCTTTCTGGGTTGATTGCTTATTATATTCAAATACTAGATTGGTGGGGAAAACCCGTTCTTATTTAATCAAGATGCTGAGTTGGTGGAGAGATTTAAGGCCAAGAGTAGCGGAAAGATATCAGTAGAATATACCACAAGTTCCAAATACCGATTATTGATAGTGCTTTTATTGCTGGGTTTGTGGGGGAAACACCGGATTGTTTAGTTAAAATGCTGGATGGTGGGGGATACCCCGTGATTATTTAATAAATATACTGGGTTGGCGGGGAACCCCGGGCTTGTTTAGTTAAAATATTGGGTTGGTGGGGAAATCCCGGGCCTGTTTAGTTAAAATACTGGGTTGTTGAGGAAAATAAATTTATCTTTAAATTGAATCCGACCTCTGTTTTATTGTCTCTGAAACATTCCCACCGTGGCGCCCTAACCTAACCAGGCGGTGTGGCGTGTTTCATTGACTTGAAGACCATGATAAAAGTGACCGTAAATATAATCAATCGCTGTTTTAATGAAATGCAAATATGCTTGTTTTTGTTCAGTTAATATCGATGTGATTCATGATGTCATAAATCAACCTCTTCTATGTACCAGTTTGCATACATGAAATAAAAGGGAGTAAAATGAGATTTAACCTGTTACGAGTTTGCTCCAACTGCGCTAATGAAGACGGACATACGCCGCTACGCCCTCCTCTTATATCGAATTCCAACTGTCAAATGTACGTCAAAGTGTTCACCGGAAAATCACAGAGAACTTTCGAAATCAACAACGGGATTGGACCACTTGCCCCTAGTCAACGAATAACTTAGCCACGGCCACGGCGGCTCCCATTTTTTAAAGTATCAAATATATCAAGTATCATCAAGTCTTTAATACCCGCCCTTGTCTTCTGCCCCGATTGGGTTAACAAAGACGGACATACGCCACACACAAGGCGCTATGAGGGGAAATTTAACCAGTCAACGACGCTACGGCCTACTTTTATGTCAAGGGTTCTGCACGGGACCTCAGTTTTCTGTACCATCCGAATGACTACACCTTTTTTCTTGCCAGGTCTGAAGGCCTACACCAGTGCCAACCCAGGATGAGTCAATAGGGGGACGATTAGGTTAACGTCCGCTTTAATTGAATCAAGTGGTGTGGGTTCGATCCCGGCTGATTACTGGCCACCGTCGTGCTAAAGACCTGTACACGTGCAGGCTAATTAATTGATGGATTAGAGAAATATCATATGTCGACGGTGTTAAAAAAAACTCAACTAGAACGCCCAGGGTCACATCCCACTTGTCCGGGATCCCTGTCGGCGAGAGGCGTGGGGGGTCGATGAATGTTAGAAGGGCAGAATCTGAAATGCCCGAAAACATTTCGGTTTACAGAAAGTAGTTCCGGTCGTCTGCGAGCGGCGAAGGAGGCCATTCCCGCAAATGCGTTTTCTTGCTGTTCCAGCCCATGAATGCAGCAACTTCAAAGTGATCTAATGTACCCTTACTTAGGCAGATGACTCGAATACCAACCAATCATTCAGAGTCCACGGAGACGGGAAAGTCGGGAGAAAATTTTGAAACTTTAACTGCCGCAAACCCGTTTTCCTGGCTGGTACACCTATGAGAGAGAGAGAGAGAGAGGGAGATTTCGGGACTAACATGGTTTAATTTTATGTAAAGGATTCGCTTAAGGATCTTTAGAAGTGGGAGGAAACCGCAAAACCCGGGGAAAACTTATGAGGTTGGACACTACGTCTTGTCACGTACAAGCGGGGAATCGAAACCATGCCATTTGACTCAATGACAGACCTTATGATCTAACGCGCTCGCGTTAACCATTCGGTCACGCAACCCCAAGCAATATTTGGAGAATTAATCTCTCAACTAAATATCCGCTTCAACCACAAGGATATTAAAGATACATTGTCACAAATGTATTTATCAGGTGGTTATTTCCAGTAACAGTATGACATGATATATGAAAAGTTTAGACGCCCAATCTTACTAGGAAACTACTCGATTACCGTATCATCTCAATGGAAGCGGACGTAAATTAACCTTGATATTATATCAAGTATTATAATATCAAGGGAGTCGCGGTGGCTCAGTGAGTAACGTCTACCATAGAGTCAATTGGCGTGGATTCGGTTCACGCATGTACGTGACTAATACCCCGTTCATACGCTTATTTTTAAACCAGTTCAAAATCGCCGGGGTTTTTAAGACAGCGTCGTGTTGCGTTCACACGTACTATAAGTCAAACCTGTTTAACTATTCTGACCTCTTCGGTCGGAGGTTAGAGTTAACTATGCATGCGTACATACCATTTCCTGGTAGAATATGTAAACATCCTGTGAAAAAAAAATCCGCGAAATTTGTTTCTCTTACTCTCGGATAGTTTATACACATTTCCTAGAAATGAATACTAATGCTTTGAGACATAGAATTAAACAGTTTAGACAACGACAGAGTCAACAAAGGTACTTCTTTCTGATGCTAATGAGTGTCACTTCTGTGATATTCATGCCAACCAACAGGAGAATATGGTCACGGTATCACAGTGACAATTGGTGGAATCACGCATACAGGTTTGGTTTGATATATTCATATATATTGTTTTAAAATTTATAATCATTATAATGTAGTCAAATATGTACACGGACAAGGTGTATAAAACAAATATTAACCAAGGGGTCATCAATTAAATATTTATAGAAAATATAACGTCCCCCCCCCCAAAAAAAAAAAAAAACAACCTAAAAAAACAAAACAATCTTCACACAAATAGGCCTGTGCTATTATATGTGCCATATAGACAATTTTTAATTTCGAATAATAATAGTTGCATGCTTAAAAGAGCTAAATTGTTAATATTTGGGATCTAGAAATTGACACAAATGGGTCGCAACACATAATTTCTAATTAGTTATATTCGTCGAAATACTCTAGATGTCTAAATCGAATGGCAATGTCTAGCAACTGGTTATTCCAGTCTACACTGATAGTATTTATTGTGCATGCTCTCCAGATAAGAATATGACTTGTGGGAATATGTCTAGCCTCGTTCTTCTAGTCCCTTGTTACAAATGACACTGAAATGCATTACACAATTCGTGTACCAATGGTTAAATGTTTGTTTTGTCTCAAATATTGGATATCAGAAACCCATCTTTTCCCCGTTAAGATCACAAGATCAATGTTGATTGAAATTGACAAATACTTTGTGTTTTCAATGTCGCAGATTTTGGATGATATTGACTACTTTAAGTTTAATTATTTACCTAATCTAATTCCTTTACATTTTATTTTCAGCTTTTATGATGATATACAGTATTTGGAAACCTCAGAATGTCAAAATGTACATTTGAATATCTGTGCAGAATTTTGAGACCATTTCTTGAGTAACAAGTATGAGGGAACCAATATCTATTGAGCGACAGGTAGGCTATTTTGCATTTTATGATCGCTGTATTGGTTGAGATATTCACTTCTGCTTGGAGAATATAAGAACATGCAACACATACTATTATTTTCTATGTTGGCCGCCTACTGATTTGGATTGGAAGTAGATATTTGTTTGTACATGTAGATGGCCTTAGTAAAAAACAAATCTAGTTTTGTCAATTTAATACTAGACTGAATAATAGATTTTATCACTGAACTAAAATGATTGGAAATAGTGAGAACAATCTTCTACCCCTCCCATTTAAAGTATGGTAACCCTTTTTTTTTTAGGTTGGCATAAGTTTATGGGTTTTAGGGACCAATGCTGAGTACAGAACTGTGGCTGCATTATTTGGGGTTGGCCGGTCAACCGTGTCTTCAATTATACACATATTTTGTGAGTCCCTGATTTCGATCAAGGACAAATTCATTAAATTTCCATCAGGTGAAGAACTGAATAGAGTTGTAAATGGGTATCGGTCGAAATGGGGATTTCCAAATGCAGGTGGAGCAATAGATGGCAGTCATATTCCTATATTAGGACCGAGCATGAACCATGCTGACTTCCATAACAGAAAAGGGTGGTATTCCATCATTGTTCAAGCAGTTGTGAATGATCGTTATGAATTCACAGACCTAAATATCGGGTGGCCAGGAAGTGTTCATGATGCACGAGTCTATGCAAACTCCAAAATATATGCAAAAGGGCTGTCTGGGACATTATTTGCCGGCAAGATGATTGATGTCAATAATGTGCGCCTGCCTATCGTCTTGTTAGGTGATCCGGATTATCCATTATCCAACTTTCTAATGGAACCATACACAGACAATGGTCACCTGACCCAAAAACAAAAGACATTTAATTATAAGCTAAGTAGTTCACGCATGACGGTAGAAAATTCCTTTGGTCGCCTAAAAGGTCGCTGGCGCTGCTTATTAAAGCGATTGGATATGAATGTTGACAAGGTCCCCAATATTATTATGACCTGTTGCATACTTCATAACATATGCGAACAAGCAAAAGACCCATTTAGGGTTGAATGGCTAGAGGATGTAGCAAAGGGAGAAAACTAAATGCCTCAGCCAAATCAAAGTAACGAAGAGGCAATTAATGCAGACTGCACTAACATTAGAAATATCCTGGCTGAATACTTCCAGGAATAATTTAACCTTACAAAACAAATAATTAAGAAAGTAATAATTGGCCATACTGTTACATACACTCACTACAAAGAATTTCTATGTGTATATGCCATCTTTTGTTTACTTTTATTGTTTCATTTTGTGTGTTTGCAGAAAACTAAAAAATGGTCAAACTAAATTGGTTTATTTTCATAATAAAAATCATACAACAGAAAAATAACTGATAATCTTATAACACAGTGGGTCTATTATAACTATATATGTGATCAGCTCTGGCCAAATGGTTGCTATGGAGTTCAATTTGTTTCCAAAATTTTCAATATCTTCTTTCTTAAAAGTAATATTATGGTACATTCAAATTTAAATATTCCAAGCATATTTCTAAGTCACATACTAATTTAAAGGTATTTGGATACAGAATTTAAATTGACACCTTTTGGCATCTTGATTTTTGATCCATGCATCTCATTAAGCCAGAGTTGGATTATATAATAAGAGGTCCAATTGTCATCTTTGTTGTCCATCACTGAAGAAGTGTATGTAATTAAAATATACAGTGGACTCTTTCACTTTCAACATTGTACAGGACCGATACAATGCCAGATTATACACCATGACGGAATACTTAATTGTCTCAAAACCGCAAGTATTATTGTACCTCGAATACCAAAGTATTATTTTAATGCACCTTCGAATACCCAGAACTTAAAAATATGATAAACCTTTCTGTACATTTGAAACTTTATTATATAAAATTATTATGTTTTTACTTTGGGTGCGTACAAAACACTTGTGCGTCGTTATGAACAAAATATTATAATGATAGTGATTCTTCATCTCAGCAATTTATATTTAATGTTGCTGTATTTGACGTGAAAAAATCAAATGAAATACCAAGCACTCTCTTACAAGAAATTATAAAATTATCAAGGTTTTATTAACAAAGACTGACACATACTTTAAGCTCACCGATAATTGATTGCTTGTCGGTTAACACCCACTGATTGAAGGCCGGATTATCCAATGTTAATTCAACAGAAATCGTTTAACGGGGGTCCCCAGATTGGTCTAATAATTCGGAATATTCCGAGTCCACTGTACAAGCCTACACTATAAAGTTATTGATCAATTTTTAATTTATGTCTTTCAATTAATGTATTAAATAAAAGAGAATTTACCATTTTTGAAAACATAACAGACTGTTTTGTTCTTATTAGGGGCTTATCAATTGACTTACAAAGAAGAAAACACCCACCTCATACCGTTTTGCATTATTTGATAACGATAAGAAGCCAAGTCAAAACTTTGCTTTAGATATAAACAAGGATTGTCCTGTGTATTCCCAGTTCAATTGCTAAATGCCATTGAAACAATTAATCTCATACTGGTAATTTAAATTCATAAAAACTGAAATCACATAAAACGTGTTACAACTACAGTTAACTTTCACAACCAAGTACATATATCAGCTTCATGACACATTTGATAATGATATGGATATTAATAATTAAAACATGGAAATAAATTTATTAAAACTTGAGCCATGGTAAAATGGAATGACAAATAAAATTCATGTATTTGTCCTGTAAGTAAATAAAATAACTCTTTAATGTTTAAATAAATGAACAATGATTGACAATTCGGGCCTCGAAATATCCCTTCAGTAACTAACCTGTCACTCTTAATTATCCAAAAACAACCACAATATTTACCATGGTGCCGTTACACATGTACTTCTGTGTAGATACTTCAAAATGCTATAGATGAAAACTTGTGTGGATGGTGTGTTAAAGTTCTTATACAATAATTGGGCGTGGTTCTGTCCCTGGAGGTCAGGCATGTACCAAAAATAACCATATTGTAAAGGAATAATTAAATAAATGTGACATCATAATGAGTAGGCCTATTGTGGTCTGGAGTCAATTTCCTGAACATTAGTAAATTTAGTCCACCTACTTACTACCTGTCAGAGAACATTTCAAGTCCTGCATTTTATTTCCATATAGGTATACACCTTATTAAGTCACTCTTCTGTTTTGTTTTACCTATTCATGGCTACACTATTTTGAATCCGATCTTATTATGTATTAAAATCATAAACAAAATTCTTTAGGTAAATAATAGCTATATAAAGTAGTTAAGGGCGTTGTCACAGGTATGACTTTTTTGAACACCTATAATTTCTAATTTGATTGGGGGGATCACGTGGCTAAGTGGGTAAGACGCTGGCTCGCTAGCCTGGAGGTCAGGTGTTCGATCCCTGCATTGGCCGAGAAAGTTCATCTCGAATTTCCGGCGTGGTTTCCCTTTGTCAGTGATGCAGAACGGAGGGCCTGACAAGGACAGCTGTCTAGTCGTTCGGATGGGACGAAAAACCGAGGTCCAGTGTACACATTGGCGTGCACTTAAAAGATCCCTTGGCAGTTGGAATTCGATATAAGAGTAGGCCGTAGCGCCGCTGCCCGGGCAAAATTTCCCTCATAGCACACTGTATGGCGTATGCCCGTCTTCAATTAGCCCAGGTTAGGTGCAGAAGAGTAGGACGTTAAACCCCATTTCATTTCATTTTCTAATTTGATTGGGATACAAAATCAAATGTTCCGTGTACTTTATAACCAGTAAACATACCATTTGTCCTGCACAACACTCATCTATACGTACAGCTAGTTTTCAGTGGGATGTTATTCTAGCATTTTTTAAAATTTATATTGAATCACAGAAGGAATTAGTGACCGGTTTACCACGTTCTTAGACAGAAAGCAGCTCCAGTGTTGTACTCTTTTCAAATATTGATAACCATTTAGAATAAATAGCAACTGAACCTTTTTTTTCTGGCTGTTTACGGAGGACGGTTTCTGTAGGCTCATTTTCTTCATTTTCCAAATTGACTCTTGTTGGTTCCTCATCATTATCATCATCATCAAAATCATCCAAATCTTGTGTTTCTATAAAAAATTAAAAAAAATACCATTATATAATTTCCATAAGTTTTGATTTTAAAACACTAATTCTCCAATGGCTATTATGCAAAAAAATTTGATTTAATTTGTTTTGTGTGTATATGTGAGTTTGATCCCATGTTTGTAGGCTTATATTGCCTGCCAACTATCGCATCGATTTAGTCTTGCTCCTGACAATATAATAACAATAACATGTTCGCTTACCTGAATTAATACTTGTCTCCAGAATATGTGTTGGACGGGTAGCGGGTCTGGTTCCTAATATTTTATCCATAGCGTCAAAAAACTTGCTAGTTTTCTTGCCACTCCCACTTTTATTGTTGTGGTCCTTTATTTTTTTTATAAGAATGCTTCATATTCTTTATGCGATTCTTGCAGGCGTCTGCAGATTTTCTGTACCCATTTTCCTGATAGATAGAAAATATAAAATAAATTTACTACTAGAATATGAGAAAACCGGGATTTATGAAAAATGCTTACGCTGTTATAAATAGTATTACTAAAAGAGAACTAAATTTTATTAACTTGTAATATACACAACTAAAAACAGTTGTTTATGTAACTGTAACTCGTGGCTTACTGTACTCCAAACAATAGAGGGTATGAGTCTTCAGATTTCTATTTAATTGCCTAACTATAGACACTCTGAATTTAAATTCGCTGTTAAATTGGACACATTGAAGAACACACTATTTTTTATACAACTTTTACAAAGTACAATTGTGTGCCCAAATTTTCCCAGCATTTGGTGCCCAAAATGGGGGGGGGGGGCGCCCCCCCCCCCCCAGGTCGTACGCCTATGGACAAACAATGATAACTTGGCTGAGAATGAAGTAAATCAAGGGGTTTCCACATTTTGCTCCATCTGTCTAAGATACAAGAATTAACATTGTGAATGTGGAAATCTTTAGTGGTCTGTGACCAAATAAATAAAACTGTGCTAACAAAATGAAACTAGATTTGCCATGGCTAGATCTTATTCTTAAGGTCAACTCAATTCTCGTCGATGTCGCTGAGATGTAATAAGTAGAGCGTGTGATTGTTGGTTAGGGTTAGATTCAGTATTAGGGCTAGGTCCAGGGTAAGGGTTAGGGTTGAGATTAGCGTTAACCCTGTTTACATCTCGTGACCTTTTGCCAAACTTGAAGTTGTCCTTATTAATTAGATTTAACCCTTTGTGCCTATCTTCCTATAAATTTTACTCGAAACGAAATATAATTTTATATACTTAATGTTGCAGTGTTTTCGGCACCATGTCCTTTCGGCACATTTAACCAAATGTGAATATTTTTGGGCATGGTAGGCCAACATTAGATAACTACAATGACATAATATTGAAAATAACTGAAAAATAGATAAATTTCGTTTCGTGTGAAATTCTGTGTTTCAAATTTGAATTTGCTAGAGTTCAAAAGGTCAATTTCTGTTTATCGGTTTGCAGTAGAGTTTTTGGAAATTTCGTTAATAAAAAATCAACAGTAAAAAAATATTTTGAGAAAAAAAATAAATATGATATGTAAGTTTAACGTGTTACTAGTGCAGGTAACTGAAAATTACGAATTTTGCCGTCAGCTGAAAGAAGCAAACCAGTTGTCAACATTTGGCTGCGTCGAGTTGTTTTGTTTAGATTTTGAGCGGATACTAAATCACCGGAATTCACTTTGCAAATATCAAAATTTGACCCCAAGGCCTACCTCTGTACATATATTTTGCATTAATATTAATAATAAATAACTTAAAAACACCGATGATCACCGGAATTTACTTTTAAAAACATATAAACACCGGAATTCACTTTCAAAATATCAGAATTCGCCCGCAATCCCTTCCCTGTTTACATATATTTTGCATAATTAATATTAATAATGAATTTCCTTAAATACACCAAAAATGACTACTACATACGCCTTTTAGATTTAATTTGGCTCTTTGTAAATTTCACATAATTGTTCATTTCGGGACTAACACTTGGTTCAATTATATTTCAATAATTCACATGCACGTATGGATTTTTTGGAGAGGGGGCAGAGGAATCGGCTTACACTACATGAAGATCTGACCAGTTGTACTGGGAGGTCATGTCAGGTGTCATACAAACGGCTTTTGACCCTATGAAAGACATTGATTAATCAATCAGCTTTAACCTTTCTAGGGGTTTACCCACAGTTCCGTGAAGATCACGCCAAGAACTCGCCGTAACAGACCGCTTCATTAGCTAATTTCTCACATCAACTAGAACGCCTGTTACATAACAACTCTTCCAGTGTAGTAAAGAAAAGAAAACAAAATTTTGTACTATTAAAAAACATGAAACGAAATATGATTTATAAAGAGCCGTTAATACCTTCAATGTGCCTAAATATTTCATGTAGCATATAGTCGATCATGACTCGTACTGGCTTTATATAACTTTTGGGAAATATTCCCCCTTATTCTTAGTTTGTTTTTTAAACGCCTACATTGAAATGTGGTCATATATTCAATTGTGTCACCCCGTCTGTCCGCCCATTCGTCGGTGCGGCGTCCACAATTGCTTATGGACGCTCTAGAGGCCAAAGTAAATATCCGATTGACATTAAATTTATACACATTGTTTAAGGTCATGAGACAAAGAAGCCGAATAATTTTCAGCAATTTCTGATAATTACTGCCAGAGTTATGGCCCTTGATCACTTCAAAATATCTTGTGGATGCTCTAGAAGCTAAAGATGATATCCGATTGACTTTAAATTTATACAGTGATTGAGGTCATGAGACGATGAATCCTATTGATTTTCAACGATTTCTGATAATTACTGCCGAAGTTATGACCCTTGATCACTTTGAAAAATCTTGTGACTGTCTAGAGGCTAAAGTTATCATCGGATTGGCTTCAGTTTAAAGTCTTGAGATGAACAAGTACATGTATATTGATTTTCAATGAATTTTGATAACTTGAACAGCTAAATCCATGGTATTAAATGTTTTGTATACTAAATGTTAGCATGGGGCAGAACTTTATACAAACCAAACAAATTCTAATGATTTTCTGATAATCGGATATTAGTGTATTATAATTGTTTCATTACTAAAAAAAGTAAAAATATGCGACAACTATAGTTGACTGCCCGGACGATTTAGATGCTGTGGGCGTGTGTTTCGTTGCCTGGCAACCTATCTTTTTCATATTGAGTGAAGTCTGTTGTCTGTATCACTACAGTCCAGGGACTGTACAGGGGAGTTGGATGGCCGAACAGTTAACGTGTGCGTGTTGTATCATAAGGTCTGTCATTGAGTCAAGTGGTGTGGTTTCGAGTCCCCAGTTGTACGTGACAAGGAGTAGGGTCGCCCGCCAACCATCGGTGGTTTTCTCCGAGTCCTCTGATTTCCTCCCACTGCTAAAGACCCCTACGTGCAAGCGAATTATTGAAATATAATGGAACCATATGTTAGTCCCCAAATGACCTAGTGAGTGGACGTTAAACCCTCTCTCTCTCTCTCTCTCTCTCTCTCTCTCTCTCTCTCTCCCACCTCCTGAATCCATTCAATTGGTCTGATATGTACATTTGTTGTAAATTGTGATTTCTGTGTCTTGTCTGTGGTGCAGTAGCAGATATTGGACAAGGCCAGTCGATTTACACTGGCCCAGAAAGTTCACATGGATTTTCCGCAGGGGTTCCCCCTAGTCACTGGTGCAGAATGGGGACGGGGAGCCTATAAAAACAACACTTGTCAGTCTGATTCCAAATCTTTTACGTGCACGCCAATTTGTACACGGGACCTCGGTTTTTCGTCCCATCCGAACGACTAGACAGCTGTCCTTGTCAGCACCCCCCCCACCGTCCTGCACCACTGACAAGGGGAAACCACGCCGGAAAATCTTTATGAACTTTCTCGGCCAATGCAGGGGTGGTGAAGTTGAAGGTAGACAAGTGAAATGATATGAAATAAGGTTTAACGTCCTACTGTTCTGCACTGACTGGGCTAATGAAGACGGAATATACGACAAACAGTGTGTTATAAGTGAAATTTTGCCCGTACAGCAGAACTGACTCTTATTTCGAATTCCTATTGTCATGGAATCTTTTAAATGCCCGACAACGTGAACACAGGGCCTAGGTTTTTTCTTCCCATCCGAAATATAGTAACTTTTGATACATTAAGAGCCATATTTTAAAATTTAAAGCATATTTTCAGATAGACACTATGTACTCAATAGCCAAAAACCTCTGCACTCCAAAATCCTACTGCAAACCTGTTTATTAGAAAATATCTGCAAATTATTTTAATGCAATTCTTTTTCTATGTATAATCTTCATTTAGACGTAAAGTCATCAAATATTGCAATAACTGAAACATTGAAATTTATAATTAGTATTTAAAACCAGGTTTTCTCATTGACAATAAATGTACTTAAAATCTGTATCGCTCTATTGTATAGGTGTCCAAAATACAGGTAAAGATTTTATTTGTATATATTATATTTTACTTTTTACTCTTTTATACATACTCAACTCTTATCCTATACATATTATAAATAATCAAAAATACCTGTTTTTATTATTGTATATTACTGTATTTTACTTTGCCTGTGTGTCTTATATAGTAACAGTGAATAAGTAAAAAATAAATTAAAGGTGTGGAAATTATAAAATACTGCAAATATTATAATGTATAATTATATTCTGTGAATAAATATATTACAAGCTAAAATAAATATCATTAGTATATCATGTATTATATATCTGACTGATATCATTACAATATCATTAGACCTCTACTTTTGATCAATTAATTATATGTTATGATACTTCGTTTAGTCATAAAATACTATATTACTCGTCTTATGATAGCAGGTGTTTCAATGTTGATTCATTTCACTTGAATAGAAGTTCATTATACCCATTATAAATAAATACATCACTTGTACAATATAGGTTATGTTAATATTTGTTACAATTCTGATTCATTCCACATGGAAGCCACGTTGGTTCAGTGAGTAAGGCGTTAACTCGCTAACTTGTCAGTGGTGTAGGACAACTATAGTCGTTTGGATGGGATGAAAAACTGGGGTGAGGTTTCACGTACACATTGGCGTGACGTAAAAGAACCCTTGAGGGTTGAAATTTGAAATAAGAGTAGGCCGTAGAGCCTCTGTCCGAACAAAATTTATCTTATAGCACACTGCATTAGCCCAGTCGGAGCTGTACAGTAGGACGTTAAAATCCATTTCATTTCATTCCACTTGAAATATTCTGATTATAGAAGTTGATAATTCCCACCATAGCTTGTAATACAGTAAACTTTGATGTTAGTTATTCTCTACTATAAAACAATGATATGCTTGGTTTAGTAAATGGTGGGGGGAGGGCGTACGAGTCGATGAATGTTAGAAGGGCAAAATCTGAAATGCCTGAAAACATTTCGGTTTACAGACGGTAGTTCCGGTCGTCTGCGAGAGGCGAAGGAAATCCCCTTCCCGCAAATGTGTTTTCTTGCTGTTCCAGCCCACCAATGCAGCAACTTCAAAGTGATCTAATATACCCTAACTTAGGTAGATGACTCAGATACCAACCAATCGTTCACAGTCCACGGAGACGGAATTAACTGCCGCAAACTCGTTTTCCTGCTATTAAATTAACATCATTTGGTTCGGTAAAAATACGTCTAGCTATAGCTGCTTCCCCTCGGCCTCACAGGACCGCTCTTCCTGGTGTCGAGGGCAGACCCTCTCCCGAGGTCCGGGAGACCTCTCAGCCTCTACGGGTCTCTCTTGCCCCTCCGCTGTACCTCCCTGCCTGCTTGTAAACTGGGCTTTTTATATCGGTTAAGGCACGCCATAGTTAATACCATTAGTAATCAGAACAATGAAAAGTAATTATTAAGATTCACACATCTTAGCTCAAGACAAAAGCTGTCAATACGTGTTAAGCCCAAATCTTATATCATATAGACACTCCGAGTATACATGTTTGTACAATCCATTAAATCTTACATAATACTATTTCAACAACCTACACCTGATATATAGATTAAATCTTACAATTAATCTGTCACTTAATTGAGTTACAAATAAAATATGGATTCAGAATACAATATTAAAATTTAGATCCCAAATGATATTGTATTACAATGATAGATATGAAACGTTTAGACGCCCAATCTTACTAGAAAAATACTGGATTACCGTATCATCTAAATGGAAGCGGACGTAAATTAACCTTGATATTATATCAAGTATTATACTATCAAGGGAGTCGCGTTGGCTCAGTGAGTAACGTCTGTCATATACGTGGCGTGTATTCGGTCTCCCGCATGTACGTGACAAAGAATATGATCGCCAGTCCAACCTCGTGGGTTTTTCCGGGTCCTCGGCTACGGTTTCCCTCCACAGCCGCATCTAACTAAATTTCCGCTTCAACCACAAGGATGTTAAAGATACATTGTCACAAATGTATTTATCAGGTGGTTATTTCCAGTAACAGTATGACATGATATATGAAAAGTTTAGACGCCCAATCTTACTAGGAAACTACTCGATTACCGTATCATCTCAATGGAAGCGGACGTAAATTAACCTTGATATTATGTCAAGTATTATATTATCAAGGGAGTGGGGGTGGCTCAGTGAGTAACGTCTGTCATATACTCATGTGGCGTGGATTCGGTCTCCCGCATGTACGTGACACAAAAAATATGGTCGCATGTCAAACCTCGCGGTTTTTTTTGGGTCCTCGGCTGCGGTTTCCCTCCACAGCCCCATCTCTATCTTTCTCTCTAAATATAATCTAAACGTATACTGGGTTTCCTCTACCAACCCCCCCCCCCTCTCTCTCTAAATATAATCTAAACGTGACACCAACTGTATCAATATCCGTTGTCATTTAATATAACATACTTTCATAATATTATAGTCGTGCACCGCTAGATATAGTGTCAATATGATCTAGCGTGATAGTGATAGCCTCTATTACCTACTCTAACAATATCAGTTGCAGTTGACGTACACCGTTATCGTCTGGGTGACAAAGGCTAATGTCGAAGGTCATTATATCAAAACGAAAATAAAAATAGAATTTCTAAGAAACTGTAGCAAGTCCATACATATTCAGTCAACCAACAACTCACAAACAGTGCGAGACAATGATTGGCGTGGTTTCTATGTAATTTAGACGTTTTGGATAGAATTTCCGAGAAACTGTAGCAAATTTCCGCTTGTACAGTCTACAGTCCGAGGAAGATAAATTGTGCGAGACGATGGTATTATAGACGTACACCGCTAAATATAGTGTCAATATGATATAGCGTGATAGTGGTAGGCTTTGTTACCCATATCAAAGGTAGTTGATATACACAGCTATAGTCTGTGTAACAAACGCTAATGTCGACGGTCATTATAACAAAACGAAAATAAAAATAGAATTTCCGAGAAACTGTGGCAAGTTTACGCATGTTCAGTCTACAGCATATAGCGTGATATTTTTAGCCTCTGTTACCCACACGCTAACAATATCAGTGGTAGAAGATATACAACAGTTATAGTCTGGGTGACAAAGGCTATTGTCGAAGGTCTTTATATTAAAACGAAAATAAAAATAGAATTTCCGAGAAACTGTAGCAAGTTTACGCATGTTGAGTCTACAGCATAAGAAAGACAAACTGTGCAAGCCGATGAAAGACGTGGATTTCTATGGGATTTAGACGTTTTGGTTGAATTAAATACTTTTGATTTTTAGTTCATCTGTCTCGATATCAAGTACCATATTGGGCTAATTGTTTGATTTTGTATTTTCATCCAGTTTGAACTCGTATTGTCTACAGATATGTGACTTAGACGTTTTGGTGAGCATTTATAAGAAACTATAGCAAGTTTATGCAGGTTCAGTGTACAGTCCAAGGAAGATAAACTGTGCGAGAAGATGGCAGGCGTGGTTTGCTATGGGATTTAGACGATTTGGCTAAATTTAATACTTTTGATTTCTAGGATATCGTATATTATATTAGCCTAATTGTTTGTTGTTGTTTTGTCCAGTTTCAACTCGTATTTTATACAACCAGTGCAACATACAGCTATTCAAAATGGCGGAGAAGGAAGTGTGTAATATTTGTTTGAACGATTTTCAACAACGCGTGGTACTCGATTGTAAACACCCCTTTTGTTTTATCTGTTTAGAAGATTATGTGAACAAAACCTCCACTAAAGATCAGTTCCAATGTCCATTATGCCGTAGCTTTATAAATCTTAGTGACGGAGGTCTGGATCGATTTAAACCTAAACCAATTAATATTCCTCAATGTGATGTATGTACGGAAGATACATGTCAATATTTCTGTCGAGACTGTGATCAATATTTATGTAAATCATGTAAAATCATGCATGATAAGATGAAAATTTGTAAAGACCACGTTGTGTCTCGATATGATGAAACACAGATCTATCAAGCGCCTACTTCACACGAAACAATAAAGGAAAAAGCTTCGGCTTCGTCTATCACAAATCCTAAAGATTTCTGTCTGCGCCATGAAAAGGAGACCGTAAAAGTCTACTGTAAAGATTGTACTGTAGCCGTTTGTTGGAAATGTTTCGTGGCCGATCATAATGGACATCATTTTTTAGATTTACAGGAGGATGAAGGCAGACAAAGTATCAGACACGATTTAAAATCACTGAATGATGAATTAGAAAAACAAATCACTAATTTTCAGAAACATTATGATAATTTAAATAGTAAATTAATTGAAGTCAAACAATGTACAAAAACTGAATGTGACAAAATAGATGCACAGGTTGAGAAAATCTGCTCAGAATTTCACAATATCGGAGAAAATATTAAAAAGGAAATGCAGAAAGCTAGTGAAGAGGAAGAATCCAAATTCAGGAAATTGATGGAGGACATTAAAAAACTAACAGAAGATTTAAAAGCTAGTGTTAAATATTCAGTGAATGTTTTAGAAGATTCATCCGTTGTTCAAGTTTTACAAAGAATACCTAAAGTTAGACAGGAAAAAGATGAAAGTTGTTGTAGAAAATTGGAAATACCTGATGTAAGATATTCAACATTTCAAGTAGCAGAGATAGATAAAACTTTGTTAACTAATCAACTTGGTAAAATTGTAAGTTATCATCAGAATATGATTGGTAAAGTTGTAAGTTGTCATCAGAATATGTTTGAAGATGTTATTAATGTGGATACTGTGCCAGGTTATGGTTGTTGGTATAAAGGTAAACAACATGTAGTTTCAGGTTTTACATGGAGTATTGATGTGTGTAAACTATCACCATATGTTTAAGGTGCGTAAAGGATCATCTTTATTCTCTTTTGGATTAATCCTGAATGACGTAGAAGATAAAAGTATTACGTCATGTAAAGTTGACGTCACATGTAAAGTTATAAATAAAACAGATGATAGACAATCTGTAGTTAAACAATGTAATGGGACTGTTAGACCTGGTGGTGATTGGATATACTGTTATACTGATCTTATTGACTGGGAGAGAAGACTCAGTAATCCTGGCAGTGGATTTATTGATGATCATAGAAACTTTACAATTCAAGTAACAATTAATGACATAACTGACATTAAAAGACGTTAATAATTAGACTACTGTTATGGCTGAATTATTGTTAAATAATGTTTTGTTTACGGTGTAAGGGAGATAACATTATTTCTATCCGAAATGGAATAAATTATGGTCAATCGCTGGAAGAAGTAGTTGATAGTTTTTTTCAGATGGAACTTTAATACATGTATAATATCATTCCATATTATAATAAAAAATGATTCCAGATGGAGCTAAAATACGTGTATAATATCTTTCCATATTAGAATAATAATTGTAAACTCTTTGTATTGTTGTTTTATTATGAAGCACTGGTAGTAACCAACAGGTCAAGGGAAACAAAACAAGTTACTGAACACAGGCATTCCAACCCATTCTTGTTCGACACCGGCTTTGACCGAGAAAGTTGAACAATTTCCAGCCTGTTTTCCACTTTGTTAGGAAAAACGTGTAGTTACCATTTTTAAAACAGTTCTTGATCTTGAAGTCTGTTAACTTACATTAATGCAATAAGAAAAAAACCTGTGCGCCGTTAATATAGAGGTAGCAGTTTACTGTTAAAGGTACACCAGTGGGAGGAAACCGGTGGACCCAGGGAAAACCCAAGAGGTTGGACAGGCGATCCTACTCATTGTCATGAACAAGCGGGGAATCGAAACCACGCCACTTCACTCAATGAGAGACCTTATGATGCCACGCGCACGCATTAACCATTAGGCAACCCAACCACCTCTCACTAGAAGATAGGATAGAGGGTTACAAATCTGATCACAAATTTGTATTAATACCTACTTTAAATTAATAGCTGACTTAATTGGGTAGAAACGCCATTGTACGGACTAAATTCTCCCCTGTGCATTGCATTGTGAATCGTTATGTAAAAAAGTGAAGCAAAGTCTCTATATATTGGTGAGATTACAAGATTGTACCAAGGGTTAAGTAATTATCAGGAATTGTTCTTCTTATATAAAATATTCTTCGAAATGTCGCCTAAATATGGTACCTATTAACCATAAGCATGGTTAATACTGGTTTAGTCTATCCAATTAGTAAAACAAGCCAAAATATGGTAGCTGTTTACCTTAAGCATGGGTAATAGCATGTTAGTCTATCCAATTAGTAGATATCACTAACAGATTATTGCTCTGTCTTACTAGCTATCCTTGTATAACCCACCATACAAGTTGTACTGATGTCGTCATGTCACGTTATATAACACAGCTAGCAATATATATCTGATATGAACTGTAAGAAACTATACAGCTGCTATATAAGACTCTGACACATAAAAAAAACATGTTAAAAAGCCAAAATTAGTATAGAGCCCCCCCCCCCCCCTCAAATACACCCGCTTATAATTCTAAACTAGTTTATGATAACACATCCACTCGAGTTGGTGAAGTTGAAGGTAGACAAGTGAAATGATATGAAATAAGGTTTAACGTCCTACTGTTCTGCACCGACTGGGCTAATGAAGACGGGAATATACGACAAACAGTGTGTTATAAGTGAAATTTTGCCCGGATAGCGGAGCTGACTCTTATTTCGAATTCCAATTGTTAAGGTTTTTTTTAAGGTCCCCGCCAATGTGTCTACGGGTCCCCGTATAGTCGTCCTATCCGAACGCCTACACATGTTGCCCCGTGGCCGTACCACTGACAAGGAGGAAATATGCCGGAAAAAAAACGATGAACTTTCTTGGCCAACGATATGAGACCTCCAGGTTAGCGAGCCGACGTCCTACCCACTGAGCAACCGTGGCTGTCATGGGTTCTTTTACGTGTCCGACAACATTTAACGTCTTACTAATCACCACCGACTGCAATGAGGGGCCTTCTTTTATTTCGAATTCCAGTTGCCATGGATTCTTTTACGTGCCCGACAACGTGAAGACTGCAAAATGTCCCTCATAGTACACTGTATGGCGCATGCCCGTCTTTATCAGCCCAGTCGGAGAAGAAAAGTAGGACGTTAAACCCCATTTCATTTCTTTTCTTTTCTAAATATTGAGCTGGAGATTTTGATCGCGACTTTTTTGGAGTTTTTCCACCGGTAATTCGAGACTATACTATACGCTCAGTCAACCAGTCCCCTCTTACTTTATGACTCATTGGAAAATTAAACGAAACGTGACATTTTGCGTAGGTTTATGAGCCGGATGAGTGGGAGGGGCAGAAATGATGAGCCCGAAAAAAAAATCCTTTGGTTTTGCAACCGAAATCCCATGCTATGTCCACCCGAATTCCAATCAACCAATCAATCAGACGTCGGCATTGACCCGATGCCTGAAATTTCACACCCCGGGAAACAAGGCTCATGCCATGTAAAATGTGGCGCATAAAGCAGAGTGACAACTCTACTATTGCGCTTAACACTGTTTATTACACTGATTTAAAATGTGTAAATGTTAAGAGTGGTACTTGAGCTTTATCTCCGATAGGAATGTTTCTTAAGAGCTGAAAATGTCATATAGATTAAATTGTCGTACATCTCTGGACACTGTATCGGCACATGGTGTACAGGAGCATGGGAATATACACTCTGTCTCTGTCTCCCCCTCTCTCTCTCTCTCTCTCTCTCGCTAACAAACAGACAGTGCTAGATTGACCTGTGGGCTTGACAGGATGAAACCTAGGAGGGTCTCAAGATATGAGGGTCATCGGGCCAAGATATGGGTGAGTGGAGGGTGGTGTGGGGGCTCATCGGGCCATGATTGGGGGGGGGGGGTCATCGGGCCAAGATGAGGTATGGGAGGAGGGGGTGGGGCATCAACTAAACATTCGTCAATATCTTCAATAGTGTTTAATAGTCACTTTGATCTTCCTGTTGTCGTGAGGGTGGGGAGGGGCTTCAACTAAATCTGGCAATGCCAACAGAAAGACAGACAGAGCTAACATGTAATGTGTCTGATTTAATTAAAAAAATTAGTTGCCAGTTTGTTTTTGGTATAATCGTTCGGATGGGACGAAAAAACGAGTCCCATGTACAAATTGGCATGCTCTTTAAAGATCCCTAGATAGTTAGAATTCGATATTAGAATAGGCAGTAGCGCCGCTCTTCGGGCTAAATTTCCCTTATAGCACAGTGCATGACCTATGATCGTTTTCATTTTCACAGTCGAAGCAGTAGGGCGTTAAACTCCATGTCATTTATCATATCGTAAAATACGTTCTAAAAGAAACCCACAAACAGTTGTAATAATACATATCATTCATTTTAAACATATAAATTGAAATAAAATGACGTTTAACGTTCTACTGTTTTAAACATATAAATTGAATTAAAATGGGGTTTAACGTTCTACTGTTTGTCACCAACCGGAATAATACAGATGAAGATGAGGGACTTACTGGTTAGTGAGCCAGCGTCTTACTCTCGAGACACTGTGGCTAAGCCCCAGATTAGTCAAAAAGGGGGACGATTATGTAAACGTCCACTTTAATTGAATCAAATGGCGTGGGTTCGATCCCGGCTTATTAGTGGCTACCATCGTGCTAAAAACCCGTACACGTGCAAGCTAAATGATATATTAAAAACATATCATATGTGGACGGTTAAAAACAACTCATCTAGACTGCCCAGGGTCACATCCGACATCACCCACTTTGAATTTCATATCTTTCTTTAACCGTATATCAATTATATGGTATGGTGCGTCGTTTAGTTATATATATAACATCAGATATTTTGATTTCATTTATTCAAGATGTCATAACATATATTTTACCTGTACCTTTAAATGATATTGTATTAAATTCCTTTATTTTATTTTATTATTATATGTGTAACAATCCACCTGTTTATTTAATCAGTGCAAGACAATGATAGATACGGTACATTATAATATTGATATTATTAAATATTTTCATAGAATGCTTCAATAAAACCTATATTACATTAGCAAGTATTATAAAAATAACCAAACAACATTTAGAGAAATATTCATCCCTATTTGTTAAATATAATTATAATGGAGAAATTGAACTCGACTTCTCCTAACCAGCACAGAATTCTATTTGACTTGTACCATTAAAATAAAAGTGAGAAAAGTGATTGGATGAATGATATGTCTCTTTGTTTAAGAAATAACCTTTGGGTATGAAAGTTGATTTTATCACACTAAAATACATTTGTCGTATTTAGGTATGAAAGTTGCCATACTTAAATATATTTGTCATATTTAGAATACACATTGAACAAGCTCAATCCTAAAAATATATCTAAAAATAAATAATTCCCATACCCTATTCCTCTCTCTCTCTCTCTCTCTCTCTGTTGAAGTTGAATGCAGTCTGAATCTAATCAATTAAGTGGAATCTAATCATTAGTCAATATTGCAAGGGAGTTAAATCTTTGTTAATTTTTAGAATATAATAATTTATGTGTATATTATTCTTAAATCAGTCTGAATTTAATCAATCAAGTGGAAGTTCAGTTTACTTTTATTACAAATATTATTCGGGACACTTTATTACCTCGAAACTTTTAGATCTTTCGAACTTCGAGGTCGGGTATTCCAGAACTTAGTTTAAAATTACTTTTTAAAAGTATGTTGATATACTGTCTGAAGAGCTTGGAATCCATTTCTCAACTCTGAATGTAATATAGACAAAACATTCAAAAGCTTTTGCGTAATCTTAATAATTTTTTCAAAACAATTCATTTCACTCTGAATCTCTTCATATTTTACACTTTTGCCGAAGAGCATCTAATTCTTCTATCGTTGAACCTATTAAAGTCAAAATCTCCATACCTGAGAAATCTTTTTGGTTTCTAATTTATTTAGAATCTCATATTATTTCTCACTTGTTAGCACGCGCGCGCTGTATCACACGGTCTGTCATTGAGTCAACTGGTGGGGTTTCGATTCCCCGGTTGTACGTGACAAGGGGTAGGGTCGCCTGTCCAACCTCGTGGGTTTTCTCCGGGTCCTCCGGTTTCCTCTCACAGCTAAAGACCCCGTTATGGAAATTATGGAAATAAATTCAACCATATGTTAGTCCCGAAATGACCTAGTTTGTGTCGAGTGGACGTTAAATCCCATCTCTCTCTCACTTTGATAACTATTCAATGATTATTCCCTCGAACACCTCTTCCGAAGAACTTGTAATTAAATATTATATTGTTAAATATAATATAATAAGATCAAAACCTTCAAACATCCCTATTAGATTTCTTTAAGGTAGAAAAATTTATTGATGAGAATGCTTGAATATTCCAGAACATCCCTAAATATTCCTTCTAACACCTTCCCCGAAGAGCTTCGAAATGAAATGAAATGCTCCGAACTCGACTAATGAAGACGGGCATACGCCATACAGTGTGCTATGGGGGAAATTTATCCCGGATAGCGGCACTACGGCCTACTTTCATATAGAATTCCAACTGTCAAGGGATCTTTTACGTGCACGCCAATGTGTACACGGGACCTCGTTTTTTCGTCCCATCCGAATGACTAGACAGCTGTGCTTGTCAGGCCCTCTGTCCTGCATTACTGACAAGGGGAAACCACGCCGGAAAATCTGGATGAACATTCTCGGCCAATGCAGGGATCGAAAACCGACTTCCAGGATGGCGAGCCAGCGTCTTACCCACCTAGCCACCGTGATCCCCTCCGAAGAGCTTCGAAGTCTTTCATCTATTTCAATCTAATATAGAACAAATCTACTTTGTTTAAGAAATAACTTTAGATATGAAACAAGCCTAAAGGGTAATTGTCATACTTAGAAATCACAATAAACAAACTCAATCCTAAATATAACATCTAAAGTTACTAAATTAGATACCCTTAAAGTTGATATAACTGACAACTTAAATCCTTTATGAAAATAGTCGACCGGCGTGGTTTCGAATCCGCAGTTGTACGTGGCAAGGAGTAGGGTCGCCTGTTCAACCTCGTGGGTTTTCTCCAGGTCCTCCGGTTTCCTCCAACTGCTAAAGACCCCTACGCGCAAGCGAATTATGTAAATAAAATTAAACCATATGTTAGTCCCGAAATGACCTAGTTTGTGTCGAGTGGACGTTAAACCCCATTTCTCTCTCTCTCTCTTTTATGAAAATATCTCTCTAGAATAGCAGACGAATTGCCGTCTGCAAGCATTCGACCCATCTTTTAACCCCTAACATAAACACCCAATGTTTGTCAGTGATACAAGCCCCTACTATCCAGCTCTTTCTAAACTATACAAATCATATTAGTCTTGCTCATCCAGTCATCTCAAAAAATTACCATGGAAATTGGTTATTGTAAACCTTTTCACAAGATATTCTCAGCCAACTCTGAATTATAAACAATTTTCTTGCTAACATTATCTTTATTTGCTATTGAAGTCACCAAATATAGTAACTTTTGAAACATTAAGAGCCATATTTTAAAATTTGAAGCATATTTTCAGATAGACACTATGTACTCAACAGCCAAAAAACTCTACACTCCAAAATCCCACTGCCAACCTGTTTAATTAGAAAATATCTGCAAATTATTTATTTAATGTAATTCTTTTTCTCTATATAATCTTCATTTAGACGTAAAGTCATCAAATATTGCAATAATTGAAACATTGAAATTTATAATTAGTATTTAAAACCAGATTTTCTTATTGACACTAAATGTACTTAAAATCTGTATCGCTCTATTGTATATAGGTGTGTAAGATACAGGCAATGATTTTATTTATATATATCATATTTTACTTTTTACTCTTTTATACATACTCAACTCTTACACTATACACATTATAAATAATTTTACTGTTCACTCTTTTATATCTACTCAACTATTAGACTATACATATTATAAATAATCAAAAATATTTGTTTTAATTATTATATATTATTGTATTTTACTTTGCCTGTGTGTCTTATATAGTAACAGTGAATAAGTAAAAAATAAATTAAAGGTGTGGAAATTATAAAATACTATAAATATTATAATGTATAATTATATTCTGTGAATAAATATATTACAAGCTAAAATAAATATTAATAAATCATGTATTATATACCTGACTGATATCATTACAATATCATTAGACCTCTACTACTAATCAATCAAATTATATGTTATGATACCTCGTTTAGTCATAAAATACTATATTACTCGTCTTATGATAGCAGGTGTTTTAATGTTGATTCATTTCACTTGAATAGAAGTTCATTATACCCATTATAAATAATTACATCACTAGTACATTATAGCTTAGATTAACATGTTACAATTCTGATTCATTCCACATGGGAGCCACATTGGATCAGTGAGTAAGACATTAACTCGCTAACCTGGAGGCCCCGTGTTTGACCAATGCGTTGATCGAGAAAGTCCGTCCATGTCAGTGGTGTAAGACGGAGGGCCTAGCAATGGACACCGTAAAGTCTTATGGATGGGACGAAAAACCGAGGTGAGGTTCCGCGAACACAGTGGCGTGTACGTAAAAGAACCCTTGACAGTTGGAATTGGAAATAAGAGTAGGCTGTAGAGTCACTGTCCGTGCAAAATTTCCCTCATAGCACACTGCATGGCGTATGTCAGGTATATAATACATGATTTATTAATATTTATTTTAGCTTGTAATATATTTAGTATACTAATGAGAACAATTTTGCCCGGACAGCGGCGTTCATCGAATGTATTTTTCGTGCACGCCGATATATGAATTGAAAAGTAGTGTTTAACCAATGCGTTGATCGAGAAAGTCCGCCCACATCAGTGGTGTAAGACGGAGGGCCTAGCAATGGACACCGTAAAGTCTTATGGATGAGACGAAAAACCGAGGTGAGGTTCCGCGAACACAGTGCCGTGTACGTAAAAGAACCCTTGACAGTTGGAATTGGAAATAAGAGTAGGCCGTAGAGTCACTGTCCGTGCAAAATGTCCCTCATAGCACACTGTATGGCGTATGTCTGTCTTCATTAGCCCAATCGGATCAGAACAGTAGGACGTTAAAATCCATTTCATTTCATTCCACTTGAAATATCCTGATTATAGAAGTTGACAATTCCCATCATAGCTTGTAATACAGTAAACTTTGATGTTGGTTATCCCCCACTATAAACCAATGATATGCTTGGTTTAGTACTAATTGGTTATCTATTGAAATGAAATGAAATGAAATGGAGTTTATCGTCCTACTGTTCTGCTCCTAACCTGGGCTGATGAAGACGGGCATACGCCATACAGTGTGCTATGAGGGAAATTTTGCCCGGACAGCGGCACTACGGCCTACTCTTATATCGAATTCCAACTGCCAAGGGATCTTTTACGTGCACGCCAATGTGTACACGGGACCTCGGTTTTTCGTCCCATCCGAATGACTAGACAGCTTTCCTTGTCAGCCACTCCGTCCTGCATCACTGACAAGGTAGAACCACTCCGGAAAATCTGGATGAACTTTCTCGGCCAATGCAGGGATCGAACACCCGACCTCCAGGCTAGCGTGGTTATCTATTATAGTTCATATAATATTAATAGTACATCATACTATGATATGCTTGGTTTAGTATTAATTGGTTATCTATTATAGTTCATATAACATTAATAGTACATTATACTATGACATGCTTGGTTTAGTATTAATTGGCCATCTATTATAGTTAATATAATATTAATAGTACATCATACTATGATATGCTGGGTTTAGTATTAATTGGCCATCTATTATAGTTCATATAATATTAATAGTATATCAAACTATGATATGCTTGGTTTAGTATTAATTGGCCATCTATTATAGTTCATATAATATTAATAATATAGGATGTAGGTAATAGTAAACATATACAGTAATTATTGACTTTAATAAAGTTCAAATATCAATAATACATAGAGGATATTTGTCGTTTTAGAGTGAATAACATATTTTATTTCATCGAGAAGCAAGAAAACTTATATTTTCACGAATGCGTAGCATGAGTGAAAATATAAACGTTTTCTTGCTTAGAGATGAAATAAAATATGTTATTCACGACAAAACGACAAATGTTCTATTTATTTTATGATTTTACAATCATTTTAGGTAAAAACAACATGGACTACTGCTAGCCAGTGGAATAACACTTTTATTTCACTGATAAAACGCGGTATTCCACTACTGATCATAAAATAAATGATTATAGTCAATCGTTAAATGTAACGGTTCATTAGTATAATTAGAGAGAGAGAGAGAGAGAGAGAGAGAGAGAGAGACTGACTAACATATTGTTTAATTTTATGTAAATGATTCATCTAGTCTACTGCATCCAGATTTTTAAAGCGCGTTAACAATATGTCATTTTGGGATTAACATATCGTGCAATTCATATTCATTTGACAATCGGCCTAAAAATGTTGATTAACTTAAAATCGACCGTTTTATAATGCTGCCATTTTGGATTTCGAAATTTACATATAGCTTTAAATTAATGGTCTGACTATTTATTTGATTCGTTCATACCAGTGATGTGTTAAGATAGATATAGAATATGTTAATACAGCCGCCGTAATGCTAGGCTCTACTCGATAAGTATCGATCCTTCGTCTCGTATGATCTTAATACGAATTTTAATACGAATTCTAGATATCTTGTTAGGTATCACTGAAACGCACGTTCATTTCTATTTTCAAATATTTAAATAATTTTCTGGCACATTTATATTTACATACTTTGAAAAAATGAAATGAAATGGTGTTTAAGGTCCTACTGTTCCAGTCCGACCGGGATAATGAAGACGGGCATACAGTGTGCTAAAAGGGAATGTTTGCCTGGGCTGCGACACTATGGCCTACTCTTATATCGAATTCCAACTGCAAAAGGATCTTTTACGTACACGACAATGTGTACACCCGAATGATTAGACAGTTTTCCTTGTCAGGCCCTGGTCCTGCAACCACTGACAAGGCGAAAGCACGAAGGAAAATCCCGACATACTTTCTCGGCCAGTACAGGGATCGAACACGCGACATACGGGATAGCGAGCCAGCGTCTCGCCCACTTAGCTACCCTGGCTCCTTACTTTGAAAAAAAAATCTAATCTGTATCTTTTAACAACGGACGTGACAATGAATAGGGTCCGTCGGATACACCACTGGCAAATAAGAATGTACGTTTCCAACGTCTTCCAAAGTCCTACTCAATGAACCAACGTTGCTCCAGAACAGTGTATAGTCGATCGGATAGGTCTAAAAAACGAGGACATTGTGCACGTAAAAGAATCCACCACTATTGGAATTGGTTAAGAGCAGATGGTATCGCCGCCTGTCTGACAAAGCTGCCCCCCCCCCCCCGCCATAGCACACATCGATGGTCTTGGGTGGCCGAATTGTTAGCGCGTGTGCGTTGTATCATAAGGTCAACTAGTGTAGTTTCGATTCCCCGGCTGTTCGTGACAAGGAATAAGATCGCCTGTCCAACCTCGTTGATTTTCTACGGGTCCTCCGGTTTCCTCCCACTGCTAAAGAGCCCTACGCGCAAGCGAATTATTGAAATAAGAATGAACCATGTTAGTCCCGATTAACTTGGTTTGTGTCGAGTGGTCGTTAAACCACATCTCTCTCTCTCTCTCTCCCTCCATCTCTCTCTCTCATATTACAAACATTGTTCATTACATGTAAACACGTCAAGTAAAGACAGTCATGTAAAATGAATGCCGTACCAATTATTTATATATACTATTCAAAAAAAGTAGGGGATATTTGATTTTTAAGTGTTATTAAAGTCACCTAATGAAACTGACGAAGAAACAAATGACAAAATGAAATGAAGTTCACATTCATCGATTTATTCCAAATGATCGTTAGACTAAGTAAGGCACAGACTGACCATTATAAGGGTAAAATGATACCCGGGGTCAAACAGCAAAGTTACCACAGCATCACAACCAAGTCAGTAACGGGTAAATCCTCCTCTGTTTGCCAAACAAGCATTGATCCGACGTGGCATACTCCTAATGAGACATCTAAGGTCATTTTGGTCCAGATTGTCCCATTCCTGTTGCAACGCAGCAGCAAGTTCTTGGACATTGGCAGGACGTTGTTGACGTTGACGTAACCTCTGTCCAAGCATGTCCCAGACATGCTCGATGGGGGAGAGGTCGGGACTCAGTGCTGGCCAAGGTAATGTGGTGATGTTCTGTTGTTGGAGGTAACCTGTAACGATCCTGGCCCTGTGACATCTTGCGTTGTCATCCTGGAAGATAAAACGGCGGCCATGACGTCGTGCGAACGGCACAACATGGACTGCCAAGATGTTGTCCCGGTAGTACTGGCCTGTAACACGCCCTGCAACAACATGTAAAGCCGTTCTTCCAGCAACAGTGATGCCTCCCCACACCATAACAGAACCACCCCCAAATCGATCATGTCTGATGACGTTAACGTCTTGGAAGCACTCGTTTCGACGACGCCACACCCTCCTTCGTCTGTCCAAAAAATCAACAGTGAACCTTGACTCATCTGAAAACATCACATTGCTCCAGCGTCGATTATCCCAGTGTTGACGATCCCTACACCAACGACGTCTTGCCTGAATGTGATGATCTCTCAAACAAGGGATCACGCGAGGACGTCGGGCGCGAAGGTGACCCCTATGCAGTCGATTCCGAATCGTCTGGCCACTCACTCTCACACCAGTGTCTGTTTGAAGACGAGCGCTGATCTGATTTGCTGTGATGACACGATTTCTCAAGGTCAAGGTACGGATAAGTCGATCCTGGGCTTGAGTTGTCGTCCTTGGTCGACCTGAGCGTGGTCTGTCCTGTACAGATTGTGTATCACGGTATCTGGACCATAGCCTGCTTATGACAGACTGAGAAACATTCATCGTCCGCGCCACAACCGCCTGTGTTGTGCCGATCTGTAGCATGCCAAGGGCACGTAACCTTTCATTTTGGGTAAGCCGACGCATATCAAAATTTGTTTTCTGGTCACTAAAACAATTAAACTGATGTTTCCACCCTGGAATTCAATGCCACAATGACTGTAACATTCAAAGTCAGAGTCGTGCAAATCTTGGGTTGGACCCCCATGATGATCCCAAGCATCACCTGCATTCCATGCGGTAGCTATTGGTGCGTTTGGACGTCACATGTAACTGGAAATGTTTCTTCTGTTAGGTTCTATAGTGACTTTTTTCGTAGTCATTTGCATATTTTAGTATTATGCCCCCAAAATCAAATATCCCCTACTTTTTTTGAATAGTATACAACACGAACAAAGTGAGTAAAATAGTAAAGACTTCCCTATTACAACCACTATATCAATCATTACAGTCACGAATATTCAGTTGTGCGACATCATCGCACTAGGTGTAAGCGGACGTTAACGACACACACACACACACACACACACAACAGTAGAATCCGGTGTTAAGCAGCAGTTTATAGTGAAAAACTGTTTTCGTGTCCAAATCGTTTAGAACATTATTACAGAGAGATTTAAAGTATTAAAATTCTTCAAGGTGTATGGATAAGTTGAGTGGGAGAACGACGGTAGCTACTCAGTAGTATCTGTGAAAGATATCGGCGAGTCTACGAAGGTGGATAGGCCTACACCTTACAGAACAGGAGATAAAGCTAAGGTTAGAGGTCACAAGAAGATTTACAGCCGTAAGCTAGCTACAGTACCTGGTGGGTCTAATTGTTAAAGTAGCTAAGTCGGTTTATAGACATAACGGCGCTAAACCATAACGGCCAAAATAAGTCAATATCATCCAAAGTCTTCAACTTTCAAAACACAAATTATTTGTTAATTTAAATCAACATTGATGTTGTGATCTTACCGGGAAAAGATGGGCTTCTGATATCCAAAATAAACATTTTAACATTGGTACACGAATCATGTACCATAATGCGTTTCATGCCCATTTTTAACAAAGGACTCGACGAACGAGGCTAGACATATTCCACAAGTCATATCAAACGGCGACCCATATTCTTATCTGGAGAGCATGCGCCATAAATACTATGTAGACTGGAATAACCAGACACTAGAGATTGCCATTCAATTGAGACTTCCCCGAACATAACTGATTTGAAATTAGAGTCTCGGTTATTCATTTTTGCATTTAATTAGTTTTCAAAAATTGTATCTCAAACCGCTAAATATCGCAGGCTAGCGATGATATCGAGAGTTGATTATGGTCTGGACAAGTTAATTAATGTCTAATTAATAATTTATATAACATTTCAGGCCTAAAGAAAGACATGCAATAATCCGATTTAGCTCTTGTATAATGTCTGTTTAAGCCACGTTGATATATACCCAGATTCGTTATTTGACACATAATTAAGAAAACAAAATCATAATACAAACGCTGGATAATCTCCCTGACTGGATTCAGTCGGATTTCAAACGGGTTTGTCATTAAATTGTCGCGACAACAAAATGGCCGCAGGCGTACTTCATAGCGAGTAACATAGATCGATGGAATTTCTATATTGTATATATCTTTGTAAATACTGGGCAAAATTGAACCAACTTATAACTGATATTACAATTAGATATTTGTCTTCCGCCAGCGAGCCACGGTGGCTGAGTGGGTAAGACGTTGGCTCGCTGACCTGGTGGTCCCGTGTTCAATCTCTGCGTTGACAGAGAAAGTACCCCAATGTAGTTCCTCCTTGTCAGTGGTGCAGGACTGCAGACCTGACAAGGGACAACGTATACTGGCTCGGGTGGGACGAAAAACCGAGGTCCCGTGTATGTGGCGTATACGTTAACGATCCCATGATAGTAAGCCGTAGCGCCACTGTCCGGTCTAAATGTCCCTCATAGCACACTGGTAATGAATCTGGATTATCTATTTTAGGTAGCGTAACATAATTAAACCTGTTGCTTAAAGAAACGGCAGTAGCACCTGAATTAAATGGAGGTATGGTCTTAATCATCTAAATTTAACATAAATTTCACATTTAATTTGAAATCATTGAAGTAACTTTCTACAGAAAATACAATTGATGATCTATGTTCCTCTGATTTTTAAGCATTCCGGCTGATAATGAAGTGTGCACCTTTCCGCGATGAGATTTCAGTTGAATCGGACGAATCGGAAGAGGAATCTAAACGAGAGGAGTCTGCTTGTAGTAAGTATTTAAAAATGGAAATCATCGAAATTATATTTTGTACAGACCATTTATAAACCGGGGCCACAGGGGCTCGGTGATTAAGTCGCTGACTCATTAACCAGCAGGTCCGGGTTCGATCCCGGTGTTGGGTGAGAAATTTCCATGTAGGATTTATAAGTGGTGTAGCATGGATAGTGTGACAAAGAAGACTCGCTCCCGGTGTTGGTCGAGAACGTTCGTCGAGATTTTCCGGTGGGGTTTCCCCTTGTCATTGCAGGACGTAAAAGATCCCATGGCAGTTTGAATTCGATATAAAAATAGACCGTAGCGCCGCTGTCCGGGCAAAATTGCTTATAGCATATTGCATGACGTATGCCCGTTTTCATTAGCCCAGTCAGAGCAGAACATTTTATTTGGTTAATCGCGGTGGCGAACAAATTGGTTATTAGTATTGAAAAGTTCATGAATAAATGTATACGTCAATGTTTGATGGGTCGTCCAAACCCAAATAATATGACACATGGTGGGGCTTATAAACATTAAGATGGGATTGTTTCCATGGACGACTTTGATGTAAAAGGACCCAGACACGTACTTTTAAATCTGATAAAACACAGATCCTATTCGTTCCGTTTTTTTATAGTTCAAAATTTCGTTTTACTTGTCTTCACAGCACTAGAATCTGGAAGAGTTGTTATATAACAGGCGTTCTGTCTGATGTGAGGAATTAGTCAATGAACCGGCCTGTTACGGTGACTTGTTGGCGCGCCGTGCATGGAACTGTTGTTAAACCACTAGAAACGTCAACGCTGGTTGATTAATCAATGCCTGACGTCATAGGGTGAAAAGACGCTCGTATGACTCCTGAAACGAACTCGCACTACAGTCAGATCTTCGTGTGGTAGAGGCCGTCAAAAGTACAAAAAACGAAACGAAATATAGATCTGTATTTTAATCGGATCGGGGTGAGATGTTTGTAATCTATAAACGTAATGTCTAACACATTCGAACCATGTATGTTTTTTGATTAAATATTGGACCGCTTTGAGAGGATCACGGTGGCTAAGTGGGTAAGGCGCTGGCTCGCTAGCCTGGAGGTCGGGTGTTCGATCACTGCATTGGCCGAGAAAGTTCATCCAGATTTTCCGGCGTGGTTCTCCCTTGTCAGTGATGCAGGACGGAGGGGCTGACAAGGACAGCTGTCTAGTCGTTCGGATGGGACGGAAAACCGAGGTCCCGTGTACACATTGGCGTGCACGCAAAAGATCCCTTGACAGTTGGAATTCGATATAAGAGTAGGCCGTAGTGCCGCTGTCCGGGCAAAATTTCCCTCATAGCACACTGTATGGCGTATGCCCGTCTTCATTAGCCCAGTTCGGAGCAAAACAGAAGGACGTTAAACCCCATTTCATTTCATTTCATTTTTGAACAGCTTTGAGATAGCAATAATGTAGAATAAATGTTCGCATTGTTTTAAAAACAGTACATTTGTTAAACTAAACATACATTATGACGTCACATTAATAATGATGTCATAGGCCTGAAATGTTATATATTATATATAAACTATTGATTAGACATTATTAACAAATCAAGAGCATAATCGACTCTCGATGGCATCGGATACTCGAGATTTTAACTTGATTAAAACGGTTCGCCATTTAACAATTTAATTTAAAAATGGGAAAGCGAGGCTAAGCCCCGATTATATCAGTGCCCTGGTTATCACTGTGCATACATCTTGTCAAAACCATAGGCGTACGGGGAAATTTTTGACTGGGGGGGGGGGGGGCGGTGGTGGTTGGTGCCCCCAAAATGTAGTTAGGTTCTTAGTATGTTACATAATAATAATAATAATATCTCTTTTGCGATGAATAAGTTCTTAATTTCTAAATCATCAATAAAAGAGAACTAAATTTTATTAACTTGTAATATACACAACTAAAAACAGTTGTTTATGTAACTGTAACTCGTGGCTTACTGTACTCCAAACAATAGAGGGTATGAGTCTTCAGATTTCTATTTAATTGCCTAACTATAGACACTCTGAATTTAAATTCGCTGTTAAATTGGACACATTCAAGAACACACTATTTTTTATACAACTTTTACAAAGTACAATTGTGTGCCCAAATTTTCCCAGCATTTGGTGCCCAAAATGGGGGGGGGGGGCGCCCCCCCGGTCGTACGCCTATGGACAAACAATGATAACTTGGCTGAGAATGAAGTAAATCAAGGGGTTTCCACATTTTGCTCCATCTGTCTAAGATACAAGAATTAACATTGTGAATGGGGAAATCTTTAGTGGTCTGTGACCAAATAAATAAAACTGTGCTAACAAAATGAAACTAGATTTGCCATGGCTAGATCTTATTCTTAAGGTCAACTCAATTCTCGTCGATGTCGCTGGGATGTAATAAGTAGAGCGTGTGATTGTTGGTTAGGGTTAGATTAAGTATTAGGGCTAGGTCCAGGGTAAGGGTTAGGGTTGAGATTAGCGTTAACCCTGTTTACATCTCGTGACCTTTGGCCAAACTTGAAGTTGTCCTTATTAATTAGATTTAACCCTTTGTGCCTATCTTCCTATAAATTTTTCTCGAAACGAAATATAATTTTATATACTTAATGTTGCAGTGTTTTCGGCAATATGTCCTTCCGGCACATTTAACCAAATGTGAATATTTTTGGGCATGGTAGGCCAACATTAGATAACTACAATGACTTAATATTGAAAATAACTGAAAAATAGATAACTTTCGTTTCGTGTGAAATTCTGTGTTTCAAATTTGAATTTGCTAGAGTTCAAAAGGTCAATTTCTGTTTATCAGTTTGCAGTAGAGTTTTTGGAAATTTCGTTAATAAAAAATCAACAGTAAAAAAATATTTTGAGAAAAAAAAAAAAATATGATATGTAAGTTTAACGTGTTACTAGTGCAGGTAACTGAAAATTACGAATTTTGCCGTCAGCTGAAAGAAGCAAAGCAGTTGTCAACATTTGGCTGCGTCGAGTTGTTTTGTTTAGATTTTGAGCGGATACTAAATCACCGGAATTCACTTTGCAAATATCAAAATTTGACCCCAAGGCCTACCTCTGTACATATATTTTGCATTAATATTAATAATAAATAACTTAAAAACACCGATGATCACCGGAATTTACTTTTAAAAACATATAAACACCGGAATTCACTTTCAAAATATCAGAATTCGCCCGCAATCCCTTCCCTGTTTACATATATTTTGCATAATTAATATTAATAATGAATTTCCTTAAATACACCAAAAATGACTACTACATACGCCTTTTAGATTTAATTTGGCTCTTTGTAAATTTCACATAATTGTTCATTTCGGGACTAACACTTGGTTCAATTATATTTCAATAATTCACATGCGCGTATGGATTTTTTGGAGAGGGGGCATAGGAATCGGCTTACACTACATGAAGATCTGACCAGTTGTACTGGGAGGTCATGTCAGGTGTCATACAAACGGCTTTTGACCCTATGAAAGACATTGATTAATCAATCAGCTTTAACCTTTCTAGGGGTTTACCCACAGTTCCGTGAAGATCACGCCAAGAACTCGCCGTAACAGACCGTTTCATTAGCTAATTTCTCACATCAACTAGAACGCCTGTTACATAACAACTCTTCCAGTGTAGTAAAGAAAAGAAAACAAAATTTTGTACTATGAAACGAAATATGATTTATAAAGAGCCGTTAATACCTTCAATGTGCCTAAATATTTCATGTAGCATATAGTCGATCATGACTCGTACTGGCTTTATATAACTTTTGGGAAATATTCCCCCTTATTCTTAGTTTGTTTTTTAAACGCCTACATTGAAATGTGGTCATATATTCAATTGTGTCACCCCGTCCGTCCGCCCATTCGTCGGTCCGGCGTCCACAATTGCTTATGGACGCTCTAGAGGCCAAAGTAAATATCCGATTGACATTAAATTTATACACATTGTTTAAGGTCATGAGACAAAGAAGCCTATTGATTTTCAGCAAATTTTGATAATTATTGCCAGAGTTATGGCCCTTTATCACTTCAAAATATCTTGTAGATGCTCTAGAAGCTAAAGATGATATCGGATTGACTTCAAATTTACGCGCATTATTTGAGGTCATGAGACGAAGAATCCTATTGATTTTCAACATTTCTGATAATTACTGCCAAAGTTATGACCCTTGATCACTTTGAAAAATCTTGTGACTCTCTAGAGGCTAAAGTTATCATCGGATTGGCTTCAGTTTAAGGTCTTGAGATGAACAAGTATATTGATTTTCAATGAATTTTGATAACTTGAACAGCTAAATCCATGATATTAAATGTTTCGTATACTAAACGTTAGCATGGGGCAGAACTTCATTCAAACCAAACAAATTTTAATGATTTTCTAATAATTAATTGATGAGTTGTTACTCTTAATCGGATATTAGTGTATTATAATTGTTTCATTACTAAAAAAAGTAAAAATATGTGACTGCCCGGATGATTTAGCTGCTGTGGGCGTATCTTTCGTTGCCTGGTAACCTATCTTTTTCATTTTGAGTAAATCTGTTGTCTGCATCACTACAGTCCAGGGACTGTACAGGGGAGCTGGATGGCCGAACAGTTAACATGTGCGTGTTGTATCATAAGGAGTAGGGTCGCTCGCCAACCTCGTGGGTTTTCTCCGGGTCCTCAGATTTCCTCCCACTACTAAAGACCCCTACGCGCAAGCGAATTATTGACATAAAATTAAACCATATATGTTTGTCCCGAAATTACCTAGTTTGTGTCGAGTGGATGTTAAACCTCATTTCTCTCTCTCTCTGTCTCTCTCTCATTTATATTATGAGATAAAAAAGTTCATTGTTGGTGGCACAGAGATAAACTGTTCTAATGATTACCATGGGAACTGCCAGATCCAAGTTATAAACCATAAAACTACACTGTTTTTTAATTTTAAATGTAAATATGTTTAGATGATTTATATAGAGGGGGTGGGAGGAGCTGCAATTTTAAGGCCCTTCTGACTTGGGGAAAGCCCCACTTAAATGGTTAGATTTTCGAAAAATACATTTTCCATGCATGGAACAATATTTCTGGTAAGTTGCAGCCATTTAACTGATGACCATATAAAAAGTCCCATTTTTAGGGCGTGGCCAGGTGGGCTTTAGGACCATCTGACTTGAGGAAAGCCCCAACATTTTTGGTTAGATTTTTGAAAAATTTGTTTTCCAAGTATGGATCTTTGTTTCCAGTAAGTTTCCGCCATGTAACTTGTGACCATATAAAAAGCCCCATTTTTAGGGTGTGGTCGGACATACTTTAGAGCGATCTGTCTTGGGGAAAGCCCCCAAATTTTTGGTTAGATTTTTGAAAATTGTATTTGCCAAGTGTGGATCTTTGTTTCTGGTAAGTTTCAGCCATGTAACTGATGACCATATTATTAGCCCCACGAGGTGATATTGGGTGTGGTCTGACTTGGGGAAAGCCCCGGAAATTTTGGTTAGATTTGTGAAATATTTACTCCGACTATGGATACCATTGTCCCTACAAAGTTTCAGCCATGTAACTTATGACTTAATTTTAGGCCTACTTTAAGGTGCTGCTGCGGCTATACGCCCCACCAGTGCCCGATCTGACCAACTGATTTTTACTCGTACGGACACCTGCTACGAATTTGGGTGTTCAAACCTTTTGTAACTGATGACCATATTATTTTGTCATTAGCTCCTGGACTATAAGGCACCTGTCACTGACAATATCAGGCACCGATTCAGGCTTTGTCAGACACTAAACCTCTGATGCCTGTCATTTTGTCTGGCACTGATTTGTCTTTTTTATTGATATTATTAATACATGTCCGGCGCTAAGTTGAAAATGTCAGGTACATGTACTCTTTCATTAGTGCCTGACATTTTGTCAGGTACACTTAAAACCGTTATTTCCTGGCAGGCCTGTGTACATTTGTTGTAAATTGTGATTTCTGTGTCTTGTGTGTGGTGCAGTAGCAGATATTGGACAAGACCAGTCGATTTACACTGGCCGAGAAAGTTCACATGGATTTTCCACAGGGTTCCCCCTAGTCACTGGTGCAGAATGGGGACGGGGGGAGCCTATAAAAGAACACTTGTCAGTTTGATTCCAAATCAGAGTAGGCCGCTGTCCGGACATAATTTCCTACATAGCACACCGTATGACATATGCCCATTTTAATTAGCCCAGTCGGAACAGAACAGTAGGACATTAATCTTGATTTCGTTTCAAACATTTAGAAATATTTTTTCTCTATTTCAGATAAAACAAATTGAACAAGTTTGATCAGGAAAAACAATGAAATGAAATGGGGTTTAACGTGCTACTGTTTTGCTCCTTAACTGAGCTAATGAAGACGGGCATACGTCATACAGTGTGATATGAGGGAAATTGTGCCCAGACAGCGGCGCTACAGCCTACTCTTATATCAAATTCCAACTGCCAGGGGATCTTTTACGTGCACGCCAATTTGTACACGGCACCTCGGTTTTTCGTCCCATCCGAACGACTAGACAGCTGTCCTTGTCAGCACCCCCCCCCCCCCCCCCCCCCCGTCCTGCGCCACTGACAAGGGGAAACCACGCCGGAAAATCTGGATGAACGTTCTCGGCCAATGCAGGGGTGGTGAAGTTCAAGGTAGACAAGTGAAATGATATGAAATAAGGTTTAACGTCCTACTGTTCTGCACCGACTGGGCTAATGAAGATGGGGATATACGACAAACAGTGTGTTATAAGTGAAATTTTGCCCGTACAGCGGAGTTGACACTTATTTCGAATTCCAATTATCAAGGTTTCTTTAAGGTCCCCGCCAATGTGTACACGGGTCCTCGGATAGTCATCTAATCAGAACGACTATACGTTGCCACTTGTCTGTACCACTGACAAGGAGGAAATACGTCGGAAAAAACGATGAACTTTCTCGGTCAACAATAATGAGACCTCCAGGTGAGCAAGACAACGTCCTACCAACTGAGCAACCGTGGTGTCCTTTTGAAACTTGACAAAGTGAAATGAAATGAAATTTAACGTCTTACTTATCACCACCGACTGCAATGAGGGGCCTACTTTAATTTCGAATTCCAGTTGTCATGGCTTCTTTTACGTGCCCGACAACGTGAAGACTGTACAATTGCCCTCATAGTACACTGTATGGCGCATGTCCGTCTTCATTAGTCCAGTCGGGGCAGAACAGTAGGACGTTAACCCCCATTTCATTTCATTTCTTTTCTAAATATTGAGCTGGAGATTTTGATCGCGACTTTTTTTGAGTTTTTCCACCGGTAAATCGAGACTATAATATACCCTCAGTCAACCAGTCCCTTCTTACTTTATGACTCATTCCAAAATAAAACGAAACGCGACATTTTGTGTAGGTTTATGAGCCGGATGAGTGGGAGGGGCAGAAATGATGAGCCCGAAAAAAAAAAATCCTTTGGTTTTGCAACCGAAATCCCATGTTATTTCCACCCGAATTCCAATCAACCAATCAATCAGACGTTGGCATTGACCTGACACCAGAAATTTCACATCCCGGGAAACAAGGCTCATGCCCAATAAAATGTGGCGCATAAAGCAGAGTGACAAGTCTACAATGGCTTTAAACACTGTGTATTTTACTGATTTAAGATTTGTACCCATAGATCAATTGTAAATAATTTGGATTCCCGAAAACTTGATAATAAACAAAATGGTGGATATCTGAAAAGTATCACACACAATCCAATTAAAAGACAGATCCTATTTC